>NC_045166.1:18677409-18867409 GCF_900700415.2 Clupea harengus
TTTTTTTTTTCTAAACTTGTATGCACATCATTGGTTGAATGTTGCCCGGTCCTGTATCTATCCCTCCTCCACTCCCTGAGTGACCCCCTAACAAACGTTATGATGGCTGAAGTTCAAGCACTCGGTACTGGAAGAAAAATAAGAATAGATATCTGGACAGTCTTTAATTGTAACTTCACAGAAAATAAAACACAATGCACCGCAATAACTGGAGAGAAACCTTGTGGCTTCAAAATAGGTGGGAAGAACACAACAAGAGGCAACTGAAAGCGCACAAGACAACCCTGCCATTTATGCCAAGGTAAACTAGCTAGTAACTGTCAATGATAATTAGCTAATGTTAACTAGTTATTTGAATATATTAGCCAACGTTATGTTAACTTCAAAGGGGCAGTCGAGTGTATAGCTTGGATAGCTAGCTAGTCATTTTCGATTGAAACCTCCCGTTTGGCTTGGCAAATGAGTTCCAAAACTTTTAGCTAGCTAACGTTAGCTAACTATGAGGTAGCATAGCTAAGTTTTACTAGCTATCGATAGCTAGCTAAGTTATACTAGCTATCGATAACTAGCTAGTAAACGCATTGCAGAATGGACTATAGGACAGGCCACGCATGACATTAAATCAAGAAAAAATGTAATTAATATGTGATTGGTTTACATATCCTTGTCTAATTATGCAATTGTTATTATCATTGGCACTACTTTCAACTCTCAAACTATCCGTCTAGCTAAATATGTTGGTTATCAGATTGCACAGCAATTCATATGGAGGATATGTGGTTGATTTAACTAAGACCAGGTAGGAATAGTAGTTGTATTGTGTTATCACATCATTTGAATCTTCAAAATCTAGACTTGATATTCTCTTATATTTTAATGATAATACTGTTAATTAAGTATTGCCTTAAAATTATTATTTACATTGAATTAATTGGAATTCAGCTGTAGGCATATACTAGGAGAGCTGTATCTTAGAGACTAATTGCATCCACAGTTTAAGTACTGCAAGCTTGACTATTATGCAGTTGTAGACACAACACAAGGGGTCCCCGGGCCTGAGAAGGGAAGGAAAGGAGTTTATTGTGGCTATAAGATGGACTTTTAAATGTGACTAAAACTAGACTAAAATGTAATGAGACTTCGTCGACTAAAACTAGACTAAAATGTTCTGAGTTTTCGTCGACGAAAACTAGACTAAAACTAAGGAGGATAAAAATGACTAAAAGTGACTAAAACTAATATGCATTTTCGTCTAAAGACTAAGACTAAGACTAAATCTAAAATAGCTGCCAAAATTAACACTGGTGGATCGGAACGTGGAAATATGCGTCTTTTAAGTCTATCGTGATAAACCAATCGTTTGGCCTTATAAACTGCACAAGCCTGCGTGGGGTCAACATTCTGAACCGTCGCGGCATGAGTGCTTTGTTTAACACACGTAGATCTAATATTGGCCGATAATTCCCGTCCTCTTTGGGAACGAGGAAGTAACGGCTGTAGAAGCCTGCAGCTTCCTCCTCTGGAGGAACTCTGCTTATCCCTTCTATTCTGAGCAGGGAGACTATCTCTTCCCGTAGGAAGTGAGACTGTTCTCGCTGCACCACAGATTGTATCACTCCGCTGAATGGCGGAGGGGAACGGGCGAATTGCAGCACGTAACCCCTTGTGATCGTCTTTAGCACCCATGGTGACACTGCGCATGCGCGCCAACTCGCCACACAACCAGGGAGGTTGTGCTTTGAGTTAAATTTGTCGAGGACTAACCCGCTCATGGTCAATGAGTCTAAGCCTAGATCTGGAACAAGCCTGGAATACCTCTCTGCTCTTCTGCTGTTCTTCGAACTTGGCAGCCATTGTGACCACTGCCTCCCCGAAGGCGCCCTGGACAGAGACCGGGGCGTCGAGGAGTGGTGCTTTTTCTCTGTCTGACAGCTTAGCCAGTGATAGCCACAGAGACCTCTGGGTAGCCACCGCGGCACCCATCACCCTCCCCAGTGCCTGTGACGTGTACCGAGTAAGTCTGAGCGACAGATCCGTCCTGCCACAGACGGGTGATCTTGCCCCAGCGACAAGGCAAGCTCAGTCAGGAGCTTTGCCTGGTAGTGCTGTAGCAATGCAGCCGTATTGGTTGTGCAGGCAGCCTGCCCTGCAGCCAAGTAGGACTTCTCTGCCAGCTGAGCCTGGTGTCTGCCCACCCGCACCCAGGAGAGGCTTCTGGCCGAGACGCATCGTGGGGGAGGCGGGCGAGAGGTAGCCCGCTACTGCATCCTCCACCTGAGGAAAAGGAGAGGTAGCCCCTCTCCTTAGCCATGTGGAGCTGCATGTAGGGCGCCAACCCCGGCACCGGGGCTCGGCCCGAGTAGGGTATCGCCCATGTCGCCTGCAGTTCCTCGTGCACCTCCTCGAAAAAGGGGATGCAGCTGGGAACTGAAGCGGCGGGGCCAGCATAAAACTCCCCGTCCAGCAGCGAGGCCCGCACGCTGGGAGGGGGAGGGAGAGGGAGCCCGAGGCAGCTGGCTGCTCTCAGCGCAACCTCGTGGAGTTGCTGGCCCAGGATCCGAGACGAGGTAGGAGGTGTATCCACCCGCATCCTAACGTCTCGGCTCGTCTGCATTACCTCCACGATTGAGCTGTGCTCATCGGAGAAGTCTAGCAGACTATCATCATCCAGGCTGATGTCCAGCTCGAGTCCAGGCTGGACACCGCTTGGATGAAGCTCCTCAGCCTCGCTGCCCGCAGCCCCAGGGCTGACAGGCGGCGGAGACGGGGAGAGACCCGGGAGCGGAGCTGCCGCTGCAAGGCGACTGCTCACACTCACCAAGTCCAAGGCTGAAGACGCACTCATTCCTACGGGGGCGTTAGCCCCGGATGGAACCAGTGCAGTCTCCTCGGCGTCCTTGTGCTTCCAGAACGCAAGGCGCCTGGTAGCCTTAGCTAGCGGGAGGCTAGCACAGATGGAACAGACAGGGACTTTGCCCGAAAGCGCGCCCTCTGCGTGATCCCTGCCGAGGCAGGTCACGCACCGACGGTGGCGGTCGCCCTTGGGACGGACGTGACCACAGTCGGAGTAGTGTCTGGCCATCTTTTTTCAATCTGAAAGTAGATAAGAATGTTAAAACACAAGCACACTATCTGCAACGAACACGTTGTTAGCAAGCTAGCAGGCTAGTCAGAAACTTAGCCAGCCAGGCAGCCAGGATAGCAGCCACTAATTTAAAAATTTAGTTGAGCCAACAAATTTTGTAGCGCCCTGAGCTAGTGAGGGTTAAGGAACCCAGATAACTCACCAACCCGTAGAGAGCGAAAAGCACACAAAACTCTTTGACTGTGGTAGAGCGTTTGAGATATGCTCGGAGATGTTCACTCCGTCTTGCGAAGTTTCAAAAGAGGCAGTTCTGTGGGCGCGTAATAAGATAAGGGCTCCCGAGGGGCGGGCTCAGGAGCACGCGCTGACAGATCTCGCGGCCTTTCAGGCGTGAATACATAAATGCTTCGTTTTGTACCCATGACTTGACGTCATGTACCATACTGTTATATCGCAGTGAACTGCGATAAGGAACCAAAGTGCATACAATTACGGATAAATGTACCACTTACTCATAAGTGATCTGTCTCGGAAAACACACGTTCACTTATGGGCCCAATTTTTACGTCCTTATATCTGCTCAATGGATCTAACTTACACAGCAACTTTCTGTTCTTTTTTTTCAGCGAAGTAGAAAGGTAAAATATTCTCTCACCTTATTTTTTTTCTTCTTCTTGAAACTGGGTGGACAACACCAAATGAAAGATCTTGTAATTTCGTCTTCGATCCAAGGTTACGGTTTTGCAGATAGTCAGGAACTCGAAAAAGTGGTTTTATTCCAGCGCAAATTGAACAATCAACTTCGCATACCACGGTATACGAGAGGAATCTTTCAAAGTATTAGCAGAAGCTCACGTCTCTTACACAATACAATTAACATGTAAACAATAACCTTAGGTATAGGAGGGGAAATGGTGTGTCTGGGGGTAGGTATCAGAACTGAAGGGATGACTGCTAATTAATCTGGTTAGGACTCTCACCCTAATTTAATAAATATGTCTGTCCCACACCTAGTTTGGCAATCAACTAGCTGGCTTCATACAAAGGACCAGGATGCAGACCTGATGGCTCTCAGACAAATGGCAGGAACCAGACCTAATGGGATTAAGAGACAGCTTTGATGTCTCTGTAGACTGACCATTTGTGCATACTAAATATCTATGACAAATATCGATTTCAATGAACTCTAACAGGCTCCGCGCCCTTGGTGCCACCATGCGCCACAGCTACGAGGAGGTGGGCCTCCTCATACTCTTCCTCTCCGTTGGCATCTCCATTTTTTTCTGTGCTCATCTACTCGGCCGAGAAGGAGAATGCCGACTCCGACCTCAGCACCATCCCTGTCGGTTGGTGTTGGGCCACCATCACCATGACCACCGTTGGCTACGGCGATACGTGTCCTGTTACGACGGCCGGCAAGGTGGTCGCCACACTCTGTATCATCTGTGGACTGCTCGTGGTCGCCCTACCCATCAGCATCATCTTCAACAAGTTCTCCAAAGTACTACCAGAGGAACAAGGCCTTGGACGCCAACCAGTGTGCGGAAGCCGAGAAGCCTCAGGACAGCCCCTACATGCACATCCGAGAGCTGTATGCTCCGAGCCTGTACCCGTTCCTCGGTGGGATCTCCTTCAAAAACAGTGAAAGCAGTGGGGGGGACGATACAGACGCTTCCAGCCTTCAGGATGTTGAGGCTGAATATGATGTGAACACTCTTAAAAGAGCTGAAATAAATGAAGTTTCTTTTTTTTTCTTTCTCGTTTCCTCGCTGGCTAGCTGCTGTGGTCTAAACACATTTTACCGCTGAAAGCACTTTGTTGTCCTCAGGGCTAATACAATATCTCATCTACCAGCCTTTCAACACAATAGCAACATCTTTTTAGAATGCGGGAGATGTCTGCTTTCATTTTCAGTTTGTGCTGATATGAGGTTCGGAGGAAATGTTATGTTTTTGCCGCACCCTAATTGGAGAATGCACAGTGGTCATGGCAGAGAGCCAAGAAACCTAAATGTGTCCATTTTCCTCCCAATTGCCAGTAAACGAGGCGAGTGTCAACCTGTACCCTTCCATTACAGACCTTATCTTCCTGCCAGGAAGTGTTTGCAATGAGGTCGTATACACAACAAAATACAGTCTTGGAAGGGAAGCCCAATCCGAACTATTCACCAAAAAACAAAAGCTCCTCCTCTGGTTTTGAGTGAATTGATTATCTTCATTGGATTTGGCTTTGAAAGGTGCATGAATTAAAGCATGCCCACCCAGGGATGGATTAACGAACGGGCCTACCGGGCCCAGGCCCAGGGGCCCATGAGCTCAGGGGGCCCCTAAGCCAGAGCCTCTGCGTGAAGTCGCTGTTATGTATCTCTTATTTGTGGTTGAAAAAGGTGTATTTTGTTTATTTGCTAACGGCTTTAATTGAGTGTACCTGTGCTGTGTTAGAAAATGTGCATGTGCGCCAGGGGCGTAACTACAGACAATGCAGCCAGCGTGGAAGGTTCGTAGGCAAAGCAGACCCTGTTTCTTAATTTTCGGCGAACATTTGTTCGTTCAAGTGTCGCTGGTTGAATGCGACAGTGATCAAGGATAATTTATTTATGGACAATCTGAGATACCCTTATGCTATTTATTCCCTCAAAATGGCAAACTTGTCTTTGTCATGGTTTTCATAATTTTTAGGGGGAAATCGTCAGTAGCAATCTATAACACAATTATATGCTTATCGTGCATACACTATAGAAACTATTAAAAAGCCGATTCAATTAAATGAATAATCTCTTATTTAATTTGTTATTTTTGTCATATACAGATATGCAATGATGATTGCTGGGTAATATGTATCTTGTTCGCCAATGTCAAGTCTCTATTTGATCATGTGACAAGACGATACAGCTAGTTTTGGCGCAGAATCTGAACGTCAAGACCTACAAGCTGACTGAGCACAGTACGGTACACTTGCCGAACGACGCCTTTCAGACATAAAAGTGGTTACATTTACATTTACATTTAGTCATTTAGCAGACGCTTTTGTCCAAAGCGACGTACAAGGCAGAGAACAGTCAAGCTAAGAGCAATAAAAAAACATGGTGTAACAATAAATACTACTTTACATAACAATTAGAAAAACCTACCTAAAAAGGAAAAAGAAGTGCAGGAATGTAACTGCTGAAGTGCAAGTTAAGCGCTAGTCAAGGTGCCAGTTAGGAAGGGAGGTGCTCTCTGGTAATGCATGATTTGCTCTTTCAATGGACAGAATAGCCAGCCCATTCAGCCTCTCCTGCCCCATGCTGCTCAGGTAGGTCTTAATCAGTTTCAATTTGGAAAATAATCACTCGGCTGTTGCCCTGTCACATGTAATGTCAGAAACAATAGCAGGGCAGTGCACCGAAGGTGGATGTTACGGAGTAAACTTTGACCCGTTTACTTTCCCAATAAAATAGCCAAAGTATCTAATTCGACCGTTAAATCCAACACATTGTTGGTAAAATATACATATACACGCCTAATGGTGTTTGTGTGTGCGTGCGTGTTTTGCGAGCGCACAATTATTTTTTTTGCGAAGGGGGGGAGGGGCCCTTTAACATGTCCAGGCCCAGGGGCCTGTGGTTTCTTAATCCGTCCATGTGCCCACCCACCCTTAAACCTACTCAATGCACTGTAATGATGGCCCTAAGTCATGACCCCACATGGAGGGTAATTGCTCCTCCTGTGATGAAGAGACTTCAAGAAGGTTCTGGAACTGAATCCAAATTTTGAAGATGCCAAACAGAGTTTACACCAAACAATAATAGATCAAGACAAGATGAACAGAGGATATTAAGCTAATGGTTGGACTTTCCGTCAAGCACTTGACCAGACCCATTTCTAAAATACTACAATGTTTAATGTATTGTGTAATCTGTAAAGTTGTCAACCAGACAACCTCATGTTTCTACCTACAATCAAGGAGTCACATTACTTCCTTGGGTCAGTGTTGAAAAAAAAAAAAAAAAAAAGAACAGAGTGATCAAATTGCTGATTAAATTATTCTGCACAAAACTAAAGTCTGCCTCTAACTTCTGGTAGTCTGGATAACAGACCTTGTCCCTACTTCACATGAAAATTAGTAAACAGGAAGACCTAACTAAACCAGAAGTCAAAACGTTTAACACAGGTCCTAAACATTCAGGTCTTGTGATCCAAAGACCGCCAACTGCAGATTCAAAAATAAAAAAAAAACCACCACTAATCTTTAACAGAACACCATTTGCAAAATGGTTTGAGCACTTGTTATGGTGGTACTACTGTAGGAGAAATTTGGACATTCTGGTCAGCGCAACAATGTGTACTGCACTGTCTAACAGAACAAAGTATTAACCATGAAAGAAATCAGAAATTGCATGGTTACACTTGCTTACTGTAAATTCAGTATGAAAGTTCCAACATAAGTATAGAGTTGCAGACAAATGTAGAGTTTGAACAGACTTAAAGAATTGTTTAAAGTACTCTAAACAACCACAAGACAAGAGATTTGTTTTTAAAACAATCCTTTTATTTGTATAACAAGGTTGTGTCACGATGACAGCATGATGCGACCTGAAGAGAGCTGTGCTCTTGACTTGGGAGAATACTTTGCACTGCTTTGGCCTACAAACAAAGACAAAGGAGTATTAAACATCAACCACAGAATACAATTGAGGAACTGAATCAAGGAGAACTCACTGCTCTTAACGCTGCTCAGCTCATTGACATTTTCAGGGGAACTAGGACATCGTCTATAGCAGAGTCCATCACTTTGTTTGTTGTCGTCACAGATGGCAGTGTCACAGTGAATGAAAATCTACAAGAGATGGGAGTTTAAATTAATGTCAGGGTTCATAACCTATTTATAAGCAGGTAAGAAGCAGCACATTTACCTACCTGGTCTTTAAGCACCACATTATCTTGGACAAAAGCAAACATCTTCATGTCAAAGCGTTTGAAGTGGGAAGGGAACTGGACTCTGCCATCAGCAGTTACAGGATGAATGCTTGGTAAATAACGATCATCGTGGTTTGCACACCTGTCGAGTTGAAACGTTAAGGCATTTATTCCAACCCATGCATTGCAATTCTGTTGCTTTTATAGAAAGATAGTGCAAGTCAATGATACATATCTGAATTTGGTTAAGTTTGACAGGTTTATAGATAATTGTACCCATCAACAATGATGTCCCATCGTGGCGTGGACAGCCTCTCCTTTTCCAGGGTTGCCCAGCAGCTCTCCAGGAACAGCACAAGTTGTGGATCTGTGGACTCTAACAACTCAACCTCAAAGTAAAGGGGACGCCTCAAGGCCTCCACCACAGGATAATCCTCTTCGGTGTAAAACGTGTTGTAGGACACATCTGAGGAGGAGAACAAAGTATTGCAAAGGGAGAATCATTTTAAAATGGCAATTAAAGATTGGAAAGATGCTCACCAGTTGCCAGCCTCATGCGGACCCTCATCTCCCCAAAGGCAGGCTGGGGAGGGCGGTCAAAGGAGCGATCCTCTGGGAGAAACTGCAGCATCTTGAAGTCATCGTTCTCATAGTAACAGGAGATGGTGAGTCTAGGAGCCAGAGAAGACGTTCAAGGTAAAGCCACAATACAAGTTGGTGGGGAGGGGGAGAAAAGAAATAGAAAACTAAACATACCGGTACTCTGGGTGGGAAGTGGTCTTGACATTCTTCACACCTCCTTGCTTAGACATGGTGATCTCATTCTGATAGACCATGAAGCCATCCAAGAACTACAAAGCAAAAGGAGGGTTATACATGTATATGCCGAAGAAGGCATGGTAGCTCACAAAAGCGTAAAGTGAAACTTACTGTTCGGGTTGTTCCGCAGCTGTTAACAGGGAAAGAGAAGGAGGCAAATTGATCGCTGCTGAACATGGGTTTGCACGATGGGTCCTTTAGGGTGAGCTGACTGAGAATAAGATTAGGCACCGACTCAACCTTCAGGGCCAGGACAATCATTGTGCCATTAGGGTGACACTCTGCAGACAGAAAGGCAGCAAGTGTGGCATTACAACCAAGTCACTGACCACTTCAACCTCAGTTTTATCAATACTCTAGAAAAGGGACACTGACCAGTCAGAGGCATAGGAAAGGTACAGGCCAGAGAGAAGTTGTTGAGGCTCCAATTATTGAGTGGGTCGATGACCTTCAAGTCCAGCCGACCCCCAGCAGCAGATGAAAGTACAAACTACAGACAGGTATGCAACATTGTTAGTAATGAAATTATACTTGCTGATGAAAGCTCAAGTTACCAAAAAAACAAACGCTTACCGTAAATACAGCATCAGATGAGAGGAAGGGCACACTCATGGTCATGTGTGTAGCATTCTCACGGACATTGTACTTCGTTGCTAGGTCAGAGGTCAGCTCCCGCTTGCCCACAATGGTTTTAAAGTCACTGCCATGACTTCCATAGGCCACGGTGACATAGTAGCTTTCGTCATCACAAGTTCCAGTTATGACAGGGAGCACTGCAGCAAAACAAGTACACAGTTCCACAAAATGCACCAAGACAGTATCCATGTCAAGTGTGGTAAAGACAAGGCTACCATACCAACGTCATGAAGTGTTGCTTCCAGCACAGCTGGATGAGAGAATGGGGATTGCTCAGGTAGGACAACCAGGCCAAAGCTCAAAGGAAGGGTGTAGGTCGTGAACTCCCGATCAGGATTCTGCAATATAGAATCAAGGCTTTAATACTGGGAGGGGGGCAGGGACAAGAGAATAGAAAGCACTTGACGAAGACTTGGGGGAAGTGCGTAGACATACACTCTTCAGGACCACAGAGTCAGAGAAGGGCACTTGAAGACTGAAGCCTTTGTAACCATGGGGGAAGCGTTTCTCTTGGACATTGAAGCCTCTTGCATTGGCCTCGGCAACAGTCAGTACAACAGTGGCAAAGGTCATGTTCATCAGCATCACATCAGGAAGGAAGGTACCCAAAAGCACATCAAAGACCCGTTCCTCAGGCACAGTATCTGTGGAGCAAGGATCAATGAGCAAAGAACTTCCATATGTAAACAGTCAAGTTTGTTGGGATACTTACTGTCAGTCACGTGTGGAGGTCTAGGCATCATAGGGGTGGTGATCGGATACAACACCTTATATCTGGTGAGCTGGTCAGAGTCAGCCTCCTTCCACACCACCTCAATCATGGCCTCAATATAGTAAGAGATATGGTACTGATACTCAGGAGCATAGCTCTATGGGAGGGGGACCGACACAAAAATGGAAAGGTTTAGAGCCAATTGATTCCACCAACCAAGAGTTCCCCGACCATCCAATGAGCGCTTACCTTGTAGTAACCATCAGGTCCACCCACAGGCAGTTCAATGACAAAGTGGGAATTAGTCACAGACATGGTGTATCCCCTGCTGGCCATCTGTGATTCATCAAGTCGCTCGCCATCAATGCCCATGTGCAACTCCAGCGTCTCACAGGTATTCGATGCAAGTAGTGGGTAGATGTGGCGAGGCACATACCAGGTCATCGTTTCCTCCGTGAAGACAACACCATCTGAACCAGGGGGCATAACACTGTAGCTCTTCCAACTTCAAAAACAGAGTAGTGAAAGCAGTTACCATTACTTACCAGTAGGACAAGCTGCAGCAGTGTCAAGCATGGTGACAGACCACAGGTCCTTGAAATATGTGGTAGCCTTCAGAACCTTCATTGACACACTAGCAACCTAAGATAAGGAGTTACAGGAGGTAAAACAAAATGGTTTTGTATGCTTAACACAAAACAACTTTTTGTTGTTATGCAACTTACATTTTCAGAGTAAACCTCAGTTGTGTCATAAGGGCTTCGGATGAGCAGTCTCGATGGGGTTGTTGCGATACCATAGCCAGCCCTTTGAGCGTCAGCCAACGGCATGGACTTCTCTTTTGGGGTGAAGAAAACCAGTCGCCATATGTTGTTCTCAGAGGTCACAGCCTACAAGGCAATACAGATTTATTGTTCAAATGCAGCCTTTGTAGGCTAGATCAAATGTAACTAGTCACACTAAGGTTAAATCAAACAGGTGAAGGGAGAAGGCCAGAGACAACTTGCATCAGGAACTGCAGCAGCCCACTGATCTTCAAGCATGGTCTGCTCAACAGCTAGGTCAATCGGTGGTGGCAACCTGTTCACTGACACCTAGTCAAACATAAGGTGTAGTTAATCCTAAGGGGCTTGAACCCTTTGGAGCTGGGAACACCTGGGTCACTACTACATTTTTACCTCCATGTAGTTTTTGTCACACAGGATCTCACGAGCAGCCCATCGGTTGTAGTTGCAGGTCTTGGTCACCTTGTGCGTGTCCTCCTCAGATTTATGCTCATCATGCATTCGAAGACGCAGTCCTAGTTCAAAAACCTCATCGTCCTAGTCAATGCGTTGGGTGAAAGTTTCTGGTTACTACGTTTCCTGAACAAACCAGATTAACTGATGTTACGATACAGTCAACCATGAGGAAACATTTTCACATCATTACCTGATTATTAGTGTGGCAGCTCAGGACTGAGGCAAACAGTTTCACGTTGCCCCAGGGGTCAGACTCCATGCGGTAGCCACACTTAGATGCCAGGCTGGGTGTGATGGGGATAAACTGACTGCCATCTGCAAGTGCAAGCTTAGGTTAATCAGGAGGGGAAATAAAAAAATAAAAATAAAAGCCACAACAATTTAAACTCACTGATGGCATCCACTTCCAGGTGGCTTCCAAAGCCAAGGGATTTATCTATGGTCAACCTTAAGACATTTCCAAGGCAATGAGACTTCAGGCCAGTTACTGTAGAGGAGGAAAGATCCAGGAATTAACTTTATAGCACACAGTTAAAGCTTCTTTAAACTTGCTCTTCAGAGGATGGGCAAAAACCTACTTTGCTTGAAACTTTTCTGAGCAGAAGTCACAACAGCCACCATCAAAAGCCATGGGACTCTACAAAACAGAAGACAAGACGCCAGTTAAAAGAAACACAAGCAAACTGTGCCTATCGGCAAAAGTTGTAAAACAGAGTACTCACAGTTGTAGAATTCTGGCCATTTTCACTGACAAGGAAAAGCCCTGTAACTGAAGATGCTTGAATCCTTTCTACACCACCCACAAACACTCAATTTGCCCCCTACAACCCACGCTAGAGAGCCACTGAAAGGTGCAGTACATTTCCAGGGTGCGCTCCTAGCCTATATAAAGGGATGCACACAGGTGAGTACAATTGACAATAACAAGTGCTCATCAGTGTGTCATCACTGTCAGGTGGGCTCAGGTCATGGAGATTTCTCCTGGCGGCTAATTGTTTTTATACAAGTTGGATTCTAATAAGGTCCAGCTGTTGTGCTCAGTAGCCAGTAGCATTCTATGACTTATATACTCTTGAAAGCTTGAACACACCTGAATCTGTTCAAAGTAGTTGATGTGTTTACTCATGACACAGCTGACATAACTGGCTAAATTTAGCTGTAGATTCCAGCTCTGGCCATTAATACCATGCACTCGTAAAACATACTCTTCACAAGTCTCACATTTGGTCTGAACTAATTGTTTAATAACATTGTTTACTGTCAGTCTTTTTTCTGCTTAAGTTATTTAAGTAATAATTTTTTTGTAAGAACGTATATTCATAATCCTGTTAATAGTTCATGAAAGTATTGCTTGGGTGTGAAATTGTCATTCATTTCACAGTACTATAATATGACCAAATTGTCTTTCAATTGTTTTGAGCCATTGCGCTCCATTACTTCATGTGTTCACACTTAGATTAAGTTTCACTCTTTCTCCAGAAGGTGGAGCCATTTTTTCTCTCAGGATGTCAAAGCAGAAATGCAGTGCCCTGGGTTATGAAGACCATAGGATTTGTGGTAGTGCTGCGCACACACCCTCCATCTTGTGCCTCGTGTCAAATGTCATTAAAACTTGTCGACTGAATCTTTTAGAATGTATTTGTTCTAGAATTTAAAAAAAGGTTTACCTCAGCCAAAAGGTTCAGAGAAGATCTCAAATGAGGTTTGAACACTTCACCACAAAATAACCTTTACATAAAGTTGTAAAGAAAGGAAATCCTTTACTTGGGGTCATTCTCTTGGTGAATGTTTGTGTATTCACATAATTATATACCCCTCTCTGTTTAGGTATACAACCTAGAGGTAATCAGCCTATTAAACCCATTTACTAAGTAACAATTATTTAAGTTGCCCATGTGTGTGCAATGACACTTTATAAACAACTGAATCACATTGGAAGGCATTATGGGATGTGCTAAAGAATTTGCAAACATGCTCCTTCTTCTGTTTCACGTCATGGTCAGGTCATACTGGTGTCTCAACAACCAGGAAAGCAAGTTTAAGGGCACGGTAGAGTATTGTCCCTAAAGCTAGCAAGCTAGTCAACAAACAAAAGACTGGCCTTACATTTTCATGGGGTTTATGACCAGGGAAAAAAAACTAGGTCACCAGGGGCCCATTTGTCGTAGGGTTGAAGCTAAGTTAATCAATTGGACTTTTAGCCCGTTAAGATTAGAGAGCTGATTGAGAACAGCAAATATCGGTTCGTTAACGGCTGATCCGCATCCAAATCATGTGGTTAATTTCAACCAGGCTAAACTTATCATGGCATTTGCGCGTGCACGTCCTACTTCAAAAGGCAGGAAAGGTCGATCACCAAAACAATGATTTTCTAACGGTATAATGGTTCTAAACTCAAAGAAAAGGGCTCTTTTTTTCTCCGCTGGCGAGCAGGAGATGAACATGAACGCTTATGAAGAATACAAGACCATAATCATGGCAAAGTTCAACACCGCCACCGCTGTGAGAGCAAGGTGTGTTGGGATGTTTATAGGGTGATATATATGTATGAAAACCTGACAGCAAGTGTCAACTCGTACAGAGGATTCCTCTACCGGTTTGGAACTGCAAGGTTGCTAGTTCGAATCTCCTCTCCTCCTTCCTCGATGTAGTTTTACATTTCCTTGGAAGTCGCTTTGAATAAAAGCGTCTGTTAAATGACTAAATGTATTAATAACAAATGCAATAAATTGAAGCAGTGAAAATAAATTGTCTGTATTTCTCTCTATTCTTATCATGAGTCCACCTTAAATCATTTTCTACAATAATGATATGCTATGGTGTACTAATAACACTCATATAATTATGAGTGCTTTGTTCTCCGCATCACCGACACTACAAAAATGTACCACTTGCAAAAACAGCGCAAGACCGTCAATGTTCGACTGGTGTTTGCAATAAATGACTCGAGAAGGTTTTGTAAATTAATTATTCCTTGTCGGCTGAATCGGTTGCGCTCATACAAGAACTAATTATGGAATAATGGATCTTGGCGATCGCAAAGAACTCTCCATACGCTAATCTAACTAGATATCTAATATCAGTCCTTGGTCAACGGGATCCCTCCTTTTTCCGGGGGTGTGGCAAGCTTATCCAGCTACACTTAAGTTAGCCTGCGCTGGAGCAGGTTAGTGCTAATTGATATGTTACTATGGTGATTTATCAAAAGTTGCTTCCACAAACCAAAAAGAGGGGCGTTTTTTATCTTAGCCTGAAAATTAGCTTGCTAAACCGCTTAGCGAGCTACGACGAATACCCCCCTGAACTAAACACAAGGATTAAATATCAGGTAATGCAAGTAAACATATGGATACACTCGAAAAACAGGAAAGTCACAACATTTTAAAATTAAAAGTACGATTCAGTGTTAGGGGAAATTATTAAACTTTAATTTCATAACAGGAAGATAAATCCAGATGAAACATGTTCCACGTGCAGTTCAGAAACCGTCCTGGGACCTTGAAGACAAGGAAAACAAGCAATAATTATAATTTCCAATGAGGACAGAAAAAACAAACAGTTCATGCCATCATTTTGCATTGCTCAACATTACCTCTTTTCACATGCTTTCTGCCCATCTGCTGTTTAGCACACTGTCCATGGCACAATCCATTCAAGGGGCTGTGGGGGTCACAAATGACCACATCACAATGGAAAACCACCTAAAATGGGCAGAGACATTAGGTCATTACTCTATCCATTCTGCAGTAATGACTACTGGCTGAATGGCAGACACCCCCAAGCACACACATAAGCAACACAATACATAATAAAAAATGAAAAATGCTCAAATGACCTGGCCTACAGGGGCATCCTCAGCGAAGGAGAACATCTTGACCTGGAACCTTTTGGAGAGAGAAGGGAACAGCACCCCGTCATTAGGCGTCTCCGGCTGGAAGACCGTCTGGTCTGGGTCCTCAGGATTTGGACAGCTAAGACAAAACAAAAATAAATACATTGGACACAAGACCACACACACACACCATTACATTCTCCATCAGAACCAGGAAACACAGCCCTTAAATGTCTTAAAGTATACTTTGATGCTTCCCCCCCCCCCCCCTAAAGCAACATCCCATAAGGTTTATTAGAGGCATTTAATTTGGAGCCACTCAAGTCCTTTCTGTTGGTACTTGTTGGCCAACCCTTGAATGATCCTCAAATCAAATTGGATTATTCCCCTTCACAGATCTTTTAAATTGGGGGTTTCCATTTTATAGTGAGGTGTGGCCATTAACCGAATCATTAAATGGCCTGTTAACTGAACGGTGCAGTATACTACGTGACGCCCATTTTCTGTGCCGTTTCAATTCAGAGCTTACCAATCCACTATGGTGTCCCATCGTGGTTTGGATGTTCGGTCCTTATTCAGAGTTGCCCAGCAGTTGTTAATGATGAGTTCTACGTTTGGATCGCCCAACGTAGTCAGCGCCACCTCAAAGAAGAGGGGCTGCCTGAGGTACGTCACCACAGGGTAGTCCCAATCAGAGTAGAACTGAGTGTACGTCCCATCTGAGGTAGAGGACCACGCAAAATTACTTGGAAAGGACAAAAGGATTGACTGGACCCCCCCCCAAAAAAAAACACCCAACCACACCTTACCTTGAGCAAGACTCATTTGAACTGTGAAAGCTCCCACTCCGGCCTCGGCCACTGGTGCAGTGGATTGCGGCATGGTGGAATAAGCTTTAGTGGCATTCACAGAGTAGATGCAGGAGAACACAAATCTGTAACAGGGCTGCGGTAGTAAGTCACCTCATTAAGTGAAATGAGATTTGCTGTTGAAGGTTTAGTAGACACATGCAGGAAAAACAGTAACTGAAGAGAATTCTTACTGATATTTCGGCTCCTCGTTGGTTGTCGATTGAGTCTTGATATTTTGATCATTTTTCAAGGAGGCCATGTTCTCATACACCATCACATCATCTTTAAACTACAAAAGAAAAAAATAAATCAATGTGGTAAAAAAATTAAAATAATAATTTTAGTGACTACATCCACACTGGGAGCCAATGTACCGCTCTAGTGGTCCCACAAGTGTCTACACGGAAGTAGAAAAAAGCAAAGCGATCATCACTGAAGGAAGGCCCACATGAGGGATCGTTCAGACTCAGCTGTCCAGGGTTGAGGCTGGGCACAGTATCAAGTTTAACAGCAAGTGCCCCAATGGTCCCATTTGGACTGCAATCTGCAGAGGAATATTGGAAAAATAAAAAATCATCATATAATATTAATATATACACACACACACACACAACACACAAGGATATAAAAACAACTAGTGAGGCACTGGAAGGAGAGCACCTCACAGGACAGTTGTAACCAGCAGGTTTCAATTTAGGGCCAGTGATATGGTGTTGCCCCCTGCTAAATCTATTTTCAGTAGGTCACTGCGGTCACTAGCAGGCTTCATTCACACATTGATTTCCAGTTTCTTCTAAATGAATCCGAGTGAATGCAAGCAAACAGTCCATTTAAGACGTCACATAACATGAATGAATTTATGCCATACAACTGCCATCTAAATACAGCTCTTGGTTTCTACCTGTGGGGTCATGAATTAGATTGAGTCTGGCATTTTATCTTCTGTGACTTACAAGACATTTAAAATAAATAAATCAAACAGACCAAGGATTGAGATGATGAAGGAACAGGCCAGGGAGAAATAGGTGATGATCGAGGTCCTCTCTGGGTTTTGCAGAGCCACATCAAGTCTGCCCTTCACATTCGAAGAGTGGACCGCCTGAAACATGGGATCACACCAAAGATTTGAAGTGCATAATCATCAACCTAAATGGTAGACAGTCCTGATTCAATTTACTAGAAAAGGAGGACCAGCCCAGAGACACGTGTGTAGTAGGCCAAAACCAAACAGTCCCACCATGAGGATCATAAGCTCAGCCTCACACTGATTTCCACTGACTTAGAGCTCAGCATACACATGCTTCCAGATCATACACATGCATGTTCTCCTTCATGTACCAGGGACCTTTTACATTAAGCTAGTTATAGCATTTAGCAAATGACACGGTTCTACAGACCCCTGCTGTTCATCGGGAGCAATTCTTGGCCAAGAATTGATATAATTTAGGCCAGTTAAAATTTGATTAAAAGTAAATCCGGTGTGTGTGGCAGCCAACTACCTCTCCATGTTTGACGTTTTTAGAAACAATGAAAAGCTGGACACAACACCTGTCTAAAATTGCCAAAATGTGAAGAAATGAATGTTCCCCCAAGACCGTCCCCTTCACTGCATCAGGATTTACTGTACCTCAATGGCGATGTCAGGAGACCCAAAGGGAAGCGTTAAAGTGAAATGGGTTCCATTCTCATTGAAGCTGTACTGTTGGGCCAGCTCAGCGGTCAGCAGACTGCCACCAACCACCGTCTCAAAGTTATGGCCTTGGCTTCCATACTGAACAGTGATGTAGACGTTCATCTGATCACATGAGCCAGTTACAGATGCCAGATCTGCAAGGTAAAGGCAACAAAATACAAGGCTTTGGGTTTCTGAAAGGACATTGAACCTCAACATTTAAACTGATAGGGTTGAATGTAGCAGGTACATCTTGATACCTGACCTACTCCCTGGCCTACTGAAAATATCTGCCATCATGTCAGGTAATGTAGCAGATTGGCAAGCTTACCGCTCACTAAGAAATATAATAACTAAATTAAATAGACAAGAAAAAATATTACTATCATTTTAAATTTGAGGAGTGCCATGGAGACAGTAAAAAACTTTGAGAGTACCTAATGATGATATGGGCAGAAGTAAAATGGCCAAAACACCTTCATTTATTGAACTGAATGGAGAATTCATTACTAAACCATCTGATATAGCAAACTACTTCAATAATTACTTTCTCAGTAAAGTGAACACACTAAGAAATCAAATGCTGCCTGTGAGTGGTGGGCTGTCCAAAGCTATAATACAAAATCATATTATGTGTGGTAAGGATTGTGTGTTTGATTTCAAGCCAATCAGTGCTGATTTTATGGTTAAGATACTTCACACAATTAAGTGTGATAAACCTTGTGGGTTTGATAATATTGACGGCAGACTGCTTCAGTTATCAGCTAAATCAATTGCTAAGCCTGTAGGCCATATTTTCAATTCATGTTTTAAGGAATGTGCTTATCCTGATTTGTGGAAAATTGCAAAGATTACTCCTCTGTCAAAAAACAGTAGGGAGCCATTTACAGGTTCAAACAGTAGGCCTATCAGCATTTTACCTGTCTTGAGTAAACTTGGAGGGAATTATATTTAAGCAGATCCAGCAATATCTTGCAGAAAACAACATTAACTCAGATATACAGCATGCATACAAAGCAGGTTACTCTACAAGCACTGCACTGACATGTCTTAGTGACGAGTGGTTCAAACAGATTGACATGAAGTCAGTTGTTGGGGTGGTGCTCTTGGATTTCAGTGCAGCCTTTGACATCATAGATCATGAGTTAAGGGCTATTTAGTGAACAGGCAACAATGTGTTATGTTCAATGGCTCCCATTCAAATATTGAGACACTTCAGTGTGGAGTTCCTCAGGGAAGCTGCCTTGGCCCCCTTCTCTATTCTATTTTTGTAAATGACATGCCATATGTATTTAAAAAAAAATGCAGGAATGGGGATTTATGCGGATGACACGACTATGTATGTATCGTCAGAGAGCATTGAACATGTTAATGAGGTGCTTCAACTAGAGTTAAAGCTGGTTTCTGAATGGATCATGGAAAATAAGCTGAAGTTGAATGTCTTAAAAACTAAATGCATGGTAATAGGTTCTAAATATGCTCTCAGGACAGATAAGAAATTAAGCCTCTCTTTAAAGGGTGCTGCTATGGAACAGGTTAAAGAAGTCAAACTGTTGGGTGTCACTATTGACGAAACACTGTCATGGTCCACTCAGATTAATAATACAGTGGTGAGAATGATTAATGGTATCTATGCCATCAGAAGGAGTGCTCATCTGCTAACCAACACAATTAGACTAGTCACACAATCTCTAGTTCTGTCAAATCTGGACTACTGTCCTGTTATTTGGTCTAGTGCATCAAAGCAAGAACTCAGTAAACTTCAGCTTGCTCAGAACAGAGCGGCAAGACTAGCACTTCACTGCTCTGTTAGGAGTAGTGTGGATGTTATGCATGCCAGGCTGTCATGGATGA
Source organism: Clupea harengus (assembly GCF_900700415.2). NCBI lineage: Eukaryota > Metazoa > Chordata > Actinopteri > Clupeiformes > Clupeidae > Clupea > Clupea harengus. The sequence continues at coordinate 18,697,010 of NC_045166.1, forward strand.
GGGTGGATGAAAGACTGGCATGTAGCCTTATTCTGTTTTTAAATCATGTGTATTCCTCACAGAAACCTGTCAGCTTGTCTTTACAGCTATCACCTGCAAATGAGAGACATGGTTATAATACTAGACAGGCACTAAGTGGTCACTTTACTTTTCCTCTACCCAGAACCAATGCACTTAAGAAAACAGTAATGTACAGAGCCATTGCATACTGGAATGGGCTCCCCTCATATGTGACTAACAAGAAATAAATGTGATTTCATAAGGAAACTTAAGGCAGCTATAATTAGAAAGGAAATTATAGTAGATTAGATTATTATTTTAGGTATTTAAGGGATTTTAGGTATTATTTTACTTTTAATGTAAATGTTGTTTTTTAAGTCTGTGTTTATGTGATCATGCTGTACTGCATTTTATGTATTTATATTGTAATATTTTTGCCTGGACCCCAGGAAGAATAGTCTCCACCATGGTGTAGACTAATGGGATCCTTCATAAACAATACCGAAACAGTCTGTCTATTAGTATTCATTTCCTGTACTTCCAAACATTTTCCAATATGTAGTAGTGGCTTAAAAATCAAAGAAACTCAAAATAACCAGAAGATCTCATAACAGACTTAAGAACCAAAACTCATTAACGGGCTATGGTTTCACTCGTCAGCGTCCACACACACACACACACACACACACACACACACACACACACAACACACCTTACCAGTATCATCCACTGCAGCTTCCAAAACGGAGGAATAAGAAAACGTGGTCTGCTCAGGTTGAATGAGAAAGCCAAACACTATGTGCAGTCCGTAGGTCGTCGTCTTAACATTGGGATTCTGTGGTGGCAACACATTTGAAAAATCCATTACAGTGTTGCCCATTCAGGCTAGATACATTAATATCTGGTGGTGGTTTCAGAGTAGAATGAACCATACCCCTTTAACGGCTGTTGGATGAGAGAAGGGCACTTGTAGTCTGAAAGCTTTAGAGCCATTAGGAAAGACATGCTCTTGGATGTCAAAACCATTGGCTGTGGCTTCAGCTAGAGTCATCACGGCAGAGTCAGTGGTGATGTTAATCAGCTCCACATCCGGCAGGAATGTGCCGAAAACAATCTTGAACATGCCTTCCTCTGGAACAGTGTCTAAAAATGGCACATATGCAATTGAGAAATCAGTAAAAATTTATATTTTTAAACAAAATCTATTTAGTGACTTGAATGCAGTTCAATAAACAATTTCATATTTTAGGCTGAGACTGTTAATGTCTTCATATCTGGAAATTCTTAGGACTCTTTATGAGGATAAGCATTGCAGCTTTGCATCAAAGACTGGGTGAGCAGCCATGCAAATTATAATGAATAGTATTCATTATGCAGCTTGCTGTGCTATGCCATTACAACCAATGCCCCCCTTTGTCCTTACACTTAAGCCTGCACTGAATAATACATACACCCAACATACCACTGTCTGACAATGACAGTGGATGACGGTGCATATAACTCAGTGACATGCACATTACATGTAAATTCTCTGGATGTGGGCACACAGGCAGAAAACAAAGGCAGACAGAACACAAAGGTGGAGGCTCACAGTTCTGGACATGTGGTGGCCTGGGGATGGGTGGAGTGCTGATGGGGAAGAGGACTTTGTATCTGGTCTCATCTGAACCACCCATCTCCCTCCACAGCAGCTCAATCATCGGCACAATAGAGTAGGTAGTGTGGTATCGCCCTTCATGGACATGGCTCTGTTAAGTATATATATAAAAAAAAAATGAATAAAAAAATAAATAAACTCTTGACTATGAGGCTAAACACAGCTGAACATGATCCTCTTATAACCATGTGTGCATTTGACAACTAAACATTGATGATCCAAACACTGGGCTTCCCTTTGGTGACTACGTGTGTGCGTGCCCTTCTGTTGCCAACCTTGTAGTATCCATAAGGAGACCCTATCGGCACCTCCACCACAAAGTGAGTGTCGGTGACATAGAAAGAGTAGCCCTGGGCAATCATGGTGGCCTCATCCAGCCGCTGACCATCAATCCCCATGTACGCCTCAAGAGTCTCACAGGAAGAGGAGGACAGCAGTGGGGTGATGTGTCGAGGCAGACGCCAGCTAATCAGATCCTCAGTGAAAGACACGCCACCTTTATTAAATGCCACAAAACAAATAAATAGGTCATGTAAATGGTCAAAACCAGGGAGATGAAGCTGCTGTACTTCAACTGGCAAGGCACTGCATGTAAAGGATGCAATCAGCTTATGTGTCACAAAGGAGTGCCTAACAGCTACTTTCAGGTGTGGATACAAGCAGAGTCAAGCACAACTGGATACACAGATTTTCTGTACTTGTTGAGTGGCATCAGGTGTGCTAGATCAAGTCTGCAATCAAACTCTGCTGGACAATTTCACCTCCAGAGGCAGAGTTGGGCAACAAGTCATGAACTTGCAGCTCCTTCAGCAACTCTTATTGTAACCAATGTTCAGTTTACATGAAGTCGTCATGGCTGAGGGCTCACCAGTGGGGCATGCAGCTGCTGCTTTTACCAGTGACACCATCCAGCGGTGCTTGTAGACCAGAGAGCTCGTCATAATTGCCATGGGAACTCCAGCCACCTGTTGCAGTGAACAGACTCGTCACCATCTGAAGGCTTTTCAAAGTTGTCAGGGAAAAAGAAATGCAAACAGACAGGAGAGAAGTAGGGAGAGAAAGAAGAAAAAAAAAAGAGATATGTTTGGTTTACATCTTGGGAATACGTTGCTGTTGTGTCATATGGGCTTCTTATCAGCAGGCGAACTGGATAAGTATAGAGTCCATAGCCTAGCCTGTGGAGTTCCATTGGAGTGAAAGCCTTCTCTGCAGGTGTGTAGATCACCACCTTCTCGAGTTTGTGCACCTTCATTCCCTATTATAGAGAACAAACATGCAAGAGACTCAAACAGTACTGTTCTAACATTACTGATAAAACAGAAGCACAAATGTTAACATTAACTGCATGATTAATTGACTTCATACCTCAGGGACTGATTCAGACGAGGTGACATCTTTTACACTGGAGGTCATCCGTTTCAATTGCTCAGAGGTTGGAAGGCCATGCTCCACAGAGACCTAATGGAGAGTCCAGGAAGTCACAATGTAAATACACAACACTAGAAATGAGACACTGAAATATTATGCATTTTAATGCTTGAGGGCCAGCTGAAAACACCTGACCTCCATATAGTTGTTGGTGCAGAGAATTTCACGAAAGGCCAGCTGTGAGTAGCTGCATGACTGGGACACAGTGTGGACTCTACCCGAGTCTTTTCCATATGTTGTGAGCTGTAGATGTGTGTCAAACGTCCCATCCCCCTTAACATTAGGGTCAAAACATCACATCAAGTCAAAGCTCCACACCATGACAAGCAACATTTTGAAATGCATTTTTTACTCAATGGGTTTTACATTTACAATTAGTCATTTAGCAGACACTTTTATCCAAAGCCACGTACAAAAGGAGAGAAAGGAGAGTTTTAACTAAAGTTCATTTTCTACAGCTGCCAAGCAAAGCCACTTCAGGCACATTTCCATACCCTGGATTGAACATAACAATGCTGGAGAGAAGCATAAAGCAGGGTATTGCCCCAAGGATCTGAAGTCATGCTGTATCCACACTGAGTAGCCAGGAAAGGGGTGATTGGGATAACATCACTGCCATCTGAAAATATATTTTTAATACTGTTAAGAAGAATTAACCAAACGGTTTTTAACAATGTTGGGTCGATACTCACTGAGAGCATCCACTCGAGCAGATTTCCCCGCCAAAATTGATGCGTCCACACTCACTCGCAACACATTTCCAAGGCACACAGAGCTCACGGCATCTTTGATGAGGAAATTGGTAACAGGTTAAAGAAAGTGGGGTAAAAACGAGGGCACTTTAAAAGTTAAACACTTACCTTGGTAGGCCACTATTTGCGTAGCCGTGCTTATGGTCAAGATTAACACCCTGGAAAGAGTTTAAAATGTACAATGAAGTCGGCAAGACATGAAAGAAAGAGGCAACAGCAGAATACATGTGGTAGACTAATAATTACAAACGTTCATGAATAAATCTACTAAAAATAAAAACTTACTGAAAACAAAGGAGCGGGCTCATCCTGCAATATTCAGAAAAACTGTGCGCCTCTGATGAGGTGATAGAAAACTAAGATAACCTACGAGCCCATTTAAAGGCATTTATGACTGCAGCAGCACCAACGTAATTGAATTGCTGGGCGTAAACCTTAACGCCACGCACAGATGATTCCAATATCTGCGTAATTGCGCCTGCAAAACTTCCTGTTATTATCGGCCAAAGAGAGTTTTCATATCTCTAATTAAAAACATGTGTTTATGCAGGTAAAGTGAGACGTTATTATAGTTAGGCTATGTGTTCGTATCTTGTGGGAGTGGAAGTTTTTTTTTTATCTTCTTTACATACATTTTCCTATTCAGAAAACCATGGGCTGGTTGTGATTGTTCCGCCCACTCTGAGCCAGAAGCGAAGTCCGGTGAGGGGACAGAACATGAGGAAGGTCTTCGGCTGTGCAGATCTGCGTGCTTGCTCGGTGTGCGGTACGCGGTTTGATGGTGGACTAAATGGCTGCAACAGTTTCACCGCAATACATCTGCACGGACCTCCGGAACATGGACAAAATTAAATGAGAAGTCAGCAATACGGTAAATATTTTGTTGGCATCTAAAACACTATTTTTCAACTGTTGCTAAACTGTTTTTGTTATTATGGGCGTGTTTTTCGCCTTTGCTCTTCGATAGCTGCAATTTCTATCATTCTAATTGCCCTGCAATGTAGTTGCTTAAGAAGTTGTTGCAAAACAATGTTGCTCGATTATGTCATAGTTAGTTTACAATTCGTTATGAAATAATTTCCTGTTTCCAAAAAGTATTTCCTCGTAAATGTGTTTGGTAGCCTATTTAATTACTAAAGCCAGTTTTGACAGCTCGTGATCTTGCATCTCAAAATCGCGTGTGTATTTCCACTAGCCTTGAAATGAATACCGTTCATATGATATTATCTGTGACCTAATAATAATATTAATGGCGTTAAAAGAACTACTTTTAACATAATGTATTTTCATTCAAATGCATTGATCATTGGCATCTGCATTTCTTGAAAATATCTTTCCTAAGATGACTTTGGAAGCACTTATGAAAATAATTAATTTGACAGCCCAGACATGTTGCTGTTAAAAAGAAAGATCCTGGTGCACTTAAATCCTCCTTATTTCTGTAGATGGAAGTACACAGCATGCCCGAGTTCCAGCGTGTGGATGCCAACGACCGGCCCATTGAGGACCCAGTCTTGGCTATCCTGGAGGTGATCTGCATCATCTGTTTCTCAGCCGAGTACAGTATGCGTCTGGTTGTGGCGCCCTCCCCTCGAAAGTTTCTGGAGAAACCCCTGAACATAATCGACTTTGTGTCTATCCTGCCGTTCTACTTAACTCTGGCCTTCGAGACGATTGACGAGGAAGGCAGCGAGGAGGAGAGCGAGAACCTGGAGAACGTCAGAAAGGTGGTGCATGTCCTGCGGTTGATGCACATCTTCCGGATCCTCAAGCTTGCGCGGCATTCGGTCAGGCTCCGCGCCCTTGGTGCCACCATGCGCCACAGCTACGAGGAGGTGGGCCTCCTCATACTCTTCCTCTCCATTGGCATCTCCATTTTTTTCTGTGCTCATCTACTCGGCCGAGAAGGAGAATGCCGACTCCGACCTCAGCACCATCCCTGTCGGTTGGTGTTGGGCCACCATCCCATGACCACCGTTGGCTACGGCGATACGTGTCCTGTTACGACGGCCGGCAAGGTGGTCGCCACACTCTGTAGCACTTGACCAGACCCATTTCTAAAATACTACAATGTTTAATGTATTGTATAATCTGTAAAGTTGTCAACCAGACAACCTCATGTTTCTCTACCTACAATCAAGGAGTCACATTACTTCCTTGGGTCAGTGTTGAACAAAAAAAAAAACCAGAGTGTGATCAAATTGCTGATTAAATTATTCTGCACAAAACTAAAGTCTGCCTCTAACTTCTGGTCTGTTATCCAGACTACCTTGTCCCTTCTTCACATGTTAATGAGTAAACAGGAAGACCTAACTAAACCAGAAGTCAAAACGTTTTAAAACACAGGACCTAAACATTCAGGTCTTGTGATCCAAAGACCTCTAACTGCAGATTCAAAAATACCCATTTAAAAAAAAAAAAAAAAAAAAAAAAAAAAAAACACACTACCACTAATCTTTAACAGAACACCATTTGCAAAATGGTTTGAGCACTTGTAATGGTGGTACTGCTGTAGGAGAAATTTGGACATTCTGGTCAGCGCAACAATGTGTACTGCACTGTCTAACATAAAAGTATTAACTGTGAAAGACATCAGAAATTGCATGGTTACACTTGCTTACTGTAAATTCAGTATGAAAGTTGCAACATAAGTATAGTTGCAGACCAATGTAGAGTTTGAACAGACTTAAAGAATTGTTTAAAGTACTCTAAACAACCACAAGACAAGAGATTTGTTTTTAAAACAATCCTTTTATTTGTATAACAAGGTTGTGTCACGATGACAGCATGATGCGACCTGAAGAGAGCTGTGCTCTTGACTTGGGAGAATACTTTGCACTGCTTTGGCCTACAAACAAAGACAAAGGAGTATTAAACATCAACCACAGAATACAATTGAGGAACTGAATCAAGGAGAACTCACTGCTCTTAACGCTGCTCAGCTCATTGACATTTTCAGGGGAACTAGGACATTGTCTATAGCAGAGTCCATCACTTTGTTTGTTGTCGTCACAGATGGCAGCGTCACAGTGAATGAAAGTCTACAAGAAATGGGAGTTTAAATTAATGTCAGGGTTCATAACCTATTTATAAGCAGGTAAGAAGCAGCACATTTACCTACCTAATCTTTCAGCACCACATTATCTTGGACAAAAGCAAACATCTTCATGTCAAAGCGTTTGAAGTGGGAAGGGAACTGGACTCTGCCATCAGCAGTTACAGGATGAATGCTTGGTAAATAACGATCATCGTGGTTTGCACACCTGTCGAGTTGAAACGTTAAGGCATTTATTCCAACCCATGCATTGCAATTCTGTTGCTTTTATAGAAAGATAGTGCAAGTCAATGATACATATCTGAACTTGGTTAAGTTTGACAGGTTTATAGATAATTGTACCCATCAACAACGATGTCCCATCGTGGCGTGGACAGCCTCTCCTTTTCCAGGGTTGCCCAGCAGCTCTCCAGGAACAGCACAAGTTGTGGATCTGTGGACTCTAACAACTCAACCTCAAAGTAAAGGGGACGCCTCAAGGCCTCCACCACAGGATAATCTTCTTCGGTGTAAAACGTGTTGTAGGACACATCTGAGGAGGAGAAAAAAGTATTGCAAAGGGAGAATCATTTTAAAATGGCAATTAATGACTGGAAAGATACTCACCAGTTGCCAGCCTCATGCGGACCCTCATCTCCAAAGGCAGGCTGGGGAGGGCGGTCAAAGGAGCGATCCGCTGGGAGAAACTGCAGCATCTTGAAGTCATCGTTCTCATAGTAACAGGAGATGGTGAGTCTAGGAGCCAGAGAAGACGTTCAAGGTAAAGCCACAATACAAGTTGGTGGGGAGGGGGAGAAAAGAAATAGAGATTGAACTAAACATACCGGTACTCTGGGTGGGAAGTGGTCTTGACATTCTTCACACCTCCTTGCTTAGACATGGTGATCTCATTCTGATAGACCATGAAGCCATCCGAGAACTACAAAGCAAAGGAAGGGTTATACATGTATATGCCGAAGAAGGCATGGTAGCTCACAAAAGCTTGAAGTGAAATCTTACTGTTCGGGTTGTTCCGCAGGTGTTAACAGGGAAAGAAAAGGACGCAAATTGATCGCTGCTGAACATGGGTTTGCACGATGGGTCCTTTAGGGTGAGCTGACTGAGAATAAGATTTGGCACCGACTCAACCTTCAGGGCCAGGACAATCATTGCGCCATTAGGGTGACACTCTGCAGACAGAAAGGCAGCAAGTGTGGCATTACAACCAAGTCACTGACCACTTCAACCCCAGTTTTATCAATACTCTAGAAAAGGGACACTGACCAGTCTGAGGCATAGGAAAGGTACAGGCCAGAGAGAAGTTGTTGAGGCTACAATTATTGAGTGGGTCGATGACCTTCAAGTCCAGCCGACCCCCAGCAGCAGATGAAAGTACAAACTACAGACAGGTATGCAACATTGTTAGTAATGAAAGTATACTTGCTGATGAAAGCTCAAGTAACCAAAAAAAACACTTACCGTAAATACAGCATCAGATGAGAAGAAGGGCACACTCATGGTCATGTGTGTAGCATTCTCACGGACATTGTACTTCGTTGCTAGGTCAGAGGTCAGCTCCCGCTTGCCCACAATGGTTTTAAAGTCACTGCCATGACTTCCATAGGCCACGGTGACATAGTAGCTTTCGTCATCACAAGTTCCGGTTACGACAGGGAGCACTGCAGCAAAACAAGTACACAGTTCCTCAAAATGCTCCAAGACAGTACCCATGTCAAGTGTGGTAAAGGCAAGGCTACCATACCAACGTCATGAAGTGTTGCTTCCAGCACAGCTGGATGAGAGAATGGGGATTGCTCAGGTAGGACAACCAGGCCAAAGCTCAAAGGAAGGGTGTAGGTCGTGAACTCCCGATCAGGATTCTGCAATATAGAATCAAGGCTTTAATACTGGGAGGGGGGCAGGGACAAGAGAATAGAAAGCACTTGACAAAGACTTGGGGGAAGTGCGTAGACATACACTCTTCAGGACCACAGAGTCAGAGAAGGGCACTTGAAGACTGAAGCCTTTGTAACCATGGGGGAAGCGTTTCTCTTGGACATTGATCGGATACAAGACCTTATATCTGGTGAGCTGGTCAGAGTCAGCCTCCTTCCACACCACCTCAATCATGGCCTCAATAGAGTAAGAGATATGGTACTGATACTCAGGAGCATAGCTCTATGGGAGGGGGACCCACACAAAAATGGAAAGGTTTAGAGCCAATTGATTCCACCAACCAAGAGTTCCTGACCATCCAATGAGCACTTACCTTGTAGTAACCATCAGGTCCACCCACAGGCAGTTCAATGACAAAGTGAGAATTAGTCTCGATGGATGAGCAGTCTCGATGGGGTTGTTGCGATACCATAGCCAGCCCTTTGAGCGTCAGCCAACGGCATGGACTTCTCTTTTGGGGTGAAGAAAACCATTCGCCATATGTTGTTCTCAGAGGTCACAGCCTACAAGGCAATACAGATTTAATGTTCAAATGCAGCCTTTGTAGGCTAGATCAAATGTAACTAGTCACACTAAGGTTAAATCAAACACGTGAAGGGAGAAGGCCAGAGACAACTTGCATCAGGAACTGCAGCAGCCCACTGATCTTCAAGCATGGTCTGCTTAACAGCTGGGTCAATCGGAGGTGGCAACCTGTTCACTGACACCTAGTCAAACATAAGGTGTAGTTAATCCTAAGGGTCTTGAACCCTTTGGAGCCATACTGGGAACACCTGGGTCACTAACTACATTTTTAACCTCCATGTAGTTTTTGTCACACAGGATCTCACGAGCAGCCCATCGGTTGTAGTTGCAGGTCTTGGTCACCTTGTGCGTGTCCTCAGATTTATGCTCATAATGCATTCGAAGACGCAGTCCTAGTTCAAAAACCTCATCGTCCTAGTCAATGTGTTGGGTGAAAGTTTCTGGTTACTACGTTTCTTGAACAAACCAGATTAACTGATGTTACGATACATAGTCAACCATGAGGAAACATCTTCACGTCATTACCTGATTATTAGTGTGGCAGCTCAGGACTGAGGCAAACTGTTTCATGTTGCCCCAGGGGTCAGACTCCATCCGGTAGCCACACTTAGATGCCAGGCTGGGTGTGATGGGGATAAACTGACTGCCATCTGCAAGGGCAAGCTTAGGTTAATCAGGAGGGGAAAGAAAGAAAAAAAAAAAGAAAGAAAATCCACAACAATTTAAAGAACTCACTGATGGCATCCACTTCCAGGTGGCTTCCAAAGCCAAGGGATTTATCTATGGTCAACCTTAAGACATTTCCAAGGCAATGAGACTTCAGGCCAGTTACTGTAGAGCAGGGGTTCTCAAACTTTTTGGGGCCAGGGACCCCTCAAAGGGTAGAACATTTTCCGAGGACCCCCTCATAATCACATCCCAAATTAAACCATATAGGCTTATAGCTATTTGTAATGTTTTATGCTTTTGGACTCTTTTACTCTAAAATCATACAGTACTAATATTACAAGAGTTTTAGATAATCATTGTATTACATTCGGCATTACTTGACAGTATGTAGGATAGATTTGTAAATAATTTTTTGGAAAATGTGCTGAGAAGCTAAATAATGTTTACCTTACATAAAACCCAAATATTGATGGAATACATTTTTTTATCAACCAGATTGTAGGGTTTTCCAATACAACTAAGATTGTAGGGTTTTCCAACGGAGATGATTCTGAAGATTTATTTTTAACAAAGACATTAACAAACATGAAATATCCCCCTAATGTTGTCCAAAACTGGTATCCCAGACTGACACTCCGTGTGTGTGTGTGTGTGTGTGTGTCATCAATGAGAAGGGTGTCCCTGTCTCTCAGCACATAGTTTGTCCAGTGCAGTTTATTTACCCGGTCTTGTTGTCACTGAACAATGGCAACCTTTGGAAACCAGAAATCTGCAGTTGTTTTATGGCTTGTCTGTATTAGCGTTGTCACAAACACTTAACAAATGGCATTTATAGTATTATCCTCCAGCAAGATACTAATGGAAACAACATGGTGCCATCACTGCATTGATTATACAGGTATAGCGTTTTCTTTCTAGAGGTTAATTTTGACAATGAACTGGGCTACGTTCTTGCAGCCAAATTGAAAGCTAGATCAACGTCTTAAACGAGAATAGCTACATGAAATAGGGCTAACCTATCTTTAAAGGGCCTTCTGCGACGATAAACACGACCTGTACTGATGGAAGATTAAATGCATCACTTGCAGATTATGGCAGTTAACATTACTAGCGTTGTCGTGTCTATGCGACAACTTATTAATAAAATAATCAGGCTCACTCGGAGGTTAAGTTCACACGTGAAACATCACTTGGTTTACTTGAGGTTCTGCATTAAATGTATACATGCGCATGGCGAATAACCAATAGGAGAACAATGCATGGGGAGTGCTTACACATAGATAAATAGATCCTTATTAAACACTACACTCCTCCCTTTTTAGATTAACACTACACAATTAAATGTGCAAAAATACAACAAAACATTCTGCTTTACAGATCCTGTTTGAAATTGAACAGTGGTTGCATCAGTACATTTTTTTTTATTATTATTTTTTTTTAAGAACAGTCCATAACTTTGTTACAGCCACCTGTAAATAAAGACAACTCATTACAACTCCAGTCTTTTAGGTGGTGCCCTGGTTCTTTCCGGGTAACGCCTTGGACCCTGTGGTGTCTTCTCTGGGGACACACTTTCCTTTGCCGGCGTCATAGTCTTTGGCGTGTCATGAACAGGAATGAGCTGTGTGTTTGATGGCGAGTCTGGTGTTGGGTCTTGTTGGTTGGATGCAGGCAGCTCAGAGGTACTGTTTGGCTGCACGTTCAGCAACTGATCGACATGACGTCTCCATGTCTGCTCTCCAACATCCACCTCGTACATCAGTGGTCCATTTCTTGTCACAATCCGTCCCGGTGTCCACTTGTTTTCTCGATAGTCACGTGCCAGAACTTGCTGTCCAACATCAAAGCTCCTTGCTGCCTCACTTGACAATGTGTTGAATTGTTTGTTCTGCACTTCCCTCCGCAAGTTAGGTTTAAGGAGGTCAATGCGAGATCTCAAAGGCCTGTTCATAAACAGCATTGCCGGAGTTTGATTTGTTGTTGAATGGACAGAGTTCCGATACACAAAAAGAAAATTGTCCACTTTATGCTGAAGGGTGACGGTTTCCTTTGCCATGGCTTTGATTGACTTCTTAAAAGGTTTGAACAAACCGTTCTGCCAACCCATTTGTTGCAGGGTGGTGTGGAGCTGACTTGAAATGCTTGATGCCATTCATCTTCATGAAAAGTGTAAACTCGTCTGAAGTAAAATGTGGACCATTATCGCTCACAATGTGCTCAGGTATGCCATTCCTGGAAAAGATGTTCCTTAGTACAGAAATAGTCCTTTCTGAGGTTGTGGATTTCATTTGTATTACCTCTGGCCATTTTGAGTGGGCGTCCACAGCTATTAAGAACATGGAGTTCATGAATGGCCCAGCAAAATCAATATGCACTCTCTGCCAGGGTGCCGACGGCCACTCCCACGGGTGTAAGGGTGCCGGTGGGGGCGCATTCTGAACATTGTGGCATCCTGCACAGGTCTTGGTGATATCCTCAATCTGTCTATCAATTCCTGGCCACCATACGTAACTGCGAGCAAGGCTTTTCATTTTAACAGTGCCAAGGTGACCTTCGTGTAGATTTTCCAACACTCTACCGCAAAGCTTGGGAGGTACTATTACACGTGATCCACACATCAGAGTTCGCTGGCAAACAGAGAGCTGGTCACGTCTCATTGAAAAGTCAGGAAACATGGCATTTCCATGTGCTGGCCAACCTTGTACTGTGATGTCATACACTTTTGATAGTGTAGGATCTTTATGTGTTTCAGAGAGAATCTCAGAGTTTGTCACTGGTAGCTGTTCCACCAACGTTGTATGGAACACTTCTGCTGGATCTCCAGCTGTAGGCTTTTCCTCCTCAGTTGTCAACAGTGGGAGGCGTGACAAGCCATCAGCATTACAGTGTTGCTTCGTACCCTTGAACTCGATATCATATGAGTGAGCTCCCAAGAACAGCGCCCATCGTTGCAGTCGGGTGGCTGACATCACTGGGACTCCTTTCCTAGGGTTGAAGATGGATACCAGAGGCTGGTGGTCTGTCACTAGCGTGAACCTTTGGCCGAAAAGGTAGTGGTGAAACTTCTTTATGCTAAGGGCCTCCCTGTCGATCTGTGCATAATTGCGCTCAGCACTTGTCAGAGACCTTGACGCGTATGCAATTGGACGCTCAGACCCATCAACCATGGTGTGTGACAGTACGGCACCAATGCCATAAGGGGATGCATCGCAGGCCAGGCGTATGGGCCGTGATGGATCATAATGGGCGAGTAGCTTATCAGAAGTTATTAGTCTTTTTGTTTCCTTGAAAGCTTTTTCACATTTTTCTGACCACTCCCATTTGGCTCCCAGCTGTAGCAGTGTGTTCAGTGGATGCACTACTGAAGCAAGGTTTGGTAGAAACTTGTGGTAATAGTTGACCAGGCCCAAATATGATCTTAGCTGTGACACATTTTCTGGTCTGGGGGCTTTTAGCACCGCTTCCACTTTGTCTTGTGATTTATGTAAGCCAAATCTGTCAATGACGTGACCACAATATGATATCTCACTCTTGAAAAACTCGCATTTTTCTCTCTTCGCCCTTAGGCCATAGTCACTTAGTCTTTTGAGCACTATGCTGAGGTTTTGGAGATGTTTCTTCATCATTCTTTCCTGTGATCAAGATGTCATCGAGATAACACTGTGTTCTTGGTATATCTTGAAGTACTTGCTCCATCGCTCTTTGCCAGATGGCTGGAGCTGATGCGACGCCAAATACAAGCCTATTATACTGGTACAGTCCCTTGTGCGTGTTGATGGTTAGCAACTTCCTACTCGATTCCTCCACTTCCATCTGAAGGTAGGCCTGAGACAGGTCAATTTTCGAAAACTTCTCCCCTCCAGCTAGTGATGAGAAGGTGTCTTCGATTCGTGGTAGAGGATACTGTACAGTACGCAGCACCGGATTAATGGTCACCTTGAAATCACCACATATGCGAACACCTCCACTTTTCCCTTTTTTAATCACTGGAACAATGGGTGTAGCCCAGTCGCTCCAGTTAACCTTGGAGAGAATGTTAGATTCCTCCAGGTTCAGAAGTTCTGCATCAATTTTCGGACGCAGTGCATATGGCACTGGACGTGCCTTGTGAAATCTCGGTGTCGCATTGTCATCCAATTCAATCTTTGCTGTAATGTGTTTCAGCTTGCCAATGCCTTTCTCGAACACTTTTGCATGCTCTTCTAAGAGCTGAGACAGTCTTTGTTTAGAGCTACAGTTGTGGCTCTTGAGGCTTGGAGATATGTTGAGGGCTTTAATTGCATGCCAATCAATCTGGATTTTTCTTAACCACTCTCGCCCAAAAAGAGCTGGTCCTCCATTTTTCAACACATAGAGCTCCAACTTGTGTGTTTGTCACCATAAGTCACATCCACTTTAAGTTTTCCTTTAGGAGACACTCTCTCACCAGTGTATGTTTTTAACATCACTGGGGTCTTTTCTAGCTGTAGCTTGGAAAACAGTCTTTTGTAGTCAGCTTCAGAGATTATGGACAAAGCTGAACCTGTGTCCAGCTCCATTTTCAACTTTACTCCGGACACTTCTGTTGTTATCCATATAATTTTCCTATCTGCTTCTGTGATGTTGTGCAGTTCTAAGCATGACAGGTCTTCTTCATCACTATCTGTATTATCAGATTTTCCATATTCTGTCATGTTGTGCATGTGCTTTGCTTTTTGCCTGAAACTTTTGTTTTTGTCAGTTGTTTCTCTTTGGCTGTGCTTTTTGTCTGATTTACACACTCTTTCTATGTGACCTTGTTTGTGGCATTTTCTGCAGGTCTTGTCTTTGAACCAACAGTCATTTGCGTCATGAGAGGATTTTCCACATCTGTAACAATTCTGCCCTTTTGTGTTATTTATGGACATTTTATGCATTTCATTTTCAACGCTTTCCTTTCGTAATTCTGATGCATCCTTAGCTGCTGTTTCCATTGCAATTGCAATAGCCAGTGCTTTTTCTAAGTCCAAGTCCTTTTCTGACAGTAGCTTCTTTACTGTGCTTGAGCAATGCATGCCACATACTAGTCTGTCCCTTAATGCATCAGAAAGCCAATCTTTGAAATCGCAATCTTGTGAAAGTTTGCGCAGTTCGGCCATGTAGTCAGAAATGCTTTCATCCTTTGCTTGATTCCTTTTATGGAATCTGAATCTTTCAGCTATCACTAGAGGTTTAGGCTTTAGATGGTTTTGCAAAATCTTCTGAATATCATCGAATGTCTTGCTGGACGGTTTGGCTGGGCTAACTAGGTTGCGTAGGAGATTGTACGTCTTAGCTCCAATTAGACTGAGCAGAACGGAAACTTTCTTATCTTCCTCCACATCATTGGCATCACAATACAATTCCACTCTTTCCATGTACGCTTCCCAGTCTTCATTAGCACTATCAAACTCGTCTACCTTTCCAACGTAAGCCATCTTCAGTCTGATATTTACCGTTTAAGTGTCGTTTAATGTGAGCTATTCACGTTTACTCACGCATCCTTGATTAGCCTTGCTACTCCTCTAGTGCTGTTGTTCGTTTTCACTCTCCTTCCCTCCATTCGACTTCTCATTCCATGAACTTTAAAACTCCATTTGCTTGTTAGGTTCGTAGATTTCTCGTCGCCAATTTGTCGTGTCTATGCGACAACTTATTAATAAAATAATCAGGCTCACTCGGAGGTTAAGTTCCCACGTGAAACATCACTTGGTTTACTTGAGGTTCTGCATTAAATGTATACATGCGCATGGCGAATAACCAATAGGAGAACAATGCATGGGGAGTGCTTACACATAGATAAATAGATCCTTATTAAACACTACAAGCGTGAAGTGCGGTTTAGTTACGTTAACCACACTGCATTATGATCATTGTACTACGCATAGTCAAAATTATGTGATGGGGAAAATCGCTTGTCGCTAAACTAGGCTAAGGCTACTCGTGTTAGGCTGTATATGGGTGAACTTGTGGGTGTTCATGTTTTTAATCACATTTTCTAACCTGTCGTTCTTTGAACTCTCTGAAAAGTTCGGGGTGTCTGTCTGAGAGGTCCTTAGCCATATTTTACGTGTTACCTCCCTTTGCCTGAGTGGCTTTGAAGCATGTTTTACAGACGGGTCTCTGTGTGTCGATGGGCTTTCCTTCACAGTCTGCTTCGTATCCAAAGTAATTCCAGATCTCACTTATTTTTTTAAAACAAGCCGAGGACGGTCGGCCAGAGCTCCTGCACATGAGGCCATGTCTCCCCTGAGATGAGTGAAGGCTGTCTGTTGCATGGGTGAGAGTTGGGCAGCCCCGCCCTTGCAGTCAATGCGTGCAGGCAGCCTGACAGGGAGCGGAACAGTGAGTGTGCTCTGATTGCTTGCTATTTTAATGAAGTAACTATACTTATACCTTTCAAAACTTGTCTAGTATTGGTACAGCGTGTAACATTAGTCTACATGTTTTGTATACTGTATTGCAATAAAAAAAAAATACATTTTTTTTTTTTTTTTTAAACCTTTGGAAGCCAGACTTTTTCACGGACCCCCAGGCAAGGCGTCGCGGACCCCAGTTTGAGAACCGCTGCTGTAGAGGAGGAAAGATCTAGGAATTAACTTTCTAGCACACAGTTAAAGCTTCTTTAAACTTGCTCTTCAGTAGATGGGCAAAAACCTACTTTGTTTGAAACTATTCTGAGCAGAAATCATAACAGCCACCATCAAAAGCCATGGGACTCTACAAAACAGAAGACAAGACACCAGTTAAAAGAAACACAAGCAAACTGAACCTATCGGCAAAAGTTGTAAAACAGAGTACTCACAGTTGTAGAATTCTGGCCATTTTCACTGACAAGGACAGGCCCTGTAACTGAAGACACTTGAATCTCTTCTACACCACCCGCAAAGACTCAATTTGCCCCCTACAACCCACGCTGGACAGCCACTGAAAGGTGCAATACATTTCCAGGGTGAGCTCCTAGCCTATATAAAGGGACGCACAAAGGTGAGTACAATTGACATTAACGAGTGCTCATCAGTGTGTCATCATTGTCAGGTGTGCTCAGGTCATGAACCGGAGATTTCTCCTGGCTGCTAATTGGTTATAAACAAGTTGGATTCTAATAAGTTCCAGCTGTTGTGCTCAGTAGCCAGTAACATTCTATGACTTATATACGCTTGAAAGCTTGAACACACCTGAATCTGTTCAAAGTAGTTGATGTGTTTACTCATGACACAGCTGACATAAATGGCTTAATTTAGCTGTAGATTCCAGTAGTGATGGCGAAATGAAGCTTCATGAACCTTCGAAGCTTTCCAGCCAGACGTGTTGAAAAAAGGTTCACTACTCGAAACTTCGTTCGCTCTCTATAGGCCGCAAGGTGAACCACGAAAAGTCCTTTAGAAATCGAATCCCGCTCCACAGGCGTGCATCTACACAATATTTAGTTCATAAAAAAGAAAGAGTCGTGCTTAGCTACCAAAAAAAAGTTCGTCGCTGACTTTCCAGTCAATTTTTGGTGCGTTTATGTTTTATGCCGAACTAGTTTCTTCAGAGCGCATAAGGATCTTGGTCGCGAGTGCTGGCATTTTTCGACACGTGATCATGCTACACCAATGAGGTAGCTGCTTTTTGTCAACAGAATGGCAAGATGGCGGCTCCCGTGGTTAGATTCAACGTTACCGATCAAGAGGAAAACACCCGAACATCCTCAAAAGTGGGCTAAATGGATTCTAAATAGTGCTGTATACATAGCCGCGTCCAAGAAGAACAATGAGGCAAATATACGATAATGTTATGCTTATGTTAAGTCATATAGATCAAGTTTGACATACCTGGGAATACACCTTACTGACGATCTAACATGGACTGTGAACACCCAGCACACACTGAAGAAATCAAGGCAAAGACTGTACTTCCTACGTCAGCTGAGGAAGTTCAGAGCATCAGCACCCATCAGCTGTGTGTCCTGACAGCATCATCACTTGGTATGGGAACTGTACAGCCTGTGACAGCAGTACCGCATCATCAGAGCACCTCTCCCTACAAGACCTACAAGAGAAGACTGCGTACCAGGGCCCAAAGTATTGTAAAAGACTCCTAACATCCTGACCATGGACTTTTCTAAACACTGAGGTCAGGCAAACATCTCTGCTGCTACAAGACCAGAACAGAGAGACTGAGAAGGAGCTTCTTTCCTCAAGCATTCCGTATCCTGAACACACACAATGACTATATAAACAGCAATTACACTTTTTTTCACACTTGCACATGGACTGTACACACACTGCACTTTATACTCCCTCTTGCTATTTATGAAAAATATTTCTTGATCTTTCTTTCTTCACACTCGCACAGAAAAAGCTTAACACCAAACGAAATTTCACTACATGCTTTACGTAAGTATTTCTATGTATGTGACAAAAAAACCTCCTTCCTTGTATCAATAAAAGGCAGTAATTGTACTTATACCAATGACCATTTGTTCGTTCGTTCATTCATTCATTCACAAATGAAAACAACACTGATGAACCATAAAAACAATCTTTATGAAAAATATGAAATATGATATATAAAACTGTACAAAACTAAATAAGAAATAACAGATTAAGGACACTCAGTCCTCACTGTCAGTGTCAGGACGGTTATCTTCCAGTTCCTCAGTTTCTTTTGTGTTGGCACAATTACAGCAACGACATAAGTTTGTGCAACACAATCCTGCAGAAAAACAGGAACATCTGCCTGTCTCACAGGCACCTTTGCAGCCGCAGTCAGGGGCAGGGTTTCTGGTCATCCAGGTGATGTGCAAGGTCCCATCCTCTATTTGCCAAACATATCCAGCAGGTGATGGAGCACTTATATTTTGTTTGAGACAGGACCTCATTATTGCAGCCTAGTAGTTTCCCCTTTTGCAATGCTGATGGAGGGCATCAGCAGTAGGGGGAATGCATAATTCTGGCAAGGCTGATGATGCTATACAGAAAGCCTTGTACCTAGCTTCATTTACATTATCGGCAGCTGGCTGATCATATAAGTGGCATACATACTGGCAAAGAAGTGCAAATGTTGACTGCTCCAAGTTAAAGTTAGTACCTAAACTTGTAAAAGCCTTTAGGTACTCATCTTTCTCACATGCAACAGAAAATGTCTTTCTTTTTCCTTTGCCTCCACTTGTGGAGTCACACCCAGAGAATGTGTGAATTCCGATCAAGGCTGAACACACACTGGTTCCGAGAGCTGATGACACCTTGGTAATGTCAATGATACGTGTCCTGTTGCCAGTCCCTGTGAAAACATATAAACTGCATGGCAAATCTGTCTGCACACTTACAGCAATGACTGCCACATCAGTGTCAGAGCTCTTGATAATGACAGCTTTATGCTCCCGTGCAGCATGTTGTGCATGTAAAAACACCCTTGTGTCACATTCTTCATGATCACACTGCAGGTCTTCAACAACACAAACAGACTGTACACCCTCCTTAACAGTCACACAGTGACATTGATTTGTATGTGCAAGCAGAGGTTTTTGCCCACTATTGTAAGGTCTGCATTTTTCCATACAACATACAGGAATTCGGTATTTGTTCCTTCTGAGAGAAACTTTTTCCATTGGGTTGGGGTCCTCTGATCCGGGCCAAAGATTTGCATGCGTTGTGACCCTGCATCAGCTCTATACATGACCGTTCTAGGTTTTTGATACTGATGGGGGAAATCACGAGTCAGCCTCTTCTTCAACATATCCTGTCTGCAACACAACAAAACAGTGACAATTAAGAGTCACAGGAGTATCATGAAAAGCAGAGAGTGGTGGAGGTGGTAAAAGACATTACAGGCTAGAACCTATCTGCCATACAGCACATTTAACACCAAAGATGCCCAAGAAAGGCACACAACGTCACAAACCTCACCACACACACACACACACACACACACACACACACACACACACACACACACACACACACACACACACACACCTTCTCTTTGTTGCCAAGTGGTACATGTCTGTGCAAACAGCAAGACTTAAAAACAGTTTCTCAGGCCTGTCACACACATGTTGTGTAAAGCTAGACTTGCACATGACAAATAATAAGACTTGAGAGAAAAATGCATTGCAGTTACCTGTAGTTTGAAGCTTCAAGACCTTCATTTGCTTTCACCAGTTCAATGAAGGCCTTCCTCAGCTGGCCCATTCTCTGCACCTCTTGGTTGACAAGCAGCCTTTGGCGAATGATCCTCTCACAGAATAACTTATAGCTGACATCAAACGTGGGCTCATTCCTAGAACACATATAAATGAGAAGGAAATAAATGAATAAGGGTTGTGATTGTGTGCACATACAACAGAATGCAGATTGAATGTTTACTTATATAATGTTAAGTTAGTAGCTCCTTGAAATGCAATTTAATAAATAACTTACTGTTCTTTCTCTGGTTTTTCAGGCCTCGTCAAAAACCTGGTGTACTGATTTTAACAGCCCTTTGTGGTACTGCACCTCCAGAGCCGAGCCACGTTTGTAGGCTTGTCCTGTATGTATTCCATCGTGTAGTGGTGAAATAATGTACCTCTTCGTGCTTGACTGAAGTAATATGCATAAAACAATGTTTGTTTTTTGATTTATTAAGACATTCCGGTGTATTTTCTTCGTCTTCCGTACTGCTCAATGAAGGCAAGGTGGACGCCATCTTGCAACTCTGTTGACAAAAAGCAGCTACCTTATTGGTGTAGCATGATCACGTGTCGAAAAGTGCCAGCACTCGCGACCAAGATCCTTGTGCGCTCTGAAGAAACTAGTTCGGCATAAAACATAGACGCACCAAAAATTGACTGGAAAGTCAGCGACGAACTTTTTTTTGGTAGCTAAGCACGACTCAATCTTTTTTATGAGCTAAAGATTGTGTAGATGCGCGACTGTGGAGCGGGTTGAAACGAAAACAGTGTTCACCTTACGGCCTACTAGTGACTTCTGCTGGTCAATAAAAATGCGATGTAGGAAAGATTTTCTTGGGACAGTGAATTTGTTCAATTTGTTGTGGTGCGCAAGGCCAACTAAAATAGCATGAACACAAACGTATGGTGAAAAAAACGTACCTTGACTAATTCAAATTTCGTTGTATGAGAATACAATGACAATAAAGGCTTTCTTTTTCTATTCTTTCTTCTAATAATCGTTTGACATAGTTGTTTAAGGATTCTGTGGTGGCACAACGGTTAGCAACGTCGCCTCATGTGGGTCAAGGTAGTGATGGCAGCCTGACACTGAAGCGCCGGAACGTGCTTCATACCTTAAACTACACCAACCATAAAAACACTGCTTCGAAGGTTGCTTTGGTACGGAAAAATCACGTGACATATTACGCGCGAAACAGCAACTGCTTCTTTCTCCGAATGAACCAGCTGAGTGGTTCACACTAGATTGTCGTTGTTTAAAAGCCTCGTGCCACTGTCAATTTAGTTGCAGCCTTGGCACTTCACCAGGAGAGGTCACTGTTACTGAAGCTTCAAGTAATGCACCGATTTTTGAAACAATGTGCCTAAATGGTTCAATGCTTCACCAAAGCTTCATTTGCCCATCACTAGGTCAAGGTTCGATTCCTGCCAAAAGTTAATCCGATGCTTTGGATGAAAACGCCTGTTAATTATCTGTACTCTCTTCTGTATGCTGTTGGAAAAGAAGGTAGTTAAAGTGCTTTTGGAATACTGGTCAGTACTTTTGTAAAACCAAGGGTAGTGAGAGTGCTTTTGGACAAGTGGTCAGTGACAGTGAAAAGGGGGCGAAAGTGCTTTGTGCAACTTTCTCTTCCTAACTGGCTCCATAACTCTATCTCAAATAATCTATACTACTAACAACAGCAGACAATTTAAATCTCCAACTACCTCTAAGTCTCCAACTATCGCTATGCCTCCAACCACTGACAACAACCACGAATACGAGATGGGAATTGGGACGTTTTATAATCGAAACTTCCCGCCAGAAATGAACCAACGAACCACTTGGTGAAGCACTTGATTCAAATGAGGCTTCGGACGTCACCAGTGACGTCATTTCGGCAAAATTGTAACGTCACTAGATTCCAGCTCTGGCCATTAATACCATGCGCTCCAAGTCTCACAATTGGTCTGAACTAATTGTTTAATAACATTGTTAACTGTTAGTCTTTTTTCTGCTCAAGTTATTTAAGTAATACTTTTTTTGTAAGAACGTATATTCATTATCCTGTTAATAGTTCATGAAAGTACTACTTGGGTGTGAAATTGTCATTCATTTCACAGTACTATAATATGACCAAATTGTCTTTCAATTGTTTTGAGTCATTGCGCTCCATTACTTCATGAGTTCACACTTAGATTAAGTTTCACTCTCTCCAGAAGGTGGAGCCATTTTTTCTCTCAGGATGTCAAAGCAGAAATGCAGTGCCCTGGGTTATGAAGACCATAGGATTTGTGGTAGTGCTGCGCACACACACCCCATCTTGTGCCTCGTGTCAAATGTCATTGACAAACTTGTTGACCGAGTCTTTTTTAGAATGTTATTGTTCTAGAATTAAAAAAAAAAAAAAGTTTAACTCAGCCAAAAGGTTGAGTAGATCTCAAATGAGGTCCGAACACTTCACCACAAAATAACCTTTACATAAAATTGTAAAGAAAGGAAGTCCTTTACTTGGAGTCATTCACTTGGTGAATGTTTGTGTATTCACATAATTCTATACCCCTCTACCTCTAGGTTGTATACCTAAACACAATCATCCCATTAAACCCATTTACTAAGTAACAATTATTTAAGTTGCCCATGTGTGTGCAATGACACAGCATAAACAACTGAATCACATTGGAAGGCATTATGGGATGTGCTAAAGAATTTGCAAACATGCTCCTTCTTCTGTTTCACGTCATGGTCAGGTCATACTGGGTGTCTCAACAACCAGGAAAGCAAGTTTAAGGGCACGGTAGAGTATTGTCCCTAAAGCTAGCAAGCTAGTCAACAACCACCGGCCTTACATTTTCATTGGGGTTTATGACCAGGGAAAAAAAACTAGGTCATCTGAACTAAACCCAAGGATGAAATATCAGGTAATGCAAGTAAACATATGGATACACTCGAAAAACAGGAAAGTCACAACATTTTAAAATTAAAAGTACGATTCAGTGTTAGGGGAAATTATTAAACTTTAATTTCATATCAGGAAGATAAATCCAGATGAAACATGTTCCACGTGCAGTTCAGAAACCATCCTGGGACCTTGAAGACAAGTAAAACAAGCAATAATTATAATTTCCAATGAGGACAGAAAAAACAAACAGTTCATGCCATCATTTTGCATTGCTCAACATTACCTCTTTTCACATGCTTTCTGCCCATCTGCTGTTTAGCACACTGTCCATGGCACAATCCATTCAAGGGGCTGTGGGGGTCACAAATGACCACATCACAATGGAAAACCACCTAAAATGGGAAGAGACATTAGGTCATTACTCTATCCATTCTGCAGTAATGACTACTGGCTGAATGGCAGACACCCCCAAGCACACACATAAGCAACAAATACAATACATAAAAAAATGAAATGAAAACTGCTCAAATGACCTGGCCTACAGGGGCATCCTCAGCGAAGGAGAACACCTTGACCTGGAACCTTTTGGAGAGAGAAGGGAACAGCACCCCGTCATTAGGCGTCTCTGGCTGGAAGACCGTCTGGTCTGGGTCCTCAGGATTTGGACAGCTAAGACAAAACAAAAATAAATAGATTGGACACAAGACCACACACACACCATTAAATTCTCCATCAGTACCAGGAAACACAGCCCTTAAATGTCTTATATACTTTGATGCTCCCCCCCCCCCCTAAAGCGACATCCCATAAGGTTTATTAGAGGCATTTCATTTGGAGCCACTCAAGTCCTTTCTGTTGGTACTTGTTGGCCACCACTTGAATGACCCTCAAAGCAAATTGGATTATTCCCCTTCACCTTTACAGATCTTTTAAATTGGGGGTTTCCATTTTATAGTGAGGTGTGGCCATTAACCGAATCATTAAATGGGCTGTTAACTGAACGGTGCAGTACACTACGTGACGTGGTGCCCATTTTCTGCGCCGTTTCAATTCAGAGCTTACCAATCCACTATGGTGTCCCATCGTGGTTTGGATGTTCGGTCCTTATTCAGAGATGCCCAGCAGTTGTCAATGATGAGTTCTACGTTTGGATCGCCTAAAGTAGTCAGCGCCACCTCAAAGAAGAGGGGCTGCCTGAGGTACGTCACCACAGGGTAGTCCCAATCAGAGTAGAACTGAGTGTACGTCCCATCTGAGGTAGAGGACCACGCAAAATTACTTGGAAAAGACAAAATGATTGACTGGACCCCACGCCCCCCAAAAAACACCCAACCACACCTTACCTTGAGCAGGCCTCATTTGAACCGTGAAGTCTCCCACTCCGGCCTCAGCCACTGGTGCAGTGGATTGCGGCATGGTGAAATAAGCCAAAGTTTTAGTGGCATTCACAGAGTAGATGCAGGAGAACACAAATCTGTAACGGGGGTGCGGTAGTAAGTTACCTTGTTAAGTGAAAAGGTTTAGTAGACACTTGCAGGAAAAAGAACAGTAACTGAAGATAATTCTTACTGATATTTCGGCTCCTCGTTGGTTGTCAGTTGATTTTTCAAGGAGGCCATGTTCTTATACACCATCACATCATCTTTAAACTACAAAAGAAAAAAAAAAAATCAATATGGTAAAAAAAATAATAATAATAATTTTGGTGACTACATCCACAATTGGAGCCAATGTACCGTTCTAGTGGTCCCACAAGTGTCTACACGGAAGTAGAAAAAAGCAAAGCGATCATCACTGAAGGAAGGCCCACATGAGGGATCGTTCAGACTCAGCTGTCCAGGGTTGAGGCTGGGCACAGTATCAAGTTTAACAGCAAGTGCCCCAATGGTCCCATTTGGACTGCAATCTGCAAAGGAATATTGGAAAAATACAAATAATAAATGATATATATATATATATCACACACACACACACACACACACACAGTCAGTTTAAGATTTTAGATTAACATTATTTTTGGCCTCGCAAACTGTGTAGTAGGCTAACGTTACGGTTTGAGTAAATGGTGAGCACGATACGGCGAAATGGATGACAAAAACCTTCTGAATGGAAAGTTTACTTTTAAAAGTTGTGTTGTGCAAAAGAGGCGAGCTTCCCTGTTGTCTGAAAATGTCAACAGGCAGCTGGCTGAAAGCAAAGTAGTAGGCTAACCTTTTATTGGTAACCTAACTGTTACGGTTCATTGTTTCTGAAATAAGAGGCCTGACTGCTATGTTCCCAGCAAACTTGAAAAAAATGTGCACTTTATAATTTTATTTTGTACCACCCTGTTTGGCAATGTTGGTTTTCAATTAAATAAAACATTTGCATAAAGTAAGCCAATCCCCTTTTCCATGGTGATAAGGGCATTCAAATAAAAAGATGGAAAAAATATAATAAACGAAGGGACATTTAGAATAGATAAGAATTTACGATTAATCGCGATTCATTTTGAGTTAACCATGACAAATGCGATTAATCGCAATTAAATATTTTAATCGTTTGACACCACTAATATACAAATAAAAGGATATAAAAACAACTAGTGAGGCACTGGAAGGAGAGCACCTCACAGGACAGTTGTAACCAGCAGGTTTCAATTTAAGGCCAGTGATATGGTGTTGCCCCCTGCTAAATCTATTTTCAAAGTAGGTCACTGCGGTCACTAGCAGGCTTCATTCACACATTGATTTCCAGTTTCTTCTAAATGAATCCGAGTGAATGCAAGCAAACAGTCCATTTAAGACGTCACATATTATGAATGCATTTATGCCATACAACTGCCATCTAATACAGCTCTTGGTTTCTAACTGTGGGGTCATGAATTAGATTGAGTCTGGCATTTTATCTTCTGTGACTTACAAGACATTTAAAATAAATAAATCAAACAGACCGAGGACTGAGGTGATGAAGGAACAGGCCAGGGAGAAATGGGTGATGTTCCAGGTCCTCTCTGGGTTTTGCAGAGCCACATCAAGTCTGCCCCTTACATTCGTAGAGTGGACCGCCTGAAACATGAGATCACACCAAAGATTTGAATTGCATAACCGTCAACCTAAATGGTAGACAGTCCTGATTCAATTTACTAGAAAAAGAGGACCAGCCCAGAGACACGTGTGTAATAGGCCAAAACCAGACAGTCCCACCATGAGGATCGTAAGCTCAGCCTCACACTGTGACTTCCACTGACTTAGAGCTCAGCATACACATGCTTCCAGATCATACACATGCATGTTCTCCTTCATGTACCAGGGACCTTTGGCTAGTTTTAAGCTAGTTATAGCATTTAGCAAATGACTCGGTTCTACAGACACCTGCTGTTCATAGGGAGCAATTCTTGGCCAAGAATTGATATTCAATTTTATTTATATAGCGCCATAACAATACAATTGTCTCTAGGCGCTTTACAGAGCCCAGAGCCTAAAACCCCCTTAGTGCAAGCACAATGGCAACACGGGCAAGAAAAAAACTCCCTGTTAGTCAGGAAGGAACCTTAAGCAGAACCACGGCACATAAGGGGGAACCCATCTGCTTGAGGTCGGCCGGGTGGAGATAGGAAGGGGGGAAGGGGGAGGGTTGTGTGGCAGAAGGGGAAGGGAAACAACAGGTGTTGTACATAGCCTGCATTTGGTAGATGTACATAATATATATAGACATCCAGTGGTAAATACATGATACAAACAAGACCAGTTTAGTGGGTATACACTGTGCTCAAAGGTTTACTGTTACAGGGGTAAGGGGAGTAGGAGCAGAGAAACAGGTTGATGGTGGCAATAATATATATTGTATATAAATGCTAGCATAGGGTATGAGGTAGGGTAAGTGTACGGCAGTGCGGTGGCGGTGGGTGCAATTGGCCGAGGGTTTCTACGGGTAGACCGGGTGGAGAGACTACAGCAGCGTCCCATAGCGAAGATAGTCTGGATTAGGAGAGAAAGAAAAAGAACAGAGTGAGTGGGTAGAGTTTGGCTGTCCATATGCGTAGTTGAGGAGTAGTGGGGGTGAGGAGCAATGTTTCCACTTCCATCAGCAATTGGAACATGCTACAAGGGAGAGAGAACATTTCAGAAACAGATAAGGAGATACCTTTGGGTAGTAGATTTACAGTAGGCAATATGGCCATTTTATCAGTATTATTATAAGCATTAGCAATGTGATATGAGAGGAGAGGGAGAGGGAGAGAGAGAGAGGGAGAGAGCAAGAGAGAGGGAGAGAGGCTGCCTGGCTAGGTGTAAGGGAATATTATTTAGTATATTTTTTTATTTTAGTCCAGTTTAGTTGATTGGGGGGGTATTACATCTGTTTAGATTTGTTTGGTTTATGTAATAGGGTAAAGTATTTAGTTGCATATGTTTTTTGAGTCTGCTAGCGGTTGCTATTTCGGGCGAAATTCAATTTTCGGTTGGCTAATCTGTGGCTAATTTGCCTTTCCTAACAGTTTGGTGAACTGTTTTACCTTGTAATTTACCTTGTATTTACCTTCCCGTTGACTTGGTGGGGGATCCACCAAGTGGCCCTATGGAAAAGCATCACAGGAGTGAGAGATGAGAGGCGCGCCACCAGAATGGGCAGGGCAACCTCCATGCCGGGATTGGCCTTGTTGTCTCTCCCCCCTGCTCAGCCCCTAGGCCCACCCAAGACGATAAGGGGCAGAGCGGGTGTGTACCCTACGTGTGTATGTGCTACGTATTTTTAGTTAAGGTTAGGCTTAGTTGACGCAATTACTTATGGCTATAGGATGTACTGAAGAGGAATGTCTTTAGTCTCGATTTGAATTTCGGTAGGGTGTCTGCATCTCGAATGGAGGCAGGGAGATTGTTCCAGAGAAAGGGGGCTCGGTAGCTAAAGGCTCTGCCTCCTACTGTGGTTTTTGATATTCTTGGAACTACGAGAAGGCCTGCACTCTGGGAACGGAGCGGTCTTAGAGGGCAGTAGGGGACAACTAGTTCCTTAAGGTAGTTTGGAGCCAGGTCATTTAGGGCTTTGTATGTTAGCAGGAGTACTTTGAAATCAATTCTACTTTTGACAGGGAGCCAATGCAGAGAGGCAAGTACAGGTGAGATGCTCATATTTTTTAGTTCTGGTGAGTGTACGGGCAGCAGCGTTCTGTATAAGTTGGAGGCTCTTTATTGAGTTGATGCTGCATCCGGACAGGAGAGCATTGCAGTAATCTAGTCGGGAAGTAATAAATGCGTGGATTCGTTTTTCTGCATCTTGGAGGGATAGGACTTTTCTAATTTTGGCAATATTGCGTAAATGAAAAAATTATGTCTTTGAGATCTGTTTTATGTGTGAGTCAAATAGGAGGTCATGGTTGATAGTTACACCAAGGTTTTTGATGCTAGTATTGGGTGTTGGGATGCCATCAAGTGTGGATAGATGGCTAGATAGTGTCATTCTCAATTGATCGGGGCCTACCAGCATAACCTCAGTTTTATCAGAATTGAGGAGCAGGAAGTTGTTAGCCATCCAAGATTTTACATCTTGCAGGCAAGTTTCTATCTTGGGTAAATGTACAATTTCATCAGGTTTCATGGATAGGTAGAGTTGGGTGTCATCAGCATAGCAGTGGAAGTTAATGCCATGGTTCCTTATGACAGCACCTAAGGGTAGCATGTAAAGGGAAAAGAGCAGTGGTCCGAGGACAGAGCCTTGGGGAACACCGTAGCTTACTCTAGTGTGATTGGATGACTTCTCATGGACGTGAACGAATTGATGGCGATCAGAGAGGTAAGATCTAAACCAGGATAAGGCACAGCCTTTGATGCCAACATGATGTTCAAGTCTCTGTAATAGGATATGGTGATCTATAGTGTCGAAGGCGGCACTAAGGTCTAGGAGAACTAGTATTGAGGTGCACCCATGATCGGATGCGATTAGTAGGTCATTCAGGACTTTGACTAAGGCCGTTTCAGTGCGGTGGTGGGCTCTAAAGCCAGATTGGAGGGTTTCTTCGATTTTGTTTTGGTGTAGAAAGGAAGTAAGTTGCCTAGCTACTATTTTTTCAAGTATTTTTGACAAGGGGAGGTTAGATATGGGTCTATAGTTAGCTAGATTATCAGGATCAAGGATAGGTTTTTTGAGAGATGGTTTGATCACTGCTATTTTAAATGATTTGGGGACGTATCCGGAAATTAGTGAATTATTCATTACATTAAGTAATGTCTCACTTAATAACGATAGTGCATGTTTAAGAAGTTTTGTGGGGATAGGGTCTAGTAGGCACGTCGATGATTTAGATGAGAGGATCAGGGAGGTCAATGGGTGCGAAGGATTCAAGGAGAGCACCAGGTTTAGGGGGTGTTGCCATAGCCATAGGGCATTTTGGAAGAGGTGTAAGGAGGAGACTATGAATTTGTTCTCTTATTGTTAGAATTTTGTTATTGAAAAAGGTCATGAAATCATTACCACTAAAGCTTATGGGAACAGAATGTTCGATTGTATTGTGGTTTTTTGTTAGCCTAGAAATGGTGTTAAATAGGAACTTTGGGTTGTTTTTATTATTGTCAATCAATGAAGAATAGTAAGCCGATTTTGCCTCAGAAAGTACTCGTTTATAGCTTAGAAGACTATCCTTCCATGCCAGGTGGAATACCTCAAGTTTGGTGGAGTACCATTTTTTTTCTAGTTTTCGTGTGGTTTGTTTAAGTGCACGAGTCTGATCAGTGTACCATGGGGCCAGTCTTTTCAGTTTTCTTATTCTCTTTTTTAGTGGCGCAACAGCGTCAAGGGTTGAGTGGAGCGCATGTATGACGCCATCCGTTAGTAGGTCGATATGGGGTGGGGGTGTGCGTACGTCATTTACTTTGCCAGTGGTAGGAGCTGTGGCAAGAGCGACTGGTAGTTTTGATATTAATTCTGCTGTAGTCCTGTCGGCTAGACAGCGGCTGTAGAAGTAGGTTAATTCCGTTGTTGGACGGAGATCTAATTTCATGTTGAATGTAATTAGGTGGTGATCTGAAAGGGCAGTATTTTGAGGTAGAACTAGAGGGCGGTCAATTTCTAGGCCATGTGTTAATACAAGGTCAATGGTGTGATTATGGTGGTGAGTTGGTGTGTTTACATGTTGGGAGAACCCGATAGAGTCTATTAGTGATTGGAATGCAATTGTAAGGCTATTATTTTCATTATCCATGTGGATATTAAAATCCCACTATGGAGGATTTTATCAGAGTTTACAACTAGGGCGGATAGGAAGTCGGAAAATTCAGATAAAAATTCAGTGTAGGGGCCTGGTGGTCTATATAGTGTCACAAGAGTGACCGGCTGAGTGGCTTTTGAGTTTGGATGCATAAGATGAAGTTCGAGGACTTCAAATGATGCAAATTTAAATTTAGGTCTTGGGGAAATACATAGGTTAGCGAGGGAAATTGTAGCTACTCCACCTCCACGCCCTGTGCTGCGGGGGATGTGACAGTTAACATGACTTGGAGGGGTGGACTCATTTAAGGCTAGGAATTCATCTGGTTTTAGCCAGGTTTCAGTTAGGAAAAGTATTTGAATGTTGTTGTCCGTTATCAGCTCATTTATAAGTGCACCTTTTGATGTTAAGGACCGAATGTTAATAAGGCCCAGTTTTAGGATTGTACAAGTTTCATTGTGTGCTGATAAGGTTTGTATCTTTATTAGATTTTCCTGATTGATACTTCTTTTAGTGTGATTTGCGTTGGCTTTGTACGTTCTGGGTATAGATACCGTTTGTATATGGTTTAATATAATTTAGGCCAGTCAAAATTTGATTAAAAGTAAATCCGGTGTGTGTGGCAGCCAACTACCTCTCCATGTTTGACGTTTTTAGAAACAAAGAAAAGCTGGACACAACACACGTCTAAAATTGCCAAAATGTGAAGAAATGAATGTTCCCCCAAGACCGTCCCCTTCACTGCATCAGGATTTACTGTACCTCAAAGGCGATATCAGGAGACCCAAAGGGAACTGTTAAAGTGAAATGGGTTCCATTCTCATTGAAGCTGTACTGTTGGGCCAGCTCAGCGGTCAGCAGACTGCCACCAACCACCGTCTCAAAGTTAAGGCCTTGGCTTCCATACTGAACAGTGATGTAGACATTCATCTGATCACATGAGCCAGTTACAGATGCCAGATCTGCAAGGTAAAGGCAACAAAATACAAGGCTTTGGGTTTCTGAAAGGACATTGAACCTCAACATTTAAACTGATGGGGTTGAATGTAGCAGGTACATCTTGATACCAAAACAGTCTGTCTTAGTATTCATTTCCTGTACTTCCAAACATTTTCCAATATGTAGAAGTAGTGGCTTAAAAAAAAAGAAAATCACAGAAACTCAAAATAACCAGGGGATCTTATAACAGACTTAAAAACCAAGACTCATTAACGGGCTATGGTTTCACTCGTCAGCGTACACACACACACACACACACACCTTACCAGTATCATCCACTGCAGCTTCTAAAACAGAGGAATAAGAAAACGTGGTCTGCTCAGGTTGAATGAGAAAGCCAAACACTATGTGCAGTCCGTAGGTCATCGTCTTAACATTGGGATTCTGTGGTGGCAACACATTTGAATAATCCATTACAGTGTTGCCCATTCGGGCTAGATACATTAATATCTGGTGGTGGTTTCAGAGTAGAATGAAACATACCCCTTTAACGGCTGTTGGATGAGAGAAGGGCACTTGTAGTCTGAAAGCTTTAGAGCCATTAGGAAAGACATGCTCTTGGATGTCAAAACCATTGGCTGTGGCTTCAGCTAGAGTCATCACGGCAGAGTCAGTGGTGATGTTAATCAGCTCCACATCAGGCAGGAATGTGCCGAAAACAATCTTGAACATGCCTTCCTCTGGAACGGTGTCTAAAAATGGCACATATGCAATTGAGAAATCAGTAAAAATGTATATTTTTAAACAAAATCATCTATTTAGTGACTTGAATGCAGTTCAATAAACAATTTCATATTTTAGACTGAGACTGTTAATGTTTTCATATTTGGAATTTCTTGGGACTCCTTATGAGGATAAGCATTGCAGCTTTGCATCAAAGACTGGGTGAGCAGCCATGAAAATTATAATGAACAGTATTCATTATGCAGCTTGCTGTGCTATGCCATTACAACCAATGCCCCCCCTTTTCCGTACACTTAAGCCTGCACTGAATAATAATACATACACCCAACATACCACTGTCTGACATAATGACAGTGGATGATGGTGCATATAACTCAGTGACATGCACATTACATGTAAATACACGGTTGTGGGCACACAGGCAGACAGAACACAAAGGTGGAGGCTCACAGTCCTGGACATGTGGTGGCCTGGGGATGGGTGGAGTGCTGATGGGGAAGAGGACTTTGTATCTGGTCTCATCTGAACCACCCATCTCCCTCCACAGCAGCTCAATCATCGGCGCAATAGAGTAGGTAGTATGGTATCGCCCTTCATGGACATGGCTCTGTTAAGTATATAAAAAAATAAATAAATAAACTCTTGACTATGAGGCTAAACACAGCTGAACATGATCCTCTTAAAACCATGTGTGCATTTGACAACTAAACAGTGATGACCCAAACACTGGGCTTCCCTTTGGTGACTACGTGCGTGCCCTTCTGTTGCCAACCTTGTAGTATCCATAAGGAGACCCTATCGGCATCTCCACCACAAAGTGAGTGTCTGTGACATAGAAAGAGTAGCCCTGGGCAATCATGGTGGCCTCATCCATCCGCTGACCATCAATCCCCATGTACGCCTCAAGAGTCTCACAGGAAGAGGAGGACAGCAGTGGGGTGATGTGTCGAGGCAGACGCCAGATAAGCAGATCCTCAGTGAAAGACACGCCACCTTTATTAAAACGCCACAAAACAAATAAATAGGTCATGTAAATGGTCAAAACCAGGGAGATGAAGCTGCTGTACTTCAACTGGCAAGGCACTGCATGTAAAGGATGCAATCAGCTTATGTGTCACAAAGGAGTGCCTAACAGCTACTTTCAGGTGTGGATACAAGCACAACTGGATACACAGATTTTCTGTACTTGTTGAGTGGCATCAGGTGTGCTAGATCAAGTCTGCAATCAAACTCTGCTGGACAATTTCACCTCCAGAGGCAGAGTTGGGCAACGAGTCATGAACTTGCAGCTCCTTCAGCAACTCTTATTGTAACCAATGTTCAGTTTACATGAAGTCTTCATGGCTGAGGGCTCACCAGTGGGGCATGCAGCTGCTGCTTTTACCAGTGACACCATCCAGCGGTGCTTGTAGACCAGAGAGCTCGTCATAATTGCCATGGGAACTCCAGCCACCTGTTGCAGTGAACAGACTTGTCACCATCTGAAGGCTTTTCAAAGTTGTCAGGGGGAAAAAAGGCAAACAGACAGAGGAGAGAAGTAGGGAGAGACCCAAAAAAAAAAAAAAAAGAAAAAAGAAAGAGATATGTTTGGTTTACATCTTGGGAATGTGTCGCTGTTGTGTCGTATGGGCTTCTTATCAGCAGGCGAACTGGATAAGTATAGAGTCCATAGCCTAGCCTGTGGAGTTCCATTGGAGTGAAAGCCTTCTCTGCAGGTGTGTAGATCACCACCTTCTCGAGTCTGAAGGTCACCTTTATAGAGAACAAACATGCAAGAGACTCACAGTACTGTTCTAATATTACTGATGAAACAGAAGCACAAATGTTAACATTAACTGCATGATTAATTGACTTCATACCGCAGGGACTGATTCAGACGAGGTGACATCTTTTACACTGGAGGTCATCCGTTTCACACTGGAGGTCATCCGTTTCAATTGCTCAGAGGTTGGAAGACCATGCTCCACAGAGACCTAATGGAGAGTCCAGGAAGTCACAATGTTAATACACAACACTAGAAAAGAGAGGTCAACATAATTTCCTCTATTAGAGAAATGAGACACTGAAATATTATGCATTTTAATGCTTGAGGGCCAGCTGAAAACACCTGACCTCCATATAGTTGTTGGTGCAGAGAATTTCACGAAAGGCCAGCTGTGAGTAGCTGCATGACTGGGACACAGTGTGGACTCTACCCGAGTCTTTTCCATATGTTGTGAGCTGTAGATGTGTGTCAAACGTCCCATCCCCCTTAACATTAGGGTCAAAACATCACATCAAAGCTCCACACCATGACAAGCAACATTTTGAAATGCATTTTTTACTCAATGGGTTTTACATTTACAATTAGTCATTTAGCAGACACTTTTATCCAAAGCCACGTACAAAAGGAGAGAAAGGAGAGTTTTAACTAAAGTTAATTTTCTACAGCTGCCAAGCAAAGCCACTTCCGGCACATTTCCATACCCTGGATTGAACATAACAATGCTGGAGAGAAGCATAAAGCAGGGTATTGCCCCAAGGATCTGAGGTCATGCTGTATCCACACTGAGTAGCCAGGAAAGGGGTGATTGGGATAACATCACTGCCATCTGAAAATATATTTGTAATACTGTTAAGAAGAATCAAGCAAATGGTTTTTAACAATGTTAGGTCTCAACTCACTGAGAGCATCCACTCGAGCAGATTTCCCCGCCAAAATTGAGCCGTCCACACTCACTCGCAACACATTTCCAAGGCACACAGAGCTCACGGCATCTGTTTGATGAGGAAAGTGGTAACAGGTTAAAGAAAGTGGGGCAAAAACAAGGGCACTTTAAAAAAGTTAAACACTTACCTTGGTAGGCCACTATTTGCGTAGCCGTGCTTATGGTCAAGATTAACACCCTGGAAAGAGTTTAAAATGTACAATTATGTCAGCAAGACATGAAAGAAAGAGGCAACATTAGAATACATGTGGTAGACTAATTATTACAAAGGTTCATGAATAAATCTACTAAAAAAAAACCTTACTGAAAACAAAGGAGCGGGCTCATCCTGCAATATTTAGAAAAACCGTGCGCCTCTGATGAGGTGATGAAAACTAAGATAACCTACGAGCCCATTTAAAGGCATTCATGACTGCAGCAGCACCAACGTAATTTAATTGCTTGGTGTAAACCTGAACGCCACGCACAGATGATTCCAATATCTGCGTAATTGCGCCTGCAAAACTTCCTGTTATTATCGGCCAATGAGAGTTTTCATATCTTTAATTAAAAACATGTGTTTATGCAGGTAAAGTGAGACGTTATTATATACTTAGGCTATGTGTTCGTGTTTTGTGGGAGTGGAATTTTTTTTTTAATCTTCTTTACATACATTTTCCTATTCAGATAACCATGGGCTGGTTGTGATTGTTCCGCCCACTCTGAGCCCGAAGCAAAGTCCGGTGAGGGGACAGAACATGAGGAAGGTCTTCGGCTGTGCAGATCTGCATGCTGGCTCGGTGTGCGGTACGCTTTCTGATGGTGGACTAAATGGCTGCAACAGTTTCACCGCAATACATCTGCACGGACCTCCGGAACATGGACACAATTAAATGAGAAGTCAGCTATACGGTAAACATTTAGTTGGCATCTAAAACACTATTTTTCAACTCTTGCTAAACTGTTTTTGTTATTATGGGCGTGTTTTTCGCCTTCGCTCTTCGATAGCTGCAATTTCTATCATTCTTATTGCCCTGCAATGTAGTTGCTTAAGAAGTTGTTGCAAAACAATGTTGCTCGATTATGTCATAGTTAGTTTACAATTCGTTATGAAATAATTTCCTGTTTCCAAAAAGTATTTCCTCGTAAATGTGTTTGGTGGCCTATTTAATTACTAAAGCCAGTTTTGACAGCTCATGCTCTTGCATCTCAAAATCGCGTGTGTATTTCCACTAGCCTTGAAATGAATACCGTTCATATGTTATTGTCTGTGACCTAATAATATTAATATTAATGGCGTTAAAAGAACTACAGTTACACATTATGTATTTTCATTCAAATGCATTGATCATTGGCGTCTGCATTTCTTGAAAATATCTTTCCTAAGATGACTTTGGAAGCACTTATAAAAATAATTAATTTGACAGCCCTGACATGTTGCTGTTCAAAAGAAAGATCCTGGTGCACTTAAATCCTCCTTTCATTTCTGTAGATGGATAAGTGAAAGTGAAGTCCTATTACCCAGTATCTCAATGCCCCCCAACAACGCCACCATGGTTTACGGCCAGATACTCCACAGCGACGGCCGAGAGGAAGATCTGGTCAACATCAACGTGGGCGGGATGCTGCACAAGGTAGACAAGAACACCCTGATGCGCTTCCCGCAAACACGCCTTGGGCTGCTGCTGTGCTGCCACACGGAGGAGGCTATCTTGGAGCTGTGCGACGACTACAGCGCAACCGACAAGGAGTACTATTTTGACCGGAACCCTGGGATCTTCCGCTGTGTGCTGAATTTCTACCTCACAGGCCACATCCACGTGATGGAGGAGCTGTGCGTGTTCTCCTTCAACCAGGAGATCGAGTACTGGGGCATCCAAGAGCTCTACCTGGCCTCCTGCTGTAGCAGCTGGTTCCAGGAGCGCAAGGCGTTCATCGAGGACAGGGAGTGGGACGTGAGGAGTGATGACCAGGAGCCCAGCTTTGACTCCTCCTTTGAGGAGCTCTCGGCCTTGGAGAAAGACCTGGAGAAGTTCAAGGGCGCTTGGTGCGCTGACGTGCGCAGGTACGTGTGGCTGACCCTGGAGGACCCTGGGTTTTCGCTGTCGTCGAAGGTGATCATGGTGGCGTCGCTGAGTGTGGTGCTCACCTCCATTGTGGCCATGTGTGTACACAGCATGCCCGAGTTCCAGCGTGTGGATGCCAACGACCGGCCCATTGAGGACCCAGTCTTGGCTATCCTGGAGGTGATCTGCATCATCTGTTTCTCAGCCGAGTACACTGTGCGTCTGGTTGTGGCGCCCTCCCCTCGAAAGTTCCTGGCGAAACCCCTGAACATAATCGACTTTGCGTCTATCCTGCCGTTCTACTTAACTCTGGCCTTTGAGACGATTGACGAGGAAGGCAGCGAGGAGGAGAGCGAGAACCTGGAGAACGTCGGAAAGGTGGTGCAGGTCCTGCGGCTGATGCGCATCTTCCGGATCCTCAAGCTTGCGCGGCATTCGGTCGGGCTCCGCGCCCTTGGTGCCACCATGCGCCACAGCTACGAGGAGGTGGGCCTCCTCATACTCTTCCTCTCCGTTGGCATCTCCATTTTTTCTGTGCTCATCTACTCGGTCGAGAAGGAGGATGCCGACTCCGACCTTAGCACCATCCCCGTCGGTTGGTGGTGGGCCACCATCACCATGACCACCGTTGGCTACGGCGACACGTGTCCGGTTACGACGGCCGGTAAGGTGGTCGCCACACTCTGTATCATCTGTGGACTGCTCGTGGTCGCCCTGCCCATCAGCATCATCTTCAACAAGTTCTCCAAGTACTACCAGAGGAACAAGGCCTTGGACGCCAACCAGTGTGCGGAAGCCGAGAAGCCTCAG
Organism: Clupea harengus; assembly: GCF_900700415.2. Classification (NCBI taxonomy): domain Eukaryota; kingdom Metazoa; phylum Chordata; class Actinopteri; order Clupeiformes; family Clupeidae; genus Clupea; species Clupea harengus. The sequence goes on from NC_045166.1 coordinate 18,734,492, forward strand.
GACAGCCCCTACATGCACATCCGAGAGCTGTATGCTCCAAGCCTGTACCCGTTCCTCGGTGGGATCTCCTTCAAAAACAGTGAAAGCAGTGGGGGGGACGATACAGACGCTTCCAGCCTTCAGGATGTTGAGGCTGAATATGATTTGAACACTCTTGAGAAAAATGAGCTGAAATAAATGAAGTTTATTTTTTTTCTTTCTCGTTTCCTCGCTGGCTAGCTGCTGTGGTCGAAACACATTTTACCGCTGAAAGCACTTTGTTGTCCTCAGGGCTAATAAAATATCTCATCTACCAGCCTTTCAACACAATAGCAACATCTTATTAGAATGCGGGAGATGTCTGCTTTCATTTTCAGTTTGTGCTGATTTGAGGTTCGGAGGGAATGTGATGTTTTTGCAGCACCCTTATTGGAAAATGCACAGTGGTCATGGCAGAGTGCCAAGGAACCTAATTGAAAACTCAGGGAGTGTGTCCATTTTCCTCCCAACTGCCAGTAAACGAGGCGAGTGTCAATCTGTACCCTTCCATTACAGACCTTATCTTTCTGCCAGGAAGTGTTCGCAATGAGTCACGAAATGCAGACATCAGACGTCGTTCTACACAACAAAATACAGAGTCTTGGAAGGGAAGCCCAATCCGAACTCTTCACAAAAAAAAGCTCCTCCTCTGGTTTTGAGTGAATTGATTATCTTCATTGGATTTGGCTTTGAAAGGTGCATGAACTAAAGCATCCCCGCCTCACCCTTAAACCCACTCAATGCACTGTAATGATGGCGCTAGTCATGATGACCTCACATGGAGGGTAATTGCCCCTCCTGTGGTGAAACCTTGTGGAATGTGATTGCAAAGCCTGTGACACACACACACACACACACACGCACACACGCTGACACCGACCTACAGACACAGTGTCCTTTAAATGAATGCTGGAATGGCATGCTCCCAGTGAAAGGTTGACGAAGAGAAATGGTAAATGAATAAACAAACAAATTTGCCTGAGATTACAGCTGTTGTCCTGCATCATTATTGTTATGGGTTATCACTGTTCTGTGAGGCATCACAGTCTGCCTGCTCATGTTTCATAAATTGTTATTCAATTACTGCTTTTAATGTCAGAATCTGTGCTCTGCTCTGAAGTTGTAAGACCTTGCACTAATGCTGTCGCATGTCACTCTGATTGATCATTGCAGATATCTGATAGAGGTCATTGCAAAATTCTGTTGAGTTGCAACTTTTGCCTTTTTTCCATACAGACCTGCCAGTCACATCTCTCCTGAGGTGTCTCCGTGTGTTCCTGTGTGCTTTCCTCTTCCTGAATTGATTTCCTGACAGGGGATGTCATGTATGCATGGCTGGGTTTCCATTACCAGTCAGCAGAAGGCTCCATCAGTGCAGCTCAGTGCAGTAGTTTTTTTTGTTGTAAAAAAAACAGACTTCCTGCAAGTATTTCTGAGTTAGAGCATGGTGAAAATACATTGCTTTTCATTACTGTTATACACACAATGCATATTGTATCTGAACTTTTATTACATTTGTTTACATTTCTCCTGCCCTAAATCCGTGTAAAGAAATGTACAAAAACACTGACAATGTACAATGAAAATGTAAAAATTTTAATTTGACAACAGAACAGTTCTTTCATATCTCCCTTATGCATTAGTTTAAGGAGATCTGAAGTACATATACATTATCACTTGGGATTGCAGTTGTTGCCTATATACAGTGCCACCGGTATAACCATATGAGTCCATTTCAGTGTGCATCAACATGCACCATGCCACAAAACTACTATTCAGAGGCAAGTTTTAACAGAAAAGTTACCTTGCCATACAGTTTAATTTAAAGGACAAAATACACATTTTGTCCAAACTACACGTTGCATCGACCTCTGCTCAAATTTAATTTCCCATCACCCTGAAACGGCCCCAATATATTAGCCTCTCCTCATTAGTCTCAATACTGTCGCTGTTAGCACTGAATATTTTTGTTTTGGTGGGGGGGTGGCGGGTGAACTCCCCCTCTGGAGGTGTTCAATATTCTCTTATGTCTTTATCCCTCAAAGCTACGATAATCCATCCAGCTATTGGCTTTGTGTCAGGCAGTGTTTGAGTGTTTTAAAACTGCTTAAATCTTCATCACTGTGCCATCCCTCCCTGGGAGTTTATGACTGGAAGAATTTTTTCTCCCAACAGTCACCTTGGGTTTCAGAAGTGAGAGGGGAAACTGGTCTTTCTTGCTCAGAGATGATATGCGTGCCTCACTCGCCGTATCCTGGGATGCTGATCAAGCACTTTTTATGAAGTGATTCTCAGAGAGAGAGAGAGAGAGAGAGAGAGAGAGAGAGAGAGAGAGAGAGAGAGAGAGAGAGAGAGAGAGAGAGAGAGAGAGAGAGAGAGAGAGAGAGAGAGAGAGAGAGAGAGAGAGAGAGCCCTTTGGATAGGCCATAACTCCTCTGCGGCCTGACGAGGATAATGAAGGCTCAATGAAGGACATGGGTCCACTCAGCACCAAATGAGCTCTGCCCAACCAGCCTATTCCACTCTTTCTCCATTACTTTTCCAAATGGCCACTGCTAATCATATCAGTCTCAGACTCTGGCGAGGCCTGCCACTCATGGATTTCCCTCACTGTCTGCTCGGAACGAACAGGCCACCATCTAACCAGGACGGAGAATGTGTTTCAGTGCCCTGTACATCGTCTCAGTTATTTGTAGTTTTAACTCAGCTCATGTCTTTGCTGTGGACCTGCAAATACTTACTGAAACCTCTCATTGTTATGCACAGGTTCAAGTACTCATATAAGTAAGACCTTGACAGAACGGCATTTTGTTTGCGTAACAACAGACATCTACTGTATGTTTCAATTAAGACAAATACTGTCTCTGAACATATTAAGAGATGATGTTATGTTCAAAAGAAATTATTCACTTTTTAGGCTACCTAATGTCACACAGGTTTTTGACTGACTGATAACAAACAAGTCTACATATCTATACACTAGACTATAACTGTCTTTCACTCACTGAAGCTTTGCATTAGTAATGGCCATACTATAAGCATTAGATGCATATCTGCTTGCGTCAATGGATACTTCAATATGTTTACATATACATGATTGGGTCACTGTGTCCACAGAATAAATCTAGATTTCTATTGCCTGTGTGCAGCTTGGTAAACAGAGCCTGTAATGTTAGCTTTGGGGGTTATATCACTATGTGTGCCCACAGAAACCCCACAGGGGCCAGGGTCAGTGGAGACCCTGCCCTTCATGGATTTGTGAATTAGCGTAGCGTCAAGGGCACATCGACGTTGTGTCATGCCAGATCAGCCTGGCGCTTATTCGGTCTAGCAGCTGGGGGTAAACAACTAGACGTCGTTTCTCAGTGGGGGAAAAGGCTTTTCAAACTTCCCTCTGCTCTGGAACAGAAGCCAAGTGTTTGCTTGAAGTCACTCGGCCGATGTCACTAAGGTGGAGGTGCTAGAAAGAGAGGGGAGACCGCAAAAAAATGTCATTATTCGTGCTCACGTTGGCAATGGTCCCTGTGACCTTCAGGTTGTTGAGACCGCGAACCAACGGTGCATATATGAAAATGTGTATTTAGCAGGATTCACGTGGTTTGAACAGAGAGAATGTAATAAGTCTTTATTGTATCTGCCTATGCATCAAATCAAAAATATGTATATTATTGTTATACTGTATATTATATGTTTAACATATTTGACTCACTCAAAAATGACTTGAATGCCACTGAGGCTATAGGCACTGTATATGACCTTGCACAGAACATCTTATAAGTGACAAATCATTCTACTTTAGTGCGAAATAAGCTTTATGGTACATTCAATTTATAGGATATCAAATTTCTTGCAGGAGGGATGCGTTTTACAACTCACCAGTTCACCTGCCCTAAAACCACAGCACGTGAAGGACAGAAAAATGTGTTCCATTGCAACATTCCAGTTTCATTTCTGCCATTTTCACATAATTTTCTGATGCAACCGCAATAAGACAGCTTCTAATTTGACCTTGCCATGAGGAAGCGACAGAGTGTTTAACATACAGCTGCTGAGTTGGAGAGTTTAATGCTGAGCTTCCCACAAGCTGTTTTCCACATAATTATTTAATTTTCTATTCTGTTTTGCTGTTAAAGCGACACAGGTGCTGTTTAATTGAATGTGTATTATTCATTATAGTTGGAATCTAGACAGATTGTTGCTATTTTCAGGGTCCCCGAAAAATAAAACAAGAAAAAGAGAGGAATCATATGTTTAAATTTAGACAATTGACAATAACTGCAATCTTACATTATAAACACTGCACATACGATGTCATGCCTCCTCTTTCAAAGGTTACTTTTTTAGAAATGTGTGCTAATATGTCTTAAGACCATTTCCCCCTGCTTTGAGGTGATAAGTGTTCTGTATGTTAGATTCATGACCACAACAGCAGACGCCATCAGGGCTCCATAATGAAATGTGCACAAAAGGGCCTGAAGGTTTGTCACAACTTGTCATGGATTTTTCTTCCCACTGCCTTCCATGAAATGGAAAAGAAAGGTCAAATGTTCTTGTGGATCAGAAAAAAAGTCGAATAGGAGATTTCTACCCCTTTCCTTGCACCTTCTTTCCTCTTCTCTCCTTCCTCCTAATTTTCTCTGATGAAAGGTAATCCTTCATAGAGATCTAGGAGGTGAGTAGTGCACCAAACTTCAGAAAATCACTCTTTAACATTCATGCAGTGACAGGCAATACATCATATTTATTAAAAGTAGGGGAAAAGCAGCCTCCATTACTGTATGTCCACAAGTCATTTTAGAGAGGCCTGCCACAGAGTGGCCACGTGCCTGTGACAGGGCAGGGAATTACTATTTGTATTCCCTCATTCAGCACAGGATTTTATCATAAGTGACTTGAAGAAAAATGGGTGCCTACATTTGGTTGCAAATGTACACAGAGAATGTCACTTTTGAGGCAGATAAACAAATAACCACACATGTCCATGGTGGGGGGGGGGGGGCGGGGGCAGAGGACACAATAAAGGACTCTAAGTTAAATCTTTTTGGGTAATGCAAGACCTTTGTCCTTTAACCAAGGTAAGAATAGGCCTTAAAGATAGGGGGTTTTGGACTGTAAAACACAATTTACATTTCATTGACATTTCACAAATGTTCTTCTTTCTTCTGAAACGTTCCGGAACCTTCTCTCTTCATACAGAGTATGTAACTATGAAAAATTAAATGTTCAGTTGAGACTTTTAAGGACACGGATATTGTGTACTATTAGACCAAACCTCCACCAATTAAACACAGTTGAGATAAGGACTTGAGCCTTTTCCCCTTGAGTAAGTGGCTGGATCACGGGACACTTAGGTCTTGAAGGAGGGGTATTGGCTGTCCTCAAGTAACTGGATTGTAGGTTAAATCCACCCTGGACGCAGCACTTCGACCCCTGTCCCAGAAGCTTTATGGTACTTACCATAGGCTGAGAGAATTCTGCTAACGTCATAGTTTGGGATGAGGTAATTTCAGGCCAGAGTGGGGCTGTGTGTTTTGTGGATATCACTGGTTGTTGGGGCAGAGCAGACTGAGGTGGAAATGGCTGTTGAGTGAGTTGGATTGCAAGTGTGTGTGTGTCTGTGTGTGTGTGTGTGTGTGTGTGTGAGGGAGCTGGGCCTGCAGGTTAGGGTGGATACAAGGGCACAAAGTAAACTTAACTCGGCGGAAAGTTAACAAAGCTTTATTTTAAATCTATACTTTGGGATAGAAGTAAGGCTTATTCGCTGGATCTTAAATGTGATATATAAGAGTTTACGCTATTAGCAGGCCACACTTTCTCCCTAGTCTCTAAAAGTAACACACTTTCTCTCTCATCGACGGACTCCAAACACTGCATACTTCAGAGTAAGAAGTTCAACCCTACGTTAACTCGTAACATTGGGTAACGGCAACAAACACTGCACACAACCTGATCACTGCCTGCTAGGGGTTTTATATAAATGCCTATTTCATTAATCTCAGTTGGAATCCAGTCCCTGGCCCCATGCACAATGATGGAGGGCTTCCTGCAGTGAGCACTACGGGATTGAATGGAATGATTAAAGGTTGGCAAACGCTCTCCACTTGGCATGGAGATGGAGAGGTCTACTGGCCTCCATTCAAAAGTGGACAGACAACAGCTTTTATGGACAGCACTAAATGAATATGTCTGTGGGTTTGAGTGTGAAACGTAAACAGATGTATTGAGCAAGAGAGAGGGAGAAGGAAAGCTATAGAGAGAGAGAGAATGATAGAGGGTTGTTAGTTTTTCTTAATTAACTCGAGTGTCAGTGCGATTTTGGTTGTGGAAACATTAACCTATGGGATTGGTTGAGGGAACTCTGAAATTGCTCAAAATGTACCTCAGTTGGCCTGTACTCACGTAGGCAAGCTGCATTGTCTTTACTCTGTGAGAGAGCTGAAGTTCTGCTGACATCATCAGACACCATCTATTGTTTTGAATAGATGGCAGGCTTTCATTTCCTTAATGCACCTGCCCCCAAGCAGCCATTTTCTCTTTCTTCATATAGAATGGAAAAATTATAGTATCGCACTAAACGAAAACAGAAATTACGTCTATTTCTGGCGTTTTTTTTCTGTGTGTGGGGGGGGGGGGGGGGGGGTGTTGGATGGGAAGGCACATATTTTCTGCTAATATTTTCTGTAATAAACGGTCTGAGTATGCCATCATTCAGTAATTCCTGCTGTGCAAGCATGCGCTCACATACTTATACAAATGGCAAATAAAGTATCTTTAATGTGAAAAGACTGGAGCCTCTAAATTAAGTGCCCATTCTAGGTAGAGAAGACAGTTATCACCAGGTAACATCATACTTTAACATGATGGTTTGATACTGCAGGCTCATCAAGAATGCACTCAATCCAAAAACATGTGTTCCATTTTGGTTTAGAGAATTACAGTGATGTTATTGAGTTTGTTTGCCTTTAGAGGCTTCTTGGAGGGTCATACATAAACCCCACATATGGCAGTGTCTCTCTGACAGCAAGAGAGGGAGAAATAAATCGAGGTTGTATACGGCTGATAATTATCCTGACTCCCACAAGCACTCCGGCGCCTGAGGCAATAAAACATTTAAACGAGGATTTTTTCATAATTGCCTTTATTCCCTGCAACCTATGTCAACTAGCCCTATGAGTTATGGGTGCGAGAGTGTGTTTGTCACGCCATGCTCTCTACCTTGTAATTGAACCCACTCAACCTCTCTAAACACTAATAAACCAAATGTAATGAATAATCAATAAGAAAATGCAGAGACACCGGACTCATGTTTTTTTTTTCTGCTGGCCTGTAATTGCAGGAGAACCATCTCTCCCTGCTCCAGGTTTAAGCCTGGTTCATCTGAAAACGGAAAAAAAAACTACTCACTAAGCTGTTTTGTGAAGCATATTAACAGCAGGCACTGGAGCATTAGATTGTCCAGATTGGTTCAAAGGCATAGTCATTTTTAACATTAATTTAATAACCTCTGTGGCGTGTGTTCCTGGTAGTTCCTCATGGTACTACTTGTTTTCAATTTTACTTTCCTGACAATATAAAGGCCAGAGGTGTGTAAGTGAGATGGCTATTTTGAGACTTTTTCTCAGCTAAAATGATTATGTGTCGAATGTGCCAAAAAGCCTTGTTTAAATGAATGAAAGTTTAATTAAATGAAATGAATGGAGGAAAGATCACAGACCAACACACACGCACGCACACACACCGCTGTTTGCAAATGCATTATTTAACTTCAGGTGATAAACTATAATGTCATGCATTGAACTGACACCTTAATGCCTTTTCCCCTATATGGCTTCTTTAGATCATTCAATGCTTTGGGAGTAAAATGAAAGCCAAAATGTTCCAGGTCACGAAAGGACAGAGAGAACGAGAGAGAGAGAGAGAGAGAGAGAGAGAGTGAAAGGAAGAGTGAGGAGAGAGAGAAACATCCCAAGGAGCAGCAAATCTCATTTGGGCCGTGAGAAAGGTTAATGCTCGGTGGTGACAAGCCATCAGCGTGACGGAGGAGGGGGACATCTCTCTCTCCTGGTGTGGTGGCCCGCCGGGGAATTTCCCCCCTTTGTCATTACACCAAGGACGGCAGACATTAACCAGCGACACAGCCTGAGATGGTCGGGCTCCACGGAGATCAATCTAACTTTAGGGGAAGCATTGACAGACTTTTTCACTGCCCTATGTGGCAGGCTCTTTGTAGGAACTCACTTTACTGTCTTCACTTGAAAAAGGGGGTTACTTTTTGGACCTGGCTTTGTCATCTGTCTCCCAACCCATTTCGTTGTCCTAGGGTAATTGGAACAGTTATGTTTCACATGGAACTCTAGGCCTAGACGTTTATGGAGGAACTTTATGATTTACAAGGCAGGTGCAGAACATCACCTGTTTCAGGTGGAACAAAAAAGGTTTTGGAATGTGAATTAAACTGATGGAACTGTGATGTGATGCACACCGTTATCAGTGAGATACATGGATTAAAACCAAAGATACTCTGACATTATGAGTTTCTTGAAAGCAAGCTTTATGAGTGAATCAGCTATCCAAACTCAAAGTTAATGGACTACATGCTAATGTTGGTTAGCTATTGCCATTGCTGTTATTGTCACTGGTTGGCTAGTTATTAATTGATTCAGTCCCATGGGACCCCATCCCTCGATTCAAATAAATGAGTATGCATTATTATTATCCCTCATTTAGAAGCTACCAAGATTACCAGCCACCAAGTTTTTTTTTGTCTTCAGTAACCAAATTCCATAACATGGTTTACCCATTTCTGTCTTGTAAACCTGATTTATAGCTGCCAAACCCTCTCACTTATGTCCTTCCTGGTGTAACTGATCATATAACTTAATGGGTAACTTAATGGAGTAGCCGCTGCAGTGCAGTCTGCAGTAATTACATTGAACACTCCACTTTATAATGTATAATGTAGATCATCCTTTTACTCCTCATTAGCATACTGCATCCTACACACTTCCTGATATGCTTCACTAATGAGAACCACACTACGGTCCTGCCTAAATGCATTTTGCCCCCTAAATGTGTTTGATACCAACACTCATCTCAAGGGTATCTGAAGGGTTATACAAACCTTTGATATGTCATTAAGTACGATGAGACTATTCAGCAATATTTCTTTGGTTAAAAGAGGGATGGGAGATGATGGGAAATTGCTATTCAAAACACTGGAAGGCAGACAATTAAGGGAGCTAGGGGAAATGAAATGGCTGCTGATGTATAGTGTGGTGAAGAGAAGTTCTTCAGGGAGAGGCTGTTTCACGATGAGTCGAGAGGACTGCAGAACCACAAACTTCTTTTGATTTAGGAAGTGCTCCTTGTCAGCTAGATGGCAGTGTGAGGGGACATAATAGATGCTAATGTGAATCATAAATGTGGCTGTAACAAGGCCTGTGCTTGTTTTATCAGCCCTTGAAAGCTTAGTTGAGGCTTCCCTGTGTCAATGCCTATTGGGCTCATTGCTTCTGTTGTACCCCACCGTGCAAAATAAACAATTAGCTGTGATTTGTAACTAAAGAGTCATTTTTTCTCTTAGACGTCACCTTTATGTTTGATGTATGAGTTATGGGGCTTTCTGTCCCACCCAGGAAGAATTGTAGAATGAGAAAAAGGTTGGTGTGTTTGTATTGACCAGAACACATGTCACGGCATGCTTTGAGGGTCTGTCTTAGACACTGGCCTCCCATTGTGTACTTAGCCTTTACTTTACCAGGAGTAGAACCCACTGAGATGTGAGAAATCTCATTTTGTGAAGCACTCCTTGGCCTGCAGGAAAAACAATTGAACTTCAAAATATAAAAAAGTCAACTACATCAACAAGGAAAAGCAAACAAATGTCCATGCACATTTAGTGTTGGCTGAGTATTGCTTTTCTCCTGCTCAACTTCACATAAGCGGTAAATGCAGACACCAGTTTTCCACAACAACACACCCAGTTATCTACAATGGAGCTATTTCACAGCAGCTTATTCCTCTGGAGAGTATACAAAAATGGATTTCAGGAATCAATTAGTAATTTCATGAACCCTTTTACCTAAAGTGATTCACAGTGCAATGGTATCATGTATTTTATCAATGGATTGGCACCCTGGGAATACTCATTGGGACCATCCACCAAGACAAGTATTCATGTGGACATTTAATCCACAAGAGGTGCTTTGCTAACTCAATTAGCTCTTTTATCGACAAGGACACTTTTGCCAGGGTGAGTTATATTGACCGACCAATCAAAAATGAATATCACATTGGCAGGGTTTCTGCACTGTAATCCACCTGAGCCTGACGCGCAGGATTTATTACCATGATAAGAAGGGAAGGGTACAAATGATCCTGCTTAATTTGATATCGTTCCATACAGTAATTGATTTAATCATCTCAAAGCAGATTGAGAAAATGATGTGATTTCTTAAAATTATCTTTTTTTGACTGAGCTGATTTGCTAGGTTAAATATCAAGAGAGAGTATTTTCCTCCCCTAAACCAAGGTTTCAGCCCTGCTTGCAGTTGCATAAGTGGGAGAGTGTGACTGGAAAAGGAGGGCTATGCTTGTATTGATTGTCTTGCAGCAGCAGTAAAAGCCATCACCAAGAGCACATAATAGTCTACAATGGAGGATACATACTGAATCCATTTACTTTCTATGGCATAAAGCAACTTTCAATGTACTAGATAGTAATAGAGAGAGAGAGGCCATAATTTCCAAGAAGAGAGAGGTCATGCTCTGCAAGAGCTCCTAGATTACTTGATTTGTACGTTATTTAAAACAGAGTGAAATGCCAAACTTTTACAGCCTCAAAAAGTACAACAAATGATCAAAAACAAAGATAAACAATATATTAGTGGACAGTGGTGACCAGAGGAGCAGACACAAGGACAAAACCAGGGGAATCTACATCTAAGGTACTGAAGGACATTCAGCTACTAAGAAACGGAGGGGATGTAGCTGTAACAAAAACGTGAAAATTCCATTTAATGGATGCATTTATAATTTGCTGCGGTATGTGGTGTACTGAATAACACTGATAAGTAGTCTTTATAATTATGTGTAAAAATTCATTTTGTAGTCTGCATCTTGTTTTTGCACTCAGAGCACATCACCCCTAAACTCTAGTTCTAGCTAGCTTGTTAGCTATCCAGTTGCTCGCCAACTGACTAGTTCGTTACTTGCTGTTACCACAGGCTTTTCTTCTAGAATCAAAAGTGCTGACATTCGCATATTTTACACAACGGGCGTGATCACCGATCCCAGCGGAAATACGTATCCTTTACCGACAGATGCATAATGACAATACAGCAACACAGAGAACAGCATACATTTTCCTGTTTAGTAAGATAACTTAAAATCTTTCGAGCGACCATCATTTTTGCAGACAGCATTGATGCTGCCCTGAAGCTGCCCATTACGCATAAATCTGTACGCCTGCTCTCTCAAGACCTGAGAAAGATTTTTTTTTTAAATGGCAGCAAAGCACAGAGTCCTGCAATTCCTTTCACTGATGTAAGTTTTTTTTTTTTTTAAGTTACAGAGAAATAAACCTTGTACTATGTTATAATGCCATGATATATGTTATAGTGTTATAGTGGCACGGTGGCTCAGGTGTTTGCACTGCCGCCTCACAGCAAGAAGGTCCTGGGTTCGATCCCCGCATGGGGTGCTGTTGGTACTGGGGGCATGCATCCCACTGGTGGGCTATCTCCCGGGCCTTTCTGTGTGGAGTTTGCATGTTCTCCCCGTGTTCACAAGGGGTTTCCTCCACTAAGAACCCCAACAGAAAAACATGCAGAAGAACAGAACACTCTCCTGTCCGTCCCTGACCAAGACGGACATGATCACTTGACTTGGTCCCCGGGCACCATAAAGGCTGCCCACTGCTCCTGGCTGCCCTGGAGGAAGGACAGCCCAGGATGGGAAAATGCAGAGGACAAATTTCACTGCGACCTCTTCGGCATGCGTGTGTGTGTGTGTGTTTCCTGTGTCGCCACCCTAAAACTGTTAACTGGCTTGCTGTTAGTTCAGCTATTTGTTCATCTCCAAAATACAAGTTAGTTAAGAAGTGAACCATATAGAAAATGTGCATTGTAGCTGTAAACAAATGTCCTGTAAACATAATCTGCTATTTAAAAAGATCAAGGCTAATGTTCGACATCCAACTGTCATAACTGTCAGCTATCGATAGCTCAGTAACCCAGGTCCTGTTACACCAAATTCTTAGCCAGTTGTCTTGTGGTGGTTAAAATGTTTTTCATAATAATTTATTTCCATGTAGGGTCGTCGTCAGATGTGTGTAAATTCAGAGGGGAGGCGGATAATTTGTTCACCGGGCAACGGAACAGCGCGATGAAGGAGTGGAAGTAAGTAGCCACAGTAGCCAGTTGGAGAAGTAGTGGCATATAAATATTCGATACAGGTCCTCAGTTCCATAGGCCTTTCGACCAAGGTCAATCCACTGCAGGCCTGGAAGAAGTGGGACAATACAAAAAGAAAAAAAGAAAAGGTATGACCAGATAGTCTTAGCTAAATTAAGCTAACATTACTCTGTATGCTAACAATATATGGATTAATGGATGGAAACTACAGTTAAAAGAGAGTGAGGACCCTGATACAGTGATGACAACTATCAACATCTACAAAACGGGGGAAATCATGGTACAAGGCAATTTAAAGAACTTCCAATCTGAATTTCAAACCCTTAAAGCACTAGCAGCCTGGCAGAGGAGGAACAAAGTGGCAAGGAGAGGGAACTGACCATTAGTACTCACCCTCCCATGATTGAAATGAGAGATAAGCTTGCACATATGGAAAGTGAACTAGTGCAACTTCAGGAAATGTTCCTCCAAACAAACTCTTTTCCACCAAGGCTGTGACGGTGCCGGGCTGGTTGCTGTGCCTTTTGGCACCGGCCTGCATTTCCACAGGTTCCAGTTTCGTAGATGGAATGTTGTGACATGTTACTATGGTTACAATTGTGAGTTATTCATGAGCAACATTATCCTGGGAAAAGTCATGGCGGGCATAAATGTACTGCTTTCGATGATTCTAAACATAGTTTTCAAGTTGATACAACTTCAATTTGAAGGCTGGCGTCATGTACTGAACATGAACAGCATAAATTACAGGCGGAGATTGGGCTCCAGACGAAGGGTGCGTAAGCTACATAATCGTTCAGCTGATGTTACAACGTAGCAAAAGTTCTCAGGTAGCGTCCAGCTGTTTGTTTATGTTAGCCTAGTAGCATTTAGCAGATACCAGTTCATGACCAGAGAAATCCATATAAATATAACATTAATTAGATGTCATATGTTACGGCAATTTATTTATTTTAAAAGCCTGGCCTAAACACTGTATTAATGTAGGCCTCAAGTTTCAATAATAGGCTAAAAGAAACGATGACACAAAAATAACAATGTTATGCTTCATCTTTCGTTGTTTTAGATGTTATGGCACCTCAGACGAAGAGTATCTCCTGTAGTTTCAAGACACCCACGAACGAGCCATTGGTGGGATACCATTGTTCCTACGTTCAATCGCACTCCGTTCATGCAAAACTTCAGAGTCTCTCCAGAAGCCTTTGATTATGTATGTCGCCGCCTTAGACACAGACTGGATGGAAGGGACCCAAATTACCGCCTGTTATCTTACATACCTGTAAGAAAGCGAGTTGCCATCACGCTTTGGAGGCTGTTACCAATAGTGAGTACAGGACCGTGAGACATTTTTTGCTGTCGGCATTAGCACAGACTTGAATTCAGCGGTGCTTCTTTCGCAACACATTCCAGTCCCGGATGGCAGAATGTTCGAGGAAAAGGCCAAGTTTTTCAGAGACAGATAGGGTGTCCCGCAGTGTGTGGGGGCCTTTGATGGTAGCCACATTCCATTAATTGCATGGTCTCTTTTCCGGGTAGCGGTCAGGAGCCTTGCAGCGGCGTTTTGGACTAGTTGTAGGCGGGACAGGGACGAATGGCTAATTCCTGTATACAAGGAATTGCAGTAGTCTAGCCGGGAGGATATGAAGACGTGGATGACCTTCTCAAGATCTTTGGGTGACAGGAAATACTTGATTTTGGCAATGGTGCAGAGTTGGTAGAAGCTGGCTTTAACTACTGCATTGACCTGTTTGTCAAATTTAAAGGTTTTTTACTTGGGGCCTCACCAGAGTAGACAGATTGCCTAGGCTGCTGGTGGTCAGTTTGATGGAGTCAGGTGGGCTGAATAATATAACTTCAGACTTATTCTCATTTAATTGTAGGACATTTTGTGCCATCCAACACTTGATGTCCTCAAGGCAGTCCAAGAGACTGTTTAGATTTTGCCGGTCGTTAGGTTTTAGGTGGAGATAAAGCTGTGTGTCATCTGCATAGCAATGAAAAGAGATGTTGTGCTTTTGACCAAGGGGGAGCATGTAAATAGAAAACAGGATGGGACCTAGGATAGAACCCTGTGGGACCCCGCAGGAAAGACTAGCAGATGAGGAAAAAATACCTAAATTCACAGCAAAACTTCTATTGCTGAGGTAGGATGAGAACCAGCTCAAGGCAGTACCACTAACTCCAACCCCGCACTGGAGACGGTCAATTCAAATGTTGTGATCCACTGTGTCAAAAGCTGCACTGAGGTCAAGAGGAATCTGAACAGCAGTCACCAGAGTCAACAGAGAGGAGCAGGTCATTAGATACTTTTAACAAGGCAGACTCTGTGCTATGATGCGCCCTAAAACCAGACTGAAATCTTTCTAATATGTTATTTTGGTGTAAGTGGGGCATCAATTGGCAGAGAATGACCTTTTCAAGAACCTTAGACAGGAACGGGAGCTTAGAGATTGGTCGGTAGTTACTCGGGAGGGTGGGGTCTAAGTTGGGTTTTTTCAGGAGGGGCTGGACCACTGCGTGCTTGAAGCAGGTTGGAATGGAACCAGTGGCCAGAGAGCTGTTGATTATAGAGAGAATGCTGGGACCAGCTACGTCAGACATCTTTCAGGAAAGCAGTGGGGATTATATCAAGGGGGCAGGTTGCAGATGTCATGGAAGAAACAATCTCTATGAGGGAGGGTAGTGTGATGGGTTGGAAACAGACCAAATCAGATGAACAGACTAATGAGACAGCTAGGTCATGTGTGGAGGGGGAAATGTTCATTCTGATGTCCTCAACTTTGCTAATAAAATATTTTAAAAGTTCTTCGCATTTAGTTGGGGACATATCTAAGGTGGGACTGGGGGTGGGATGAATAACAGCGTTAATAGACCTAAATAGAATTTTAGGATTATGATAATTATTCGAGATGAGGTCAGAAAAGTATTTGGTTCTTGCAGCTTTAACTGCATCCTGGTAGTTTAGACTTGTCTCAGAATTTCAAATTAAATTGGGTGCTTATCATGTTTCCACTTCCGCTCTGCTTTTTTACACACCCTCCTTAAGGCTCTGGTGGCGTCATTGAGCCAAGGTCAGGGCCAGAATGGGGCCACTTTTCAGCCCGGGAATTTCAGGCCCAGGACCGGCCCACTTTTTCCATGGTAGTGGAAATTGGATAAATGAAGCAACAGTTCAGCTCTTACTATCCTGTAGTTTTCTTTTTATTAATACCATGGTTCAACAAATAATGTAAAGGTTAAATAATAATCCACTTAAACTGAGAAGTTAACAAAAAATATTCCACTATTCCACAAGGATAGGTTGATAAATTAACATGGATTAGCTTATCAGTATATGAGTCTCACTTTAGGAAGAGTAGACTTAACAGGAAGCAGACATAGACCATTACACAGGCGCCAATTAACAATTAACAATTAACTGAGGGCCTCAGGATATCCGCACCAGATGGGGAAGGGGTCAGACGTTCTCAGAGGAGCCTTAGGCACACAAGGGGTCAGAGGGCTTCAGGACACACACACACACAAGGATCTCAGGGAACTTCAGGGACACACGCACATAGGGGTAATTAGGTGAGTTAAGGAAATGGGAAATAGATAGATCTGATTGGTTTTGGCAAACAGCCAGAACAGGACACACCCCATAAATCAGGCCTTAAAATAGGATGCAGAACTTTCATACAGAGAGATCGAGCTAATCCATGGACCATCTCCTTATTGTAGCTTATTGATTACAATAATAAACCTCCAGATTTCTACAACCAGTCTCCAGTCTTCTGATAGGAAAAAAACAGAGCAATTAGCCACAACACTGTCTTTTTTAGCCCCTCCTGACGCGTATCATAGCGGTAGGGCCGGGCCAGCTATCGGTAGCCTATCTGAGAAAACGTTTTGGAAAAGACGGGCTATGGACCCAACCAACTCTATTTGGGAGGGGAGAACTCCCTCGCATGGTACAACCCATGCAGAGGCTGCGGTGTCAGAATGCGGAACGTGTGTAGCCTACTTTAAGAGAAGATGGACTAACGTGACAAATGTCAAAAAATTTAATTCTCGACCTGCCCAGAAGTGAAACGGCCCGTCGGGAACTCTCCTGATTCTCCCGATTACCCACCCCGGGTCTGGCCAAGGTAAACCTTTAGGTTTGGGCCTTTTCCATTTAAGGGGGGCAATAGTCTAGGGGGCAAGTTAGTTCTTCAATGCTGAGATTCAATGCTGGACCGTCTCCAGGGGGGCAAGTTAGTTCTTCAATGCTGAGATCGGGAGGAGAAGCTTTACTAGTGCATGTATTTGGGGAAGCTATGAGGGCCTGGGAGAACTTATGGGCAGTCGAAGAGTTAAGGTAGCGAGAGCAGCGTACAGGGTTTTGAAAATTAGTTGGTTAAAAAGACAGTAATGAGTCAAATAGAATAGCACTATGATCCGACAGACAGGCATCAATTACTTCCATGTTGCAGATTGGAAAACCACACGATAAGACCAAGTCGAGTGTATGGCCTAGCTTGTGCGTAGGGCCAGTGGTAAACTGAGTCAGATTAAAAGATTCAATTAGATGCATAATTTCACTCACAAGAGGCTTAGAGGGACAGCAAACATGAATATTAAGGTTCCCAAGGATTAAGATGTGATCAAAGTTGGGCATGGTATTGGAAAGAAAATTCTGGAATAAAGTCTCTATTTATCTTTGGCAGACGATACACAAGGGCAATTAAAAGGGGGTTCACTGTGCCTACTTTTGTTAGGCTCTCACAAGGACCCGATCGCAGACCAGGTTGCAAAAAATACTTGAGGATTTATTTCCTTCAACAGAGAACACGCAAAAATTCCAACCAGGCAAAAACACAGAACAGAGCTCCAAAGGTAAAAAACACAGAAGATCAAAAACAGAAAATCTTATACGATACCAGGTAGGCTACTCGGAAAAATGCAGGATTCTGGCATAGATTCGCACAGACAAAGAATTACGATCCGACAGCGAACTACAGAAGCACAGGTCAATATATAGAAGGGGGGACAGAGAAAATACACAGGTGAAACCAACAAGGGGAATTAACAAAGCACAGGAGAAACAAATCAGGCAACAAATCAAGGTAAGATGGGGAACAGATGATATATACAGGTGAAAACAATTCAGGTAAAACAGATAATGGTTAACAGATGCAAAGGCCGGGAAAAAGCAGAGGGCGGAGTCTCTGGACAATAACAGAACGCACATGGCGCACATACCCAGCTCTACCTCTCCACCAAGCCCAACTCCATTCTTCCTCCCTCATCCTTGACAGATTGCCTTTCTGCACTTCATACCTGGTTCACCTCAAACTTCCTCAAACTTAACGGTGATAAAACCGAAATCCTTTTAGTCGGTACTAAATCCACTCTACTCAAAGTTGACAGTTTTTCCCTCTCAATTGACAGCTCCATAGTTTCCCCCTCCCCCCAGGTAAAGAGTCTGGGTGTCATCGTCGACGGCTCACTCTCCTTCAAATCTCATATCAACATCACCACCCGCACCGCCTACTTCCATCTCCGTAACATAAATCGCTTCCGTCCCTCCCTCACCCCCCACACCACCTCTATTCTTGTACATAGCCTTGTCACCTCCCGTATCGACTACTGTAATTCTCTCCTCTTTGGTCTCCCCCAGAAATCCCTCCATAAGCTCCAACTGGTCCAGAACTCAGCTGCCCGTATCATCTCCCTCACCCCCTCTTTCCACCACATCACCCCCATCCTACAGCAACTCCACTGGCTTCCAATTCACTTCCGTATCAACTTTAAAATTCTTCTCATACTTTTAAAGCCATCCACAACCTTGCCCCTCCTTACCTGTCTGACCTCCTTCACACTGCCACCTCCACCCGCTCCCTCAGATCCTCCTCTTCCATCCACCTAACTGTCCCCTCTGCCCGGCTAACCACCATGGGGAGCAGAGCTTTCAGCCGCTCTGCTCCCAAACTCTGGAACTCACTCCCACCTGACATCCGAAACATTGACTCCCTCCCTCAGTTCAAATCCTCTCTCAAAACCCACCTTTTCAGGATTGCATTTTCACTGTAGTTGCCATGCTGTTTTTACTTGCACTTTTAATTTTAATTGTTTTGTTATTTGTTTGCTCCTGTTTTAAATTGTAAAGCGTCCTTGAGTGACATGAAAGGTGCTGTGAAATAAAATGTATTATTATTATTATTATGGCCTGATCACAGAAACAAAACAAACACATGGCGAATCAAACAAACGGGGGGAAACCCGTGGCATAACAAAACACAGCAGCGATCAAAATGAAAATTGTCTCTTAGATCGCAGGGATCTTAACAACTTTAATCAATTGCATGAAGCTACTTTAATTATATAGCATGGATGTCTACAACAGCCACAAATGTAAAATATGAACTGCCTTCAAAAGGCTGGATTACTTACATACACAAAATGAATGTCAGCAATAGCTCTAAAAAGGTCAGAGGAACATGCTACTAATTATACAGCACTTATTGTGTTGAATCCAACAGAGAACTCTGAAGGACAATCCTTGGCCTGTTAAGTTGTAAACATGTGTAGAAAGAGCCTTTGCTGAGATCAAAGGACATTATGTTCTGTATGTACCCTGCAGTACACATTGCACTACAAAATCTACACAGTTTCTGCAACTACAACTACTACAAATGGCATAAGATGAGATGTGATGAAATTGGCATGCACTTTCATATCACATGCCTACACTCTCAGCCGCTGCAGCAGTTTCTTCAGGGCTCACTCTCAACCCACGCCCGCCCCTTACACCACATGTCTTCCTTTGGTATGGAGTAGGGGGTGCACATGTGGAACCTGCTTGACTCCTGCCAGCGCAGTTGACTCCTGCACGATCACTGCATGCCGAGAGACCTTGCCAGACATGCTCTATTGGCTCACACTGTCAAATACTTTTTAAAAGTCCTGAGTTTACAAAAATCCAGACAGTGGCCCTTCCATGGGTCATGTGACTGATTCATACGGTACATCCATCAACGCCAGGGACACATGGGGACGCTCCATCAGTGCTTGTCAATGAGTAGCGGACGGAGAATGACGACCCACCATCCCTTGGGGTTACGCGGGGGCTGCAGGAGACAGCAGTGAATCAGTGCTATAAATTTGCTTTAGTACTTCATTCTCTCTCTCTCTCTCTCTCTCTCTCTCTCTCTCTCTGTCTCTCTCTCTCCTTAGTGAGAGAGAGAGAGAGAGAGATTAGAAATCAGAGAGGGAATGAGAGTGTGAGTGTGTGTTGGAGGGAGCGATGACTTGTTTATGGCTGATGTGCAGATGGCAGTGTCAGCATTGGTCATCTAATGATGAAGAGGCTGACTAGCAAAAAGGTGAGTTTTCCTGCTATGGTTACCAAGGTGGTTCAAGTGGAAAAAAACATATTCCTATGTGAGCACAGATCACTGTAAGTGACAAGTAATCAGCACTTTTTCAGAATTTTCTTTTGCCCTGGAGTTAAGAAAAGCTGCTGATTTATTTGATTAATCTTTAGTCAAAAATCCATCCAGTACCCTTCTTTAAATGGATGGTGCACATGACTATAATTGGCAAGTTTGCAGTGCTTGTCCACTTGCTGATTGGTTTTGTTTTTGTATAGCATCTATTGTTGTTATAGCTACCTGAATCTAAAACCAGTTTCTTTAGGTATTCCTGAAACGTATTGCTTACCTCAGCTTCAACCACTGGTTTCTTACTCTGTCTCCTGATTAAATCTTTGTTATGCATACGTTTGCCGGTTCAATGTTGTGAATGTCCTTCTTGCCTAAAGCCGTCAGCTAAAGAGATTATCAACTCTGAAAACAAAAGAAACTTCAAAGTGCCCCTCCACTGTCACAAAGGCGTCCTTTGACACAAACACTCCACCCCCATCTCCTGGTGTTTTGCTGAGCTGTCATGTTCCCAATTTTGCTCCGTCAGAAGTGATGAGTGTGCTGGCACAAGAACGACTCGCGGCTACCTCTGTGTTTCAATAGTATATCTTTGTTGGACAATGACTCATCACTACAGGAATGGGGAGCTTCAACAGGGGCAAATAGAGTCTTTGTGGAAGCCCTTTACTTTTCTTAAGTGCATTTGGCTGTACCTGCTGTTCACCCCTACCCTCACCCCCGATGTCTTGGTCCTCTGTCAAGACATAATATCCGTGTTACTGCTTATGCTGCAGACTGGACCTAAATCGATAAGAGTCTAAATTAAAATGGGTCACCTGGACATGTGAGGAATGAGCACCAGGCAAATGGCCATTTACAGACAGCAACAACAACGACAACGCAAAGAAGCCAACAGACAAACAAATAGCTCTTAAAAGCTCCTAGAATTAAGAGAAGCACAATTCTTAATCCACTCATCGCTGCTTATTAAAAAGCACATCAAAGACCACTCTACCTCCTTGTGGTACAGGGGAATCATCTGCACAGCCCTAATCTACACATGGGTGTCAGCAGTATAAACTAATATAACTCCATCCACAATAGGGAAAGCAGGCGGAGTCATGTGTCACTTTAAAAACACATTTAGCATTTTATGGGCCGTTGTCCCCGAGGGCAAGTAGCACTTTTTCACTTAAAGTGCTCTTCTCCCGGGCACTGGGAGGAGGGGTAGAGGGGTGTGGAGGGACTCTCTCCCTCTCCCTCCTTCCCTCGTCATTCTCCCTGACAGCTCACACATCCACTCTGGCTGCCATTGGGGCTCTGTAAGCGTCTGTGACTCAGAGCGCTTGATGGATCGACCTGTTTGCATCATTTGCATTGAGACTGGGTTATAACTGCTGACAGAGACAGTATCCTGACGGCTGCAATTCAGTTGCACAGGCTGTTTGTGTGTGTGTGTGTGTGTGTGCTTGCAAACAGGTTGCCATATGGAAACCTTAGTGAGTGTGAGTGTGTGTGTGTGTGTGTGTGTGTGTGTATGTATGTGTGTGTGTGTGTATGTGTGCTCAAGTACGTGTGCTGTGAACATTTGGGAAGCTGTTTTTCTTCTTTTACTCTCCAGTTACAGTACAATGATGTTTTATCCTTAAACAAAAGATACAAAGTCTTATCCCTAAATAAAATATGTAAAACATGATAGAAAGAAAATGATGCCATCTGAGCCAGGAAGTCTTCTAGAATCATGATTACTGTCATTAAGCTGTCAGCACCATGGACAGCGGCCAGGTGCATGGCTGCAAAACACACACAGCCTCTGCTATTCGCTTTCCCTACCTAATAATATCAAGATAAGTGTATATATGAAACAGTTACCTACAGTGTAGGGCAGGAGGCCTGGCTGTAACTGCAGATCTGATCTGGGTCGCCATTTGTATGAACTTTATCAGCAGTATATCACAGAAATAGACTGACCACATCAGAGCTGCGACAATTGTCTACAGGACAATAATCTTGGTGTTGTCTATAGGAGGCTGTTTTGTTTCTGTGATACAACAAAATGCTGAGTTTGTGGTTATAAATGCAAATTTACATATACAGAAGAGGACACCACAGATAGTAGAGGATCAACAGGCCTGTTGTGCCAGGGTTCCAGCGGGGTGAAATGTACTTATGCCGATGATGAACCTGGACTCAAATGTTTCATGTCTTTATAACAAGATTTGATTTTTAGCTGGCTGTCCTGTCTGTAGTGATGTAGTTATGCATTAAAAGTACTGTATTTTCCTAGTTTTCTACATTTCAAATGCGCTTTCTTTTATTCAACGTAGAACGTAGAGGTAAATATTGTATTGTGTGCACAATGTACCATGAAGGCTGTTACTAGGTTACGAGCATTGGCGTGGCTAAAATGTATCGTCCCATGCCTAGCGCAGCGTATATAGGCTACTGACATTTGATTGATCAACAAGAGATCAATCATTGGAACAGTAAGCCCCTGAATGACTAATGGTCTGCGAAACATATGAGAGTGCCAGGTATTTAAAACAGCTTTGATGGCAGAAAATGAACCAGTTGGCAAAAGCCGAGAAAACAGCTCAGAAGAAAAGATCAAAAGATGAGGAGCACTGTAGTAAGACATCAGAAACTGATGGAGCAAATTTGGTAAATGCTTTATGGTAATAAAATATGGCAACATCCTCATGTAATTGGTCTTTTAATTATAAAATATATCCCTACTCCCTATATAGAACTTGTCGTGTCCTATACTCCCCTTATACGGTGCTGCTAAATGAGTTTGATGGCAGCTAATAATCCCTTAGCGTTTAGCATTTTAAACAGCCATCTAAGTTGACATTGACTCAGGTGCTGTTGGGTTCAGGGTCATCTAAATTTCTCCTTGGTAATTGAACATCCAGAGGGCCATGGACTTCCATTAGGTTGCCATCAGTCTATCTACTGAACACTGGAACCCCAAGATGTTTTTCCCCAGCAGGCTTTTATTCCTCCTTCAATCATATGTTGTCCCCATCCCTACGATGCATGCTACCTCCCTTTAATGGAGGGACATTAGCATCCTACAGCCTGCTAGTGATGACACTCGATCCCCACTTAGCCCTTGCTGTCTTTGCCCGAGTCCCGGGCGGACATGTGCTAGCAGACTCCCTGTGGGAGCACTCAAACACTTTATTCCCTGCTCCAATCCATCTTGTCAGTAAGGGTCCATTATAACGCCAGCAATGGCCGTGTTGAGTGAAGACGCCTCATTTGGAGGCTAAGAGTACAGAATAATGCTGAATAAGGGACATCCACTGGGTTGATAGACGCAGTCAATATGCTAGTCAGAGTCAGTATGCTAAAGCTAGTGTGGAGCCTGCAGTTGATCCAGAGACTGTCCTTTAAGCTCCAGGGATGAATCATAAGCCTGACGTTGATCCTGAGACTGTCCTTTAAGATCCAGGGATGAATCCTAGTCCTGTGGTTGATCCCGAGACTCTTTTAAGCTCCAGGGATGAATCCTAGTCCTATGGTTGATCCCAAGACTGTCCTTTAAGCTCCAGGGATGAATCCTAGTCCTGGGATTGGGGGAGCGTGTGTGGACATAAAGATTAAATCATGATATCAGAACTGAGGGTGGGGGTGGTGTGTGTGTGTGTTTGAGTGTGGGGGAAGAACATGCAAAACTTTCATCACCTTCACATTGAGGCCCTATAAACCTGCAGCATTACATACACCATGCCCTACTGTCAGACATGAGATGACACGCAGAATGTGCTCTAAACTACATGCGCTGAGGAAGCAGTCTGGCTTTTATTGCGCTCATATCTCTGAGTGGTTGCTGGCACAACTGGGGTAGCCTTGGCAAGGACTCTCCTCGCCTCCGACCTCCCACCGCCGCTGCCTCACTGCGGCAACGGACCGAGAAAGCGGATCTGTCAGTGCGGAGAGCGCCAGTGATTAGTGATAAAATGCAGTGCTGTTTTTAATGCCCATAATCTACCCCTTGCCTCACAATTACCAAAAGTGCTTTGCTGTCAAGGTGGTGTCAGTGCCAGGGATATGTAAGCAGTTTAGAAGAACACCTACCCACCCACTGTATCCCAAGTTTTTACAGGACAGAATATATATATAAGCCCAGAGATGGCTAGGGCCCAGATTTGCAACAGCCCCTCTCCTTAGGTTTATGGTCTGTGGCCACATGCTATCTAAAAAACAAACATTTAAAGGACTGCAAAATATGACAGCGGTGACGTCATTATGAGGCCCTTGTTTAGACCTGCAATCAGTTCCATTACAAACACTATTTTCATACTGTCAGTTTCTCTAATGTAAGTGCATATCTGCCAAATACCTGCTGCAACAATTTAGTTCATAGGACAAAATTACAGTTCTGTTGCCCCCTACTGGTCATTTCAGGTGTAAATCAGTTTCAGAGGAAACAGGAGTTGACAGCTATGACATGCTAAGCAAGACTAACAACTCAGGGTCACCCCTCCGCCCCCACCCCAGATCAGATTCAGTCACATAATGTTATGACATATCACAGAGATCTTAAAGAACAGAATTCCTGAATTTCACCTTCAGCAGTATGCAAGTACCTGTATGGAAAGGAACAAATCTAAATTAAACCTAATTCAGTGTAAACTTTGACAGATGTCCATTAGAGACACTAATGTTCATGTTAATGACTGAGTCATGAAGACACAAGAACACTAGTGTAGATAATGACTTTTAATCAAAATGCACAACACTATCCAAGTAGCAGTTCTTTGTTGATTATACAAGCGATTAATAGCATTTGTTTTCTTAAAAAAAAAAGAAACAGAAAAAAAAAAATCAATTTGATCAAACGCCCTCTGACAATATAGAGGATGTTAAAATATATCAATTTACACCATATATACAATTCATAGTCAAAAACACATTCATTTCAAGGTCCCTTAATCATATAGAATAAGTATATATATTTTTTAGAGTTTAAAAATCGTTAAGTATGAATCTAACAATGTGCACAAAAAGTTGGTGTTCTTTTTTTTTTTTTTTTAAGTTCAAACAAAGAATAAAAAACGAAAAACACTCAACAGTTGCTTTGACGATATCGGACATGGTTATGTTCCTGAGGACATGCAAACACACAAACACACACACACACGTGAACACTTTCAGTACCAGCACATTCTTCCTTAACTCTCTAACGAGCTAAAATTCATTGCATCATTTCATCTGTTAATAACAGTGAACAGTTAAATGAACAAACTCAAGTGCCCCTAGATATCAGAACAACTTTGGCAGTCTCGTTTGGACGAAGGAAACATGCTGAGGCCCTTACCTCATCAAACAACAACAGCAACAACAAACAAACAAAAAACACAAAAAAAATAACCACCAAACAACGCAAAACAACAGGAAGACTGAAAGCAGATCTCAACCGGCCTCCAAAGTACTCTACATGACAATGTGTAGAGTATCTGGACGTGTGTAAACAGACGTGCTATATATGGTGACTCCTCAAATTAAACATGTGAACTGCAGAAAGTCAGCTTAACCCGTTTGTTTGAATCCTATGGAGTGCGGACAAACAAAAAACAGAAACGATACCAAATAAAGATTGTCTAGTAAAATAAAAAAAACATACATATAAAATAGACAAGGCACCCAGTTTGGTGGCTAGTACTGTCGGAGTACAAAAGTCCTTGATTTTTCTTGTCTCGTTTGATATGACTTTCTGTTCAGTGATATGAAGGCTACAGACTGAAAGGCAAAGATGGTCTACAATTGGGCTTCAAAGGCGAACAGGAGTGACCGATGTATCCCCAGTCCTAGGAGCCCTTGTTGGGTAGGGCCTTATGGGCAAGTGAGTTTCACCAACCCCCTCCTGGAGTCCAAGTCAGTGCTCATGGGCAGTTTTAAAAGGCAGAGAGATGGGGGGAGAGGGAATATCAGTGAAGGTCTGGCTGTCTTACTCTGTCCTTTGCTTCCTCTGTATAAATTTGTTTGTATCCTCTCTGTGTGCGTCCCCCTGTCTCTTCTCCTTCTCATCCCTCTTCCTCCCTCATTGCCAGTCTTCATCATTCTCATCCTCTGCCGTCTCTGACGACTCGCCGGCGCTGCTGTTGTCCACCTGCTCCCTCCTCCTTCCTCTCCTCTCCCCTTTCTCCTCGTCGTCCTCAGCCTCATCTTCCTCCCCTCTTCCGTTCTGTGCCGCCGCTACCGCGGCCGCTGCCTCTCCTGCCCGTTTCCGGGCCAACTCTGCCGCTGCCAACGCTGCTGCGGCGGTGGCACGCTCCTCTTCCTCGCGTAGGCGCAGGGCTGCGGCCTTCTTCTCCTGCTCAGAGTGGCTTTTCATGTGGGCACTGCGGCTCTTCACCTTATGAAAGATCCTGAGGGTCAAAGGGCAAATGACAGAAGTCAGTGTGTGAAATAATCTGTATGGCTTCACATGGCTCGGCACCAAATGACTAACTACTATCCACAAAAAACATTTTCTACACCAATTACACACCACTTTTATACTGAGGTGGTTGTCATGGCATTTGTTCCAAAACATGCAGTATGTGTCAGTGAGTGCTCTTTGTGTCTGTTGGCTTGTATAATTAATGTGCATTATGGACAAAACTAATTTAATTCGGCGCTATACAGCTAGAGCTCTTTCTTTCTTTGACTTACCCGTCTGACACACACAAAATATACACAAACCATTACACACATACCAACTGCACATATGTATGTGCGCATACACGCACACAAGCACACACACACACACACACACACACACACACACACACACCTGCCACATTTTTTGCAGGGGAACTCTCCCTCTGGTTCCTGCGAAGGCTTTGCAGGCGGTTTACTCTTCTTCCCTGCAGGTTCCGAGCGAGGCTTCCGGGGCACACTGCTGGGTGGAGCCTGAGGGGGTGGTGCTAATGGAGGCCCCTCCTCCCTCTGCCTGTCATCCCTCTCCAACTTTATCACAGACTCCGCCCCTGTCTACAGTCACCAGGGAACATGAATCAAAGCTCATTCAATTATGTCTTATGAATTACACTCAATCAGGTAATGCGTCATAGCTCTGCATGACTATACCAGAGCTTCAAACACAGCTGGGGTTGGTTTTGGGATATGCGGCTGTATGAGCTCTTTGTAATGGTGGTCACTTACTTTGTTAAATAAATGTACAACATGTAAAACACATTGTGGCCAACATTTTCAGAGGGAATTTGAGTGAACTCAAAGTTTTATATATTAATCAACAAAAGTAAAAAATTACTATGAGACTGTATAGCGGCATTCTACGACTTTTGAACTTAAAGTGAATAAGAAGGAAGCTCAGATCATTACCAATTCTCTTGCATTGGCAAAAGGACCTGTCCAAGCCCTTAGAGAAGCTATATTTGAAATGTCACCAATTTCTATGTCAGCATGAAATATTCAACTGCACCACTCACTCTAACAAATACGGTCATGCTGTGGGGACCTAAAGTCTGTCACTCACGTTGACGTAGTTATGGAGGTTCTGAGTCCCTTTATGTTGCCCCGACTCTCCTGTCCGCTCATGTGACTCATGCCAGGTCTTGCTGTCCTGAGCTTCCTCGGCAGCATGACATCTGGGGATGTTCTGTGTTGACAGACGGGGGACAAGCAATGGACAAAATAAAATACAAGACACTGTGTGCGTTTAAACTGTTGTTAAAGGGATGTTCAGTAGCCTTGTTCTGGGGACAGTGCTAATTATTTTTGTATGTGGTGATCATTATTCTCAGATATAGTTCATTAGTGCATTTCATTTGTACATAATGTCAACATTCCCTTGACATGTAACCTTTAAAACGACTTTCACTAATTTGAGTTTTACTTCATAATGAAGGTACCATTTTTGGCTGGCATATAAAGAATGCAAGGATTATGAGTAAGTAGAAGTATGCAAGAATGAAAGATCCCGTCCTTGTGCGTTAAGGAAAACATTTCAGGGTGGACAAGATACTGGATAAGCTACATATCTGTATTCTTCCAGTCAACACAACTGCTTGAATCCCCCCTACATTCTATTAATCTTAAAAGGCAATGCCGTCTAGTGTACATACATTCACTTATTTTACCTACACCTACGCGCCAATGTTTATTAGGATTAGGATACTTACATAGTAAATCAATATCAAAACAAAGCTAGTTTTATTCTCAGCCAAGCTTCTGCTGCACATAAATACCCAGGGAACTTCTAATCAATTTAAATCTAATTCCACAAATGAGAAAGTATGTGAAACACAACTTTAAAATAGGTATTGATCCAGACCCAGCTGGACACTAATTGAACAGCATTAAGCAAAAAGAAAGTCTCAGCACACCGTAGTGTGGACACGTGCACTGAGTTCTCAGAGCCCACCACAGACCCTTTCCATTGAGTCGGCCAATGGACTCCCCCGCTCTACGCTATCTGCACACAGCGGCTCTCGCACGCACTTAGTGTATGTATGTACTAATTCAACGTGTGTGTGTGTGTGTGTGTGTGTGTGTGTGTGTGTGTGTGTGTGTGTGTGTGTGTGCACGGCGCCCATGGTCAACAGTGGTTCAGTTCTGACTCTTTCAAGGTCCCAAATGAAATGGAGAGAGTGAGTGTGCGTGCATGACACAGAGAGAGAGAGAGAGAGAGAGAGAGAGAGAGAGAGAACACAGCATCCTAATGTTTGAACCTCGCTCTGAGCTCTTCTATTTAGTTCACTCTGATGTCATCTATGAGGTGTGGCTTCTCTGGTATCAGATATCCCTGCACCCCGTCTCATCTTAGCAGACAGTAACGTTTTAATCATTCAACAGCACATGCCATTTAAATTATTCCCACAGTTAGGTGAGACTTTAAAAAAAAAATTATAAAAAAAATCAAACAAACAATAAGACCCCACAAACAGCCTGTGCAGAAGTGGGGGCGTTGAATGTGAATTTGATTTCTGACCTCTGCGTTACGTTCCTCAGGGTCTGGGGGGCCATATGTGAGAACTCCGCTACGAGTGATTTTCACCTGCTTCTTGTAGGTGTAGTAGAACTCTACACATTGGGCCACCGTTTTCGTCCGCACCTGTGAGGACACACACACACGTTGAATTAGTACACACATACACACACACGTTGAATTAGTACACACATACACAAAATAAAACACATGCGTAAATCTAAAGGAACCTACAAAAATCAACCCACGCACAAAGACAGATCATTACAATATGCAAACAGATATATATATAATGAGAACAAACGGTTAATAGCTGTCTACTAACCACTTTCTGCACCATGAAGAAGTCCTTCCTGTAGGCTGAAATGCCCTTATTGAAGTAGCGCTTCTCCTCCTGACTCCAGCTACCTGAGCCTGGGGACAGATGTGGACACACTTCATGTAGATGTCTGTTTGTCTGTCTGTGTGTGTGTGTCTGTGTCTGTGTGTGTCTGTGTCTGTGTGTGTGTTTGTTTGTGTGTGTGTGTGTGTGTGTGTGTGTGTGTGTGTGTGTGTGTGTGTGTGTGTCTGCAAGCAAATACACCAACGTTTTATTTTGTTTAAAAAAAAAATAATAATAAAAAAAAAGTGTTTTCAATACTTAATACAATCCCATATGCTTCACCAAAAGGAGTCGTTAGTTGTGACTAGCACTACATACTGCGCTGATGTGGCAGATTCAAAAAATGACTCCAGTGTCCTGACCTGTGACCTGCCCATACCCAGCCTGTACGAATGTGGTGCAGCCCCTCACCTGAGTAGTGGTAGTCTGCTAACGGATGGCTTTCAGGAAACATGGGGCACTTCAGCAACAGCATGGCAAGTGTTTCCTGAGGGAAAGGCACAACAGCACAACAACAACGATGATGGTGGTGGTAATAACAAAACTCACTGGTTACTGACAAACAAGTGTATGTTGTCACAATAACCACTATAGGTTGCTTTACTTTTTATACCTTCATGCCAGAATAAGACGTTTACAATAAAATGAGTGACCAATGTCCCCTCAACTCTGTTATGAGCCTGCATTACTTGCACTGTCTGCTGCTAAGGAGGACAGCATAAACAAATGTACTGAACAGTACATATACTGCTGAACATAAGACACTCTGTTACAGAGGAAAGACAAACATTGCTGACAAGGTCACTGAACAAGGAAGTCTGTCTTCTAAGGAACCACATGCATGGTCTGGTATAGGGGTGGGGAAAAAAAAAATCGATTTTTCGATTTCTCTCGATTCTCTTTAGAACGATTCTGTCTCGATTCAGAAAAGTTCATAATCGATTTAAAAAAAAAAAAAAAAAAAAAAAAAAAATATTTTTTTTTTTTTTTTTTTTTTTTACACATTCATTTTGTGTTGAAATGCAAGCTGCATCGATTATTGCATTGTTCATAGAAAGTCATAATTGTGACAAGGAAAAACTTTTTCTCTAATAAAAAAATAGATCTGTTGATTTATCAAACACAAAGTAGGAAGTGATTTGAGACTCTAAGTAGCAAACTCAAATGTTTTAAAAATTGAGATGCATCGATAATCGTTTTATCGGTTTAGAATTGATAATCGATAATCGGTTTAGAATCGAGAATCGGTTTAAAATCGAGAATCGGTTTAGAATCGAATCGTTGACCTCTGAATCGGAATCGAATCGAATCGTGAGGTCCCAAGAGATTCCCACCCCTAGTCTGGTACATCACTCTGTGTGTGAGGTCATCTGCAAAATGACTAAAGGCTGAAGTCCCTTGAAAACCAGTCTGCTGCATGGGAAAACACCTACACTAACTGATGTATTTACGACCTGAGTCAGAGAGATAAAATGAGTGTGTGTGTGTGTGTGTGTGTGTGTGTGTGTGTATGGGTGTGAAAGAGAGAGTGTGCGTGAGAAACAGAGAGAAATAAATAGGGCCAGGGGGAGGAAGTAACAAAAAATAAAAGAAGAAACTGCAGGGCAGTGGGGTCTGCTCACCATGACATCACCCCGACACTCATGCAGGCAGTGCAGTGCCAGCTCCTGATTGGTCCCTCCTCCTGTCAGCACGCTGGAGCAGGCCAAGCTCATTAGGTCGTCCACTAGAGGGCAGAAGAGAGCAGGTTTCAGTGTGTGTGTGCGTGTGTGCGTGTGCGTGCATGCACGCACGCACACCGCATCTGTGTGTCCGTGTGTCCATGCTTGCATGAATAGGTTTAAGAAAACAAACGATGCTCCATCGGATCCGTACGGAGCCAGGACAGATGCTCATGAGGCACTTACACTGCTGCTCATCCACTTCCACTGTTATTGTTACTGTATATGTTATTGTTACTGGCTCAGGGGGAAGTTTTTTGCTTGGATTAAACCAAATGCCTGTTGGCTGCTGCTGCCATCCGTATGCAGTGAAGCACCACTCTCGCCTCCCACCTAGCAATGTGCAGCTCAATAGCCGAGTGAAGGCCAGAGCCTACTGGCTTACCAAAGCTATGGCTGAAACTTTTAGCATGTACATGCACTGGAGATTCCAGGAAGTCTTGTAATGTGCATGTTAATCTTTTACAGGGCAATAATGTTCGAAAGAAGGTTGTAAATAACAAAGGCTTTAAACTTGTGAAGGGCTTTAGGGTCTTGGACTTCACAGGAGTTTGATTAGACAGGAAGATTGCATGTAATGTAAATTGTTTCTTTCTTCTCAAGAATATTTTTTTAACAGTTGCCTTATCTGATAGACTTGATTGAATTTTGAAAAATATTATACTTTTTTTAAAATGTTTAAAAAAAAAAAAATCATTTTTTTATTAATGTATTTATTTATTTAAACACTGTTTCTTTTAAACCTACTTTTTACCTCAGAAGGCACTTTCACAGACATGGATTTTAAAATAACTTTCTGAACCATGGATTAAAATAGAACCAAACTTCTAGACTTTAAACTGCTAATCTAAATTAAAAATATGTTATCTCCAGATGAAAGGTAAGTGCTACTTCTGGCTCTATTGAATCTTAAATATTATCTTACAAGGTTTTTTCATGCCTAAACAATTGTTCTACTTTTATTTTAACCTGATCAGTGACTACTAGCAATAAAAAAACAGGAGTGGCTCATATTCACTTTGGCCGTTGAAATAAAATTTTGATTGATGAAACTGACGATTCACAGCGTTTTAAGGTTTATGCCATAACATCTGGTCACAGTTTTTTGACCTCAGATGAATATGTAATTCATTTGGAAATATTTGAATTCTCTAATCCTTGGGTCATTTCCAGGTTTTAGACACATTCTCAGTCCTCTTAACCCCAATCCTGAATAGCACAATAAAAACGTCATGCAGAACTACTTAATCAAAAGCAGCACTCTGATTAGGGCCTAAGAAACAATCAATCACTTGAGTTTAAGGTCTATTCCTCCACTTACACATTGCCTGACCTTACAGTGACTTTGAGGGTCATGACCTTGACCTTAGTCTCACCTCGTTCGTCTTGGTCCCGGCTGGATGGGGATACCTGGAGTGGGGCCCACAGCAGATTGGCCTTGTGCGGGTCCTGCTGGGCCCTGGAGCGATCCTGCATTTCCGGAATCTCTGCCTGATACTTAAGGCCAATATTGATGCGCCTAAGAGAGATAAAGAGAGAGAGTGTAGGTGTGTGTGTGTGCGTGTGTGTGTGTGTGTGTTAGTGTGTATGTGTCCGTGAGTGCGTGTTTTGGAGGATGAGTAAGGGTTTCAGCGTCCATGTGTGCAAGTGTTGAGATAAGGTAAGGTAACAAGGCAAGACAGAATGAAAGAGAGAAAGATGTTTACAATAAATCAGACAAAAATTCACAATTTTATGAGATAGAAGTCATGCCAGCAGACGACAAATCAACCTAACCGATTTGGTCTGAGAAACACGGCAAGAGGAAGTGTGTGTGTGTGTGTGTGTGTGTGTGTGTGTGTGTGTGTGAATGTGTGTGTGTGGAGTGAGCGGAGAGTGTGTAATAGCCAGAGAGAGTGCTGTGGAAAGTCAGAGTGAGTCACCATGCTTCACATGTGTAGTTGTGCTACATTAAAAACCTGATGCTGCCTCCTCTTTTGCTTAAGGGGTAGGATAGGGTGGGGGTGGGTGGGTAGTAAAAGCTTAGGGGGCAGGATAGGGTAGGGCAGGGTGGTGAGGCAGTAAAAGCTGCTGACAGTTGTTCAAGGGCCCTGTGCCTGTCTCTGTGTTTATGTATGTGTTTTATGTGTAAGGGGTGGGGGGTTGGGGACCGTTGTTGTTGTTACTTACGGCTCTAGGCTGACAGGTGTGGCCTCTCCGAATGGGGGGAGCACAGGGGGGGTGATGTCTGAACTGCCTGAAATACAGCCAGGGCAGAGAGAGGGGAATAGGGTCAGTGTGAGAGAGAGAGAGAGAGAGAGAGAGAGAGAGAGAGAGAGAGAGAAGGTCAGAGAAGGAGACAGGGAGAGACAGAGGGAGAGAGAGAGAGAAAGGTCAGCGAAGGAGACAGAGAGAGAGAGAAAGAGAGAGTGTGAGTGAGTGAGGGAGTTCAGTGAAGATAAGATTCATGTGGACGTGTATCTGTCTGTGAGCAAGCCTCTGACCCAGTCTGTGCCCTGGGGATTAATGTCCAGCAGACGCACACAGACACATCTAGCAGACAAAGAGACAGGCAAATCCAGGCAGGGGGAAACAAACACACTGATAAATAAACTGAAAGACGGTGGAGGAGTGGAGATATGGGAAAGAAAAAAGTTCTGCCAGGAAAGAAAGACAGACAGACCCAGAGATGAAAGAGAGACAGGGTGCAAACTCCAAAACATACAAAGCCTTTATAAAAAGGACAGGTAGTCAAGAGGAGAAAAAAAAAAAAGAATCCAGACTAATCCAGACAGGAGAGATGCACCACAAAAAGACAAATGGGCAATCAGAAAACCACTTTTACACAAAAGCACACGTTGTCTCTCTCTCACACACACAAACACACACACACACACACATATACTATGAAAAATAAGGGGAAGAATGTTGTTAGACAGAGAGATTAAAGTCAAACAAAAACAGAAGGACTGCCTATCCAAAACACACCCACCCACACACACACTGAAAAACAAACAGGCTAACTGCCACACGAAGAGAGCACCACTAAAACGTCACTTACCGGAGCGCAGGAGGCTGCGAGTGGCCGACTTGGGCGTGGCGGGCGGCGGGAGCACTTGCGAGCCGGCTGCCATAGAGGAGAGGAAGGTGGAGAAGTAGAGGCCGGAGCCCTCTCGCACCGGTGACAGGATGGGCGGCGGCGTGTAGGGCGGCATCGCCAGCGGGTGATCGGGCAGGCGCACGGGAGAGCGCAGGTGGCTCTGGTAGGGCGTGATGCTGGAGTAGACGGACGGCACGATGAAGTTGCTAACTTTGGGCGGCGGGATGAAGAGCGGCTCGGGCCGCGGGCGCCGCTTCGACTTGGGCCCGTCGTCATCCTTCGCCTCGTCCTGCACAGGAGGGCGGACAAAGACACAGTGTGGTGAGGCTTTTGTGAGTATGCATGAAAATGAAGACAATGAGAAAGTATATGACGGTCATGGTCACTTCTTTGAGTGATAACAGTACATTTTGCAATATTGGAATTTCTTTCCATTTATTTTTAGAAAATGGGATATCTTAGTTCACTAACTCAGGTACTATGCATACTTCGAATTCAGAAGATAGCTCAGAAGTGATACATGTTTCAAGGGTTACATTATCAAGGTATTTTGTACCCAAAACACTGTAACCAGAAGCCAACTCACCAGAGTATCAACATCTACTTTAATAAAAAAAAAATTCAGACCTGTGTTGAACCAATTTAGTCATATTTTATGAGCTTTATCAGATTATATAAGAAAAATAGCATTGCTTTTGTTCCCAATTGCCTCTCACCTGCCCGAGGCCGCCAGGCGCTGGGTTCTTCAGTGACCGCCGCCGAGCCACAATGACAGAGGGTGTGTGTTTGGTGGGGTAGTGGTGCCCTGCCGTCTCTTGTGCCCGACCGTGGGACCACCCGGACCCCGTCTCCCCCTGAGCAGGATCCTGATGGACAGGCACCGAGACTGGGATGACCAGCGGCACCATGCCCCCTCCCACACCCTGCCTGCCTGGAGCACCTTCATCCGACTGTGGAGGAAGAGATCGGTCTCATCTCAGTGTTACAGAATCGCTATGCTACACTGTAACAGAACGGATGCCAGTTAAGCTGTTTCTTGTTATACGAAGGGGAGGTGAACGAGCAGAAAGGAAAGGAATGACAAATGGAGAGCGTGGGGGGGGGGGGGCGATGACAGTAGAGAAAAGGGGACAGTGAAAGACAGAAAGAAAGATGTATGTGAGGTAAACAAGTGAGAGCCTGTGACGGAGTGGAAGAATGAAAGTGAGAGAGAGAAGGATTGTGGATTGGACAGAAGGAGAGGATGAGAGAGACTGGAGACGAAAGAGTAGGAGGGTTATGAATTCAATAAATGACATGACCAAAGCACATACACACACAAAAAAAATAGGTAACCTGCCACCAGGAAAAAAATATTAGGATTTCTGCCTGGGGCAGTACACAGGAACCTGCATCAGGCAAAGAAGAGACATGAAACAACAAATAGATGGCAAGCAGACAATCCTTGCACTGAGCAAGAAAGAAGAATGCAGTTTAAAATCTGGGCCAGACACTGATGCCACTCCCCGAGCACATAACACCTGCTGCTGGGACGGATCAGGTAACTTTTGATCTTTAGCCTCTTTTGTCTTAGCATGTCACACCAGCTCCATGTACAGGCTAACAAGTAAAAGCTACAGTACTTCTTTGCTTGTGTAAAACATGAACGCAAAAGTTCAGTGATCAGTACCTTAGCCTCATTTCTGTAATGACTAGTCTTTAGTCACATTGCACCAGTTCCAACAACTCAGGATGCTACCAAAGAGCTGCTTCATCAGGCACAAGCAAAGCAAGTTACGGTATTTTAGTGACTAATAGTAAGAACTTGACACTCACTCATCAGCATAGTTAATTAGACAAAAAATTAACACTGCTGTTAATAGCTTCCTACACAGTTGTGTTGTCTATTGAGTGTGTGTGTCTGTTCAAGTGATTGAGTGGGTGTTTTTGAAAATAAAAAGAGAATTGCACATTTGACTTAATTTGCATGGTGCACCAGGTTTGTGTCATGTTTTACAGAACGCAGGGGAGTTGGAGGGGAGGAGAGGAGGGCTGCCTGACAGAGCTGCACGACGGGGCCCCTCCCACCCTGTTACAGGGAACAGCCTTGGGAGGTTCCAGGAATGTGGAGGTGTGCAGACTTGCAGCTGCCTGTACACATGTTCACACACACACACACACACACACACACACACACACACACACACACACACACACACACACACACACACACACACACACACACACACACACACACACACACACACACACACACACACACACACACACACACACACACACACACACACACACACACACAGGCCTGCAGCTGGAGAGGTGTTTCACAGGAGCACAAGGGCAAGGCCAGAACAAGCATACAGAGGGAAACAGGGACAGGGAAAAGGGACAAAGAAATAGCCTGCACGCAACAGATGGATGGATTGAGGGTTGACAGCCAAATGCACAGACAGAAGAAGACAGAAAAGAGCACCCTCTCCTCACTGTGCAGCTCTATCCTCTCACTTGCTCTGTTGATATTGTGTTTTCAGTTGCAATGCAATCGTTGAAGCTAAGCATTCAGGCCTGTCTAAGGAATGGGTGAAGAAAAAAAAGGGAGTAGCTTCACTGCTGGGTGTGTCTTCTTGTAATGCAAACAAGAAAAAAAAAAAAAACACACTGTCTGTGCACGCCAGTCAGAATGTAGTTCTCACTGCTTAACACCTGCTAATCAACAATGAATTTACCACAGAGAAGTCGTCCTACAAAGACTCCTCTATGGTCTGAACACACCCGAGAGGCCATTAAAGTGCATCGGTAAAGTGTGTGTGTGTGTGTGTGTGTATATATGTGTGTGTGTGTGTGTGTGTGTGTGTGAGAGAGAGAGTGTGAATAGGGTCAAAGACAATACATGACAATTTTTTGTTCCCAGTCTATAAATATTACAGAAAAGTATTAATAGGTGTGAAAACACTATGAAATTACTCAACTTTTTGGTGTTTGTTGCATCATCAAGTTATTTGTAAGAAATGTCTATACAATATTACTTAGGACACTGGTCCCAAATATGCACAGCTTCAGTTGTCATTCATGTGACAACGATAAAGTCCCTTATTTTGAAATCAAATCAAGTGGCTGCAGTCATCACAAGACCCCTGCCCGAGGACTCTTGACCACAGAAATAAGGTTAGTACATCTCTACACTATTTAAAAAAGTGAGTTTACTATTTAAAGACATCTCTAGTTCCAAAACAGTCATTCAGCACGACACCAAAAATGTATTAATGTCATTATTTTTATTGTTAGATATGTCTGAACATGTTCTGCAGTAGAAAGTCTGCCATTCAGAAACACACACCGTCATACGGTGCAACACAATTCCACTGCTGTGCTACACTTGTCATTCGTTGCACTGAATGACCGTGACTATGCCATACTAACTTGACATTTTAATCATGATCATGAAAAACATGACTTTCTTTTATACTTATAAAACTGACTTGTTATCAGCTGTATTTACAATGAAGGTTGATATGTTTTGTATTTCTCACAGATGCTCTTATCTTATAAAGAAAGGTCATAAGAAGTTACATGTTCTGCTACTAACTGAAAATGGTAAATGGACTACATTTATATAAGGCTTTTCTAGTCAGAGAGCACTCAAAGCGATTTACAGATGAATGCCTCAGACATCTACCCATTCATACACCAATGGCAGAGGCTACTATCCAAGTTGCCAACCTGCACATCAGTAGCAGTTTGGGGTTCAGTGTCTTGCTCAAGGACACTTCGACACTTGGTGACACAGCTGAAAGAACGTTCTATCTATGCGCCACTCACAGGAATTGTGAGATATATTTAGTAAAGGGTAGCCAGATTCATGTCATTGGCTATAATAAAGGCTAAACCCTTATTAGTAGAGAGCTCATCCATCTGCAAGGAGATTGATGTGGAACTTCAGCTTTTATTGATTGTTTGTTTACAGGTTCAATTGCATAGTGTGGTGGTTTTCTCCTTCAGGCAGCCATGAGTGTGTAGTGTGTTTTAAAAATAACTATTGACTCAAATCTTTGATTAAATACACAAGAAACTGTGGTTAGCATGTTTGTTGAATGCTATGAGACTTGGCCGTGGGACCCAATTCACCCATTAAAGCTCTGCTAGTGCATACAAGTCTGTTTAACAGAACAGCGTCATTCAGTATGACAGAGACTAGTCAATTCAATCAATCAATTCAATTCAATCTTATATAGCACTTCTCTAAATACCCGAAGTCCCTTTACAGAGTCCAGTAGTCATTCATACACAGTCGTACCGGTGGTGGTAAGCTACATCTGTAGCCACAGCTGCCCTGGGGCAGACTGACAGAAGCGTGGCTGCCAATCAGCGCCTACGGCCCCTCCGACCACCACCAACATTCATTCATATTCATACGATGCAATGCATGTCTTTATGATGGTGGGGGAAACCAGAGTACCCGGAGTAAACCCACGCAGGCACGGGGAGAACATGCAAACTCCACACAGAAAGGACCTGGAACGACCAGGATTCGAACCCAGGGCCTTCTTGCTGTGAGGTGACAGTACTAACCACTGAGCCACCGTACTGCCCAAAGATGCATGAAGAATCACAATTGGTTCATAGAAAATGGAGTTGAATTAATTAAAAAAAACAAAAAACAGATAATTTTATATTATTCTTTTGTGCCTGGTTGAAACACCTTTTTCATTTCGGACCCAGTGTGTGTATAAAATATGTGTGTGTATGTGTTTATTTCATGATGAGAGCCTGCTAGCTGTCCACAATGCATCTCTTTGATGTCTAGGTCTGCACGTTTCACATGTACAAGTTTACAGACCATGAGGAAGTCCCACAGTGAAACACTGCCTTCCTCTCAGAGGGGGAACAGGACTTTGTGGCCAGCCTACAGGCAGAGTGACACAATAGGTGTTTGGTCAACATGGAGCCATGGCACAATATGCTGCTCTTGTCTCGCAGAAGGGACTTCAATATGCCAGCATGTAATGCCATTCGGAACCACTGAATAAACACCACCTTCTCACACCTGTGAGTTCAATTTTACTCAACCAGTTCCACGTTTCAGTTTTAGTTTACAATGTAATACTTCTTCTGGGTAAAACTATCACCGCTCAGACATAGGATCGCTGACATAATCATCTACAAAAGGTGTGTCAAAATATCCAACCTGTTCTTTTGAACAAAAACGTATTTAGAACAATGACTGTACACTCAGCAGAGTATATGGAAAAAGAAAATAATTTGCACTTTTTTTTTACCGACAAGAACTACATTCCTAAGCTGAATTCTGCAACCCTGCTGGTTGTGATGCAACCATCTATATATCACTTGGACCAGCTGCATATAGGAGGTCTTCTGTAAACTGGTTCAGAATCCTCAAAACCTTTGCTTTGGGTAAATGCACAAAAATGCAGTTTGAGCTGAAAAAACCCAAACTGGCTTGCTTCTCATTGTTATTATGATTTTGAAACAAGCATTACCAGCAATTATACATTTTTGAGCCTCTGAACGTAGATGTATGGAATGTCATGCATTTTGGGGAGTTGGTTGCAGCAAGAAAGATACTGGACCATCTCTGAACGATTTACAAACATGCATACATTCTCCACACAACATACATTCTCCCATCATCTCTACGTTATACAGTTACTCTTACCTTGATAATTTTTGCAGGAAGTGACTCCATCTCCGACGCCTTCTGGGCCAGCGTCTCCAAGTTGATCTCCTTGGAGGCCCTGCGTCTCCGGGTGCTCTGGATTACCCCTCCAGTCAGCCCCTGGATGCCCTCCCCTCTGTTGTGGGCTCCTGAGGGGTCCCTGCTGGCCTGGTTCCAGGGCACGGAGGATGGCGCTGCTGCTGTGGGCGAGAGCCCATCTTTGGACAGCCGTCTGGAGCGACGGGGGAGAAGTGGCAGCTCCTGGGTTTCCGGGGCAGGCTTGGAAGGGGCGCTCAGCTCCGGAATGGCAGGTGGATCTGACAGAGGCTCTTCAAGTCTGGGCTCCAGGGTTTGGGGCTGGTGCAGCTGGGGGGGCGGTGGACTGGCACTGGAGGGCTGGCTGTCGGATTGGTAGGGAGGAGGGTGAGGGTCTAGCTGCTGGGGCTGGGGCTGAGGCTGAGGCTGAGGCTGAGAATGTGGCTGGGCCTGTATAGTCTCCTGCTGGGACGGGTTTGGCTGAGGCGATGTCTGTAAATGAACTGGTTGTTGTTGCTGTTGTTTTTGATGCTGTTGCAAGTGATGCATTTGTTGCAGCTGTTCATGCAGCTGTTGCTGCTGATATATTTGGTGCATTTGTTGCTGCTGTTGCATATGATGCTGCTGCATTTGATGCTGCTGCTGATGTCTTGCCTGTTGTTGCTGGTGATGCTGCATTTGGTGATGCTGCTGCTGCTGCTGCTGCTGTTGGAGCTGACGGTGCTGATGCTGCTGCTGCTGTTGTTGCTGCATCTGCTGCTGCAACTGCAGCAACTGGTGCTGGGATTTGGGCTGCTCGCTGTACGGCATACCGGGCACGGCGTTGTTTCCTGGGAAGACCTGGTAGTACGTCGAGGGCACGGGCTGCTTGGTGGCACCGAAAGCCAGCTGGAACGGCTGCAGCATGGAGCCCTGCATGCCGGGACGGATGGTGTGCGGCTGGGACGGCAGCTCGCTAGGCTTGTGACCCTGCTGGAAGGCCTGGAGTTGGGCGTGACGCATGGCGGCAGTTGTCGCACGCTGATCCCACTCCAGGCCTCTCGACTGGGCCTGGGCTTGGGCCTGAGCCTGGGCCTCCTTGAAGGCCTCATTGGAGCTTTGAGGCGGCTTCTCTAGTGGCAGCCCGTCGCCATCGTGGTTCGGCTTGGGGTACACCATCTGCCCCCGAGCCTCGCTCATGCCCGCCAGATAAGGGCTAAAGTTCTGGCCCCAGCCAGACATGTTAGGAACAGCCTGAGACCAGCCCGGGGCCTGCACAGCGTCCTGGTGCAGCCATTTCATAGGGCCACCCTGCGAGAAATGTCCCCGGCCTGGGTGCCCTTTCTCTGGGTTGAAAACAGCAGTGCCCTGGGCCTCTGCGTTGGAAGGGACTCTGGATCCATTGTTATCATGCGCCTGCTCTAACGCAGCGCTTCCCACATTGTAGTACACCTCTCCTGGATGTTGTACAGCTTCTTTCATGGCTTCTCCTTTCCGCTGGCTTGTACTGCAGGTGCTAGCACTGTTAAAACATATTTTTCATAAAAAATAATCAAAGGCAATAAAACCTCAAAACACTATATTTCCCAGGCAAATTTCTACATCATTCAGTCAATTCACTGGGCTAACAGTTTTGTGCTACGTTCGACTGAAGTGATATACAACATCAAGAAATGGGGAGGGAGGGAGGGAGAAAGACATTAGTCATGTAGAAAGAGGTACATTCAACTGAACTGTACCGCTAAGAAGACTGCATGCCTCCATCATTGCATCGAGTCAGAAAGAAAGAGGGTGGTGGGGAGATGGTCGGAGACAGACCGCAAGTGTACGGGAAAGTTGCTAAAACTCTTTCTAGTGTTGGCTCACGGGGTGATTTCTATAACACATAAATTATATTCTGACTTCCATGGGTGGAAATGAAACACTTTATTAACTTTACTTTATGAATAGAGAAGCAATTCGGATCAACATATCTGGCGTGCCACAGTAGAGCTATGCAGCTTAGCGTAGCGCGCAAATCGTTACAAAGTTAGAAGGGTTTTTGGTCTACTTCTATAATGACTGCACTGTGGCTTCATTGTCGAAAGAGAGAAAGTGAGAGACGGTTAATGCAGAAGCATGGAATTAGTCAGAACATCCGTATAAGAACTTGCGGTATAGGCTGTAGCTATCAACAGTTAAACGGGTATCCCACTGCCCAACGGTGATAGTTCAAACAGTAACGTTACAGGCCTGATACTGCGTGACAGCCACGTCAAACTACTGAGTCAGGGGGTACACTGCTACAGTGTACTTGTATGCAATAAGCCGAAAACACGTCAAATAACCACCTAAAAAGTTATCAGCAAGGTAATGAAAAGTTTTGTTAACACAGGCCATGGAACATACGGCTCCCAGTAGAGTGTCCCAGCTAGAACAAGGCGTGTACAGTGCCATGTTTGACAACGAGAATTACCGGAAGCGAGGAAAAACAAGCGCTGCTACTTTTCACCCCCCGAGGATCCCCCCCTCCCACGAGTACGAAGCGAACTTTTTGTTGCAAAACTAGTAACTTTGCACGGATGTTATTTTGATCATTATGTGTAAATATGGACTGTTTGCAGCTACCCATAACAATCCCGATCAAGTAGAAACGTGTGGTTACATAATGTGATAGCATTGGCTAAATCCGCCAAGGAAGTCACAAAATGTTTGTTAGGTAAACAGAGGGTATACAAATAACATTAGCCTAAAGCGAGAGAATGCGCAATGCAATATTATAGCTTGAACAGAGAATTCGATGCAGGTATACTCACGGTTTCACTATTGCATTGTCTTCCTCAAGTTTCTAAGTTCGGTTGGCTGTGAGCTCGTCCACGGAAATGGTTTTGCTTTCGGACAAAGTCGACTGCATGCATCTCCAGAGCAGGGTCATGCACAAAAATGTCAAACCGATTAGCTGTGTTTCTCGAAGTCAAGACGTTGGTATGTTGCAACAGAAATGTTTTACGATTGAAGTGATTCGCTGATATCCACGAAAAGTC
Source organism: Clupea harengus (assembly GCF_900700415.2). Classification (NCBI taxonomy): domain Eukaryota; kingdom Metazoa; phylum Chordata; class Actinopteri; order Clupeiformes; family Clupeidae; genus Clupea; species Clupea harengus. The sequence goes on from NC_045166.1 coordinate 18,777,140, forward strand.
TAGGCGAGTGGATAGTGTCCAGTGTTGCACACTGTCAAGAACAGATTGCACAACTTGGAAAAAAGAGCAACTTTCCCCTCGAAAGTGACGACGACTATGACTACGCACTCACAAGCCAACAACAAGGGCGCGTTCGTTCGAGTCAACCTAAAATTGGTCTTGTGTTGCAGATTGGTCGATCAATAAACGTTACATATTACAACAACTCATAATCTGCATTTTGCCAGGCTAATCAGTAATATTTACAAATCTTAAAACTGCAAGCAATTCGGACTTTTAGACGTCCTCGAGAATATAGTCTCTGATTTCAACTGACGCCCTGCAAATCCTCCTGTGAACTAGCCACGCCTATCCTCTTATCCATATTTGGCCCTGGCCATGTGGAATCCGGTAAATTACAACACGCCTTCCCTACTTCCCTGCAGGGGAATTCCTGTTCTCAATTTATTCGCTTGAGAAGTTTCCCCCCACTCAATGGGTGACTATGGGGAATAGGTGGATAACGTTTTAGATGACTTTTCAGTTACGCAGCTCCAGTTGTGAGAAGGTGTGATAAGGACAAAAAAGGATTATGTATTTATTTATTACAATGTCACGACAACATTATCATGCTTTGCAGAACACTAACTATGATGTTCTTTCTACTTATCGACACTTTTCAAATTATTTAATAAATCAGTTAGAATCAGTATTTTCAATGGAAATTGGCAAAACATATAAATATTGATAAGCAAGCCCATTTTCACCCATGCAGGTGACAGGCAAGTTATGCATCAAAGTTGCAGGATTAGTACTAATTAGATATCGTCATTATTAACATGATTCGAAGATAAAACTTGGGGTAATTTGGGGATCTAGTAAATTGGAAAAAATGCCCGCCTTACTGAAGACTACGGAACACAAGCTGGTCCGTTAAATAAAATGACAGCCAGCCAGTGATACACTTTGATATCAATCAATCTGGATACATTTTATACAGTTGATTAACATGTAATAATTAACTCTTAATACGCAAACTAACACTTTAGCCGTTTTAGACTGTTTGTAATTCCCTGCTGAGTAGCTCCGGAGAAGTCTTAATAACGTGTGACGTAACAGCAACAGGGATCTTGTGTGAATGACTCGAGGAGGGAGAGGGGATAACCAGGCTGACGACCTCTTGGTCTTACGTTGTTCATGCTGCATTCACTGTAACGCACCAACCTAATGACAGCACCATGTCCTGTGGACAGCAATTCCCCTCAAGAAAAAACATTTTCGTCTGTTGCCTTAAAACTCCTGCCTTGGATTGTCGCTACTGAGGACGGTATGGGAATGGATCTTAGCTAGCTAGCTAGGATATATGGCTGCCTTGCTAACTTGATTGCGGTGTTGCTGCTTTTTATGCAATCATCCAGCAAACTGCATAGGCACAAAGCTTGCCGTATGCTGGACGATTTTGCCTCGGGTAAATACATTTAATTTGCCAGTTGTTTCGCGTTGCTGTGTTCTGTATGGATAGACTGTAAGGGAGACTGTTATTTTCACCAGCAGTAGCATAGGATACAGAACGTTGCGCTTTGTTGTCAAGGTAAGGTCGTCTTGTCGCCAGCTAATTTTAGCTAGCTAGCTTGCTAAACCCTTTAAGTGCAGCATCTCTGATCTGTGCCTTTAATCAATTTGACAACAGTAATTATAATAATCTTTATTTATATCAGCGCATAGTAAAATATTGCAAGGTCATTTCTTATCATGAAAGGGGCCTTAAAAAAATGTTTCAAAATCATTGTTGTAGACAGCCAGCTAATATTACCTAGCTATCGATGGGTATTGTCAGCAGATGCGCAAATCATATACTTGATACCCAGCATAGATGGCTGCATCTTGATGTGGACTCCTGCCTAGATTCATCTGGTGAATGATACAATGTTCTTATTAGCCAATAATTGCATGTTTGAAGACAAATTCTGTTTACAAACAACGTGAATGCATGACATCTTGACATTTCAGTTTGCTGATCGTGCATTTGTGCAGGCTAACATGAATCCATTTGCAAATTGTATTAGCGATACGTTTTTATGGGGGGGGGACGTTAACCGCAACGCACTTACAAATACTGTTTGACATGATTATATTGGCAACGTGCTGCATTGTGCATGGATCAGGGAGAAAAACTGTGGCAGTATCTTAACTTGTCATGTGATGATAACTGAGTGTAACTCTTTCTTGCGTGCACGCGTGTGTGTGTGTGTGCTGCAGTAGGCAGCCTGTGTCACTGATGACAGGTGCGGCGCGGGTCTGGGCGTGCTCAGTGCACTTGTGAACGTCAGGATGAGTGGGACTGGGGAACAGACAGACATCCTGTCAGTGACAGACCTGGTCAGGGACCGATGGAGAGTGGTGAGTTGCACCTGTTTTTTTGTTTTGTTTGTTTTTTCTTCAGATAATTCAGGGAGCAAACAAAACCCATCCTCTGTCTCTCTCTCTCACACACACACACACACACACACACATTCACATACACACACGCACACACACTCATTCATTTCTCTATAAACAATATTTGCTCTCTTTCTCTTGTCTTTTCTCTCCTGGGAGAACTGTAAGGGGTAAACTGCAGAATCAGCAAACTGGCCATGAATAAACCCATAAAGCAAAATAGTGTCTCTTCGAGTACAGGCTATTTCCAGGCCCAGTCATTGCAGCTGAGTCATATTTTCCATTTGGGAACCGGTTGTCTGAATGTGCAATTCTCCAGGGAACAGAAGTACAACTGGTCCAACATTCACAGTCATTCTGTGTCATAAGCACAGTACTACCTCACAACAGACCAACACCCACCCTCCCCTAACACCAATCTCTCTCTTTCCATGTAACTCCTTCTCACTCACCCCCTCCTAATATTCCTCCAAAGGTGAAGAAGATAGGTGGAGGGGGCTTTGGAGAGATCTATGAAGTGCTGGATCAGCTGAATCAGGTCAATGTTGCGCTTAAAGTGGAGTCAGCCCAGCAGCCCAAACAGGTCCTCAAGATGGAAGTGGCTGTGCTCAAGAGGCTGCAGGGTGAGCTTCTGGGTTGGGCCGGGCTGGTCAGAACTTTTTGTGGGAGGAGGATGTTTTTTTTTTTCTTTCTTTCTTTAACTCGCTCGATAGATCAAAGACAACTTCATGTAGATGTATTTTCATTTATAGACATATTTTATGTTGTGTTAGATATAACATAAAATACTTTGTTTTGGCATATAACAATGGGCTTCAGTTTTCAAAATAATATTTAAAACACTATCAGTTGTACTATCATTTAGGCTATAAAAAAACATTATTTTATTTTTCTTTTGAAATTTTACACCATAAAAGTGCCTGTAATCTGATATTTCGTTTCTCCCTTTCATAGGTAAAGAACACGTATGCCGTTTTGTTGGTTGTGGCCGCAATGACCGCTTCAACTATGTTGTGATGGAACTACAGGTGTAGTGTTTCTTTTAATGTTCCATGTCTAAGTGTTTGGCTCATTATTGTGTCTTTGAATGTGACTGATCCTGATCTTTTATTGTGATGTTCGTGTCTGACACTCAGCAAAGATACGAGAGATTATTTGATCTTCTTTTCAAATGGAAGTGTCAAGGATGTATTCACACCACACACACAAAGTTTTATTACTCTCTGTCCTCTAAAACTTCAATGGAATCATCCTAAGAATGTTCAATATGTAGACATCCTCAAGAGATGTCCTCAAGAGGCTTGTGTCTTCTTTTTCAGTGAATGAGGCTTCTGTTGGTGGTCTACATGTCATACTGTCAATCACATTAGAGAAGAAAATAACAATGAGTTTTTGTATTGTAAATGCAGAATGTTTTACAGCACATCACCCAAACTGAAACAGTATAGGTCAGTGTGTGTATAAAGGAGGAACCTCTGTGAATGTGTGAGTGTTGTTTCATTTTCAGGGGAAGAATCTGGCGGACCTGCGTCGGACCATGAGGAATGGAACGTTCTCTGTGTCCACCACCCTCAGACTCGGCCGGCAGATTCTGGAAGCCATAGAGAGCATCCACTCCGTTGGCTTCCTGCACCGCGACATCAAACCGGTAAGTCACTGAAATGGCCTGTCCAGGCAGAAATACTATGCTCATTGGTTCTGGTCTTTTGGCTTTCCACAATTTTTTTTTATTATTTGGCCTGGAAACCATGAATAGATGTTTGTTTGGATTATGGGTGTTCCTTATTGCTAAAGATGAAAATTAAATTGAAAGTGACTAAATTAGCACATAACAAACTCACAAACCAAGTAAAGACGTTGCTCTTGTAAGGCCTGTAATGTGACTTTTTGCTTAATTGTAGGATTGCACCATATTTTGAGGATTCAAATTCCAAAACTAAAACAATTCTCAACTGAGGGTTTCCTTTCAGAGGAAACTGAGCTTGAAAGCAATAGGCTGTCTACACTGCAAGGCCTTTACCTCTGATCCAGTCTAAAGTGACAATTAAAAAGGTGTGGTATCAAATCTGCACAGCGATAGAGAATTTTTTTCTTGGTTTAACTTGTTGTAAAACCTTTAGAAGAGCTTCGGTTTCCAAACAGGTCCAGCATCAGCACCGCCAGTTGAATTGGTCATTATGAGTATCGGAGACACATTTGTTCTGAAGTGATTAGCAAGACTTCCAGACCACTTGCTCAGGGGATTTAACAGTTGACAGCATGCTGTCCCACAATTTGATTGACATCCTCATTTTCCCTTTCATTATAATCTCAAATCTCAAAATACTGTATGGGAAAGAACATATGACCAAATATCAACATGATAGCGGGCCATGACAATCTCATTTCTGTAATTAATAAATATTGTGGCTAACAAGGCTCACTGGCTCTGAGTTTTTCGAAACGCACCCCAGCTCCTAGAGTTGCATTCTTAGTCAGCGTGCGTTGACCAGCACTGATCAAAAAAGTGCTTGGATGTGCTTGAGATTAGTGGTAAACTATCTTCGCTGTGGCTTCCTTGGCTTACACTGGACATTTAGTCTGCTCTTTTTGCCCAGTCATGTCCTTTCAGATTGATGCCCACAAAGCATCGCTGGCCACAATAGCCTGATTATCTTGTCGGCACAGACGTCTGATTGGGGCAGTTTACTGTGCTGAACGTCAGCGCAGGTGGCACTGGCATCCCGCCTGTGTCAGATGAGCCCGCTGTGGCTGAAGCAGCCAAACCTTTTACTGCTAGACATTCAGCAGACATAGTCCTTCTTAAGATTTAAGTAAGAACATACAATATAGACATCTCAAAGACTTGCACAGTGGTGAAGACATACAATGTAGACATGTTAAGCTACTTTCCAGTAGAAAGCCTTAGCACTTGGATTGCTGTTGGCATATGGCAGAAATACAGTAGCAAGATCAGAAAAACCACACCTGAGAAAGCCTGAGAGAATGTGCTGTGTTTCCCCTCACTTAATTAACTGCTCTTTTTTGCAGTCTAACTTTGCCATGGGTCGACTGGCCAGTACATGCAGGACGTGCTACATGCTTGACTTCGGCCTGGCAAGGCAGTTCACCAACTCCTCCCAGGAAGTCCGGCCGGTGAGAAATAATCGGACTTGTTTTGTTTTGTGTTTTACATTTTTTCCTCTCTTGCTTTCCTCACAAGCCTATTTCCTTCCATCTCCTTTCCTCCCTCTCTCTCCAAAGCCTCGTCCAGTAGCTGGTTTCAGGGGGACTGTGCGCTATGCGTCCATGAACGCCCACAAGAACAAGGTAAATCTGACTTGCTAACATTTTTGAACAGTTAAGACCTTTACACACACACACAAACACAAACACCCTTTGACCAAGACCAGGTCGTTTCATTTTGAGACAGAGATTGCCTAATTAGTTGTCTGAGTCATCAAGACAACTCATTCTCTTGCCCTTCTGTGACCTGCTTCTCCACTGAGCAGGAGATGGGTCGTCATGACGACCTCTGGTCACTCTTCTATATGCTGGTGGAGTTCATGGTGGGCCAACTACCTTGGAGGAAAATCAAGGACAAAGTAAGTCACCATATCTTACTGCTCTGAATGGTGAAATAATACTGGTGTTTTAACTTGCCAGTTTATAAATCCTGATGTTCTCATTGGTTGGTGTGAGGTTAACACAGGCCAGGACTGCTGAGTTTAATTTTTTTTGTCTTTTTTCATCACATGTGTACGCTGTGCAGTGGCTATTTTTAAGATCTTCATTTTTATCATTTGAACAAAGTGACGCTCCCTGCCCTGTCCCATCATCCTTTAGGAGCAGGTGGGTAACATGAAGGAGACCTACGACCACAAGCTCATGCTCAAACACCTGCCTTCAGAGTTTACCGTCTTCCTGGACCACATCTCCACTTTAGACTACTACACCAAGCCTGACTACCAGGTAGTGTGCATTGTTGAGTAAGTGTGTGCTTGCAAACCAGTAGCAATATGGAATGTGTGTTTGTGTGTGTGTGTGTGTGTGTGTGTGTGTGTGTGTGTGTGTGTGTGTGTGTGTGTGTGTGTGTGTGTTTTTCCGGGAATATCTTCTCTTGCCTAAAGTGCATAATGCCACAAAAACACATAAATATGAAATGAAGACTGAAAGGAGAAAGATGGGGCTCAAAGCTGTAGATGTGGAGCATATTTTATTATGATGATGATCCAGCGCTCACCACCACTCTGTGGGGTTCTACATTGTTTCCCATTAGCTGCTGTCTGCTTGAGTGGGAGACTCCCCTGGGCTTGTCTTGGGGATATTTATGTAGTCTTGAACTTTCATCTTCTTGCTCGAGTCGTATTTTTGTCGATTTACCAAACTGTCATATACTGGAGAACATGATGAAACTATCTCTGCTCCCTTTTCGTATTCTTCCTTCTCGTATGTCTCCCCTGATAGATGCAGATCATTAAACCAAAAAAAGACTTGAACACAAAGTAATTTGAACATAAGTCTTCTTTCAACCAGTTCAGTGTATGATGAACTGTGAGGTTTCATGCACCTTACTTTCCCACTTGATCAATACATGTCGATACAATTAACTGACCCACGTGGGATTCAGGGAATGTAAATGCCGTTTAACAGGCAGAATCGCCAGAATTATTTTTTTTTTTTTACAAATCATTTACTCTTGTAGTTACACTTGGCTGCACCCTTTGGGGGTATTTTGGTTAATTTGAAGTTTTCTTGTGTCGCCACTTCATGTCACGTCACACATCATGTCACAATAGAAGTGTATTGATGAGTCTGCAGTGGTTCAGGAAACTGTGTGGTCACCCGGGGTTCCTGATTTCAGGGAACTTCTGCCTGACTTCATGCCAAAGTGTCCTTGAGTAAGAGCTTTGTACAGCAGTGGAGCTGCTCTCCGTTTTACAAGTCTATGTGTTTGTGTATATTGTAAAATATGAAACATTTGTTGTGGTCTATGTTTCTGATATGTATGGTGGAATGGAATCTATGTAGTATTGAAACGAATGACAAAACTTGCCTGTTTTGCAGATGCTCATGTCCGTGTTCGACAACAGCATGAAGACTTACACTGTGCTGGAGAATGACCAGTATGACTGGGAGCGCAGTGACTCCGAGGGCCTGTTGAGCATCCAGACCCTGACCACAACCGCCCAGCAGCTCACCCGCCTCACTCCTGCATGCATGGGGTACGCCCATAAACCTTCCTCTTTTCATCAGCCAGCCAATCACAGTGTAATATTACTTGACTGACACTCCTCTCCTCCATTAGAATGGCCAACGCGTCAGTGGTGCCTGGAGACCTGCAGCGGGAGAACACGGAGGACGTCCTCCAGGGCGAGAGGTTGAGTGATGCCGATAACTGCCCCCCGATGCCGTCCCAGCATGCCCTGGGTGGTGACGTATGGGAGGAGATGGAGCGCACCCGGGACCGCAACCGCAACCACATGCAGCAACAGCAGCAGCAGCAGCAACAGCAGCAGCAGCAGCAGCAGCAGCAGCAGCAGCAGCAGCAGCAGCAGCCGCTCATCAGGAAGGTGAGGGAGGTGAGGCCAGCTGCCCTGCAGAGAGTGAAGGTGGGTTTGTGGGAATGTCGACAAGCGATGGCGCAGCGACAAGCAGTGTGGCAACAAAAAACAAACAATAAAAAGATTCCACACCGACCCCCGGCGTAGCACATTGTAAGAACTACCAAATGACACACTGGTGACAACAGCTCAACACAATGAATATTTCGTTGGATTTTCAAGTTTTGTACAGATACAGACCGTTTTTTTCAATCTGAGGCTAATCATTTTGATTACTTGTCATAGTAATTACAGAGGACTGGCTGCATTGGAGTACATGGCCACTTTGTGGAAAATAAAAGGGAGGGGCACTCCTTTGAGACCTCAACAATTTTGTAAATCGTTGTCATTTGGCGAGTTCGTATAGTATAAATGATTTGTTGTTGCAAAAAATCTAATTTGTTGCAGCACCATATCAGTCGACATACTATAAACCCACCCTCATAGAGAGTAACAATACACCAAGGAACATTTTGGGCAATTCTGATGGGCCAACATACAGTACTACAACAATGGACAGCTAGTGTCGATTGATTATGAGCAAATACAACCAATCATTGTTAAAGCTGAGTTCAGTCAGTGTTGTCAACAGTGTTGCCCATCAGCCTTGTCAGTGTCAGCCTTAGTGACTGGCAAATAAAGCCAATATTATATTCCAATGGTGTCACAGTCACTCTTCATTATTTTCAATGAAGTTGATGCATGTTGATCTGACAAGAACTGTGCGATGGACAGAAGTCATGTCCTATAACAAAACAGTGACCTGACTATTGAGTCCTGAAGATAAAATTCCTCAAAGCTTTGAGGAGAATTGTCTTACTCGGTGACACACCTCGGTAACCCGGTAACCACCTCGGTCTTCATAGGTGGCCAGCGAAGATGAGCGCAGCCAGAACCAAGGAAACCAGAGCCCCAACAGCGGGTCCATTCAGGGCTCTCCTCGTCGGGTGCGGTCGGAAACGGTTTTGCTGGACCGGATGGCGCCTTTGCTTCGTCGCATGAGGCATAGTCAGAGCATGGGTCTTGACAAGAGGCTCACTCCCGAACCCAAACCCACCATCGAGCGCTTCCTGGAAGCTTAGTGAGTACCATAGTATCATGTTTTGACAATACCCCGATTGCATCGTAATTGACCATTGTTATGTGTTCTGATGGTATATTTGGTTTAAACTAGGGGAATAGGTAGTGAAAATCTTCTGTGAAATGAATCTCAGCTTGTGAATTGAGTGTTAAAACGTAATTCTATATAGTAAGCACCAATGCTAATTAGTCTGAAAAAACGTTGTGCCGATGATTCAAGAACCCTAAACAGTAGGCAAGGATCCTGTAGTCCTGATTTTTTTTTTTTTCTTCTTTTTTCTGGAAATCTAATCTAGGAAACGGAAGCATAAATCTTGTGTTTTCTTCCTCTCCTATCCTCTCTCTCTCTTCTCTTCTCTTCTCTTCTCTCCTCTCTCTCCAGTCTAGGCAAACAGCGACCAGGCCTTGCCCAGGATCGAGAGCGAGGCTCCAGCCTGGGCAGCCTTCGAGGCAGTGGCGGTGATGAGGACCTCCAGCAGCTAGGGGGTGCCAGCTCCCCCAAGCAGGGCTCCCAGGGCTCCCTGGAGCAAGAGGAGGCGGCCAGCAGCGGTGGCTACGTAGCAGTCACCCTGAGCCCCGTGCTCCAGGTGGGAGACTCCCAGGAGTGGGTGATGGTGGAGCTGGAAGGGGGCAGCGGGAGTGGTGGCTCGGCCGTGTCCAAGCCTGAGGACGAGGAGAGATCCGGGGGCGGCGGATGCACACTGGGGCCTGAGGTCCTGGCCCGCACCTGGTCGGACCCGCTCCCTCAGCGCAGCATCGGCAGCACGAGCTCAGGCGAGCTGCAAGGCGTCCTCTGCCACACCTCCCCTCCCTACGGTCGGTTGCCGGGGTTACCCGGGTTGCAGGGGCTGTGTGGTGGGCTGACAGGGCTCAGGAGGCTGCCCACCATACCATCGACCGCTGTCATGCGCATTGGCCGCACTCCGCAAGAACAGGTGAGTCAGTGCCAACATGCCGCCAACTTGCTACAAGCTGTGCCATGTTAACCTCAAACTTAAAGTACTGATTCCATGCGGGATGGTGTGATAATGTACTCGCTTCCCTTTACTCTTTCTTTGTCTTTGTCTTTCTTTCTCCTATAGTTTGGTGAGCAACAGAAAGCTGAACGAGACAGCAGACAGGAGGAACAACCTGGAACCACAGAGGACCAGCACGAGAGGGAGCTTGGCCCGGACGACCCCCCCAGCCCCGCAGGGCCAACCCCGGATCCCCCGCCTGACAGGAACCCCCCAAGGGATACCCCCAAACTCACCTCTAAGGATGTTGAGGGAGAAAGTGACTCTGGGTTCCCTGACCAGGGCGACACGACAGCCGGCGGCATGGAGGGTACCCATCCCTCGGGGGCCACCCCGCCTCCCGCCCTGAGACGGGACTCCTCTCCCAGGGGGAGCCGGATCCCTGTGCGTGACCTCGACTCACCTACGCGCCGGCCCCTATCCCCTTCTCTCTCCCCGGCCATCTCCCCTTCCTGTGAACACTTCCCCTCTGTGCTGCTGCGTGACCGGCTGGTCCTGGGGGGTTCGGTTGGTGGGGGTGCCTGGCAGGTTGAGGACCCCCCCTCGCTGTCGTCGTTGTCTTCGTGGAGGAGCCGGATCCCACGGCCCCTGAGCCCCACACTGGCCCCGCCTGACGTGCAGGCTACCAACCGTTTCCTGCCCCGCCCCCCGCCAGGCAAACCTCCCCTCCGCCCCGCTGGAGACAACAGGTAAGAAACCCCAAACGCACCCACACATAGTAAACACACACACATAGTAAACACACACACACATACACATACACATACACAATGTGTAAAGTGTGTGAAGTACATAATAGCGTGTTTCCATTATGGGGCCAAAACCGGGCGAGCTAGTGCGTGCCAAGGCCAGTTGCGTCCCCATTGTCACTTCCGGGCTTGATCATGCCTTCTCGGGGCTAAGTCAGGGGCTTTTGGCCCGATGATCACCCTTGAGCCAAGCAGGGCTAATTGGTGCTTGAGGCATGTCGAGGTGAGAGGCAGGGTTAGCGGAGTCCGGTAGGAGAGGTTCAGCACCAAAATAAGTTAACTAGTCAATATCAAATAACCTGTATGCTACCAAATAACCTTAGTTTAACTTTTAGTTTTTTAATTGATAGATAGATAGCTAGATGGATACTTTATTAATCCCAAGGGAAATTTAGGTAATTTGGAGAATCGTTGGAGCTGGTCAGCACGCAAAATCAGCTCTCTGTTTATTATTTGGGCTCATAAAAATGTGCAATGGTAGCTTGATCAAGGATGGGAGACTGAACAAGTAATACAATTGTAATACTTTTGGTAGGTGTTGTTCTGACTAGAAATTTCAAGTTGCACAACTACCAGTGTACACATCAATTACAGCCCAAGTCTGTTACAACTTTATGAAAAATAAGAACTTGCCTTGGCTGTGACATGACACAGAGACTGTGCATATAATGTTCCACAACAGTGGTGGATCAAATCTCACTATATTTATACAATGTATACAATATAAAACACCGCTGGTTCAAATGAACACAATATGCACACTATGGATGGTTAATTACTATCAAATTCAGATTAGACGCAGATTAACGCTAATTAATTGCAAAGGAACGATTATAGCTAAATTAGCCCAGGCAATGCTGTTCCAGCCATGTTAAGAATAACCTTGTGTTAACATTTTAAATTTCTATTTTCTCTTGATCAGTGAATTGTTAATGACGTCAAACATAGTGGCATAAAAGTGGAGAAATTTCAGTTTGCACAACTACCAGGGTACTACCAATTACAATTTAAGAAATGGTGCGATTTTATAATAGTGTGTGTAATGATTTATGGCTCTAATTTTAATATATTTCAAATAAAAACACAGCCTTCAGGTTACCTGTGATATGGATTGATATTATTCTTGATAACTATTCCGGTAGCCTACACAACAGTTTTAGGGAAGAGAGGAATCTGACGAGTCTGTTAACCTTATAAGGCACTTATAAGGCTTTATTTGAGTGTGAACTGTACAGTCCACAAATGAAGATGAGAAACAGCAACTTTGGTTTCCCTTATATTCTTATATATTATATTCTCTTAATATATTCTGTCGTAGGTGCCTGGCATCCACACTCGGTCGCATGATATCTGAACTTCAACTTCCCAATCGCTTGTGAAATGGGGGACGTTTACCGCGAGGCAGCATTTAAGGGCAGGTTTTAGTGCAATACTGTTGGGCTATCGATAGAAGAAACGCAAATGTTTTCTGACCAGCAAATCCACATGCATTCAGTCCGAATTCTCATGCACTTTCAAATATTGCATCTCTGCTGCCTCCTGGCCTGAACGTGCTTTGATGTTTTTACTGTTTGGTTGCAGTTTGCTGAATCAACAGAGCCTTGGATAAGGTCAAAATATCAACTTAAGCTTGCTTAGAGCAGCAAGTTCTCTGACAAGCTAATGCAGCAATAGGGTGATTTTAGGACTGGGAGCTCTCACAGGAATATGCTGCAAATAAAGTGTCCCTCTTTTTCTCACTGTCGTCCTGTCTGTCTTCTCTCAATGTCTTTCTGTTTTTATTTCTCATCACTCTATCTTTGTCTCTTAATCTGTCTATCAGGCGCCGGCGTTACCGTATCCGTGCCAGCAGCACTAGCGACGCCGATCTCCTCGACAACCTCACCCAGCTGATGCAGGAGCGTGGAGGCCCAGCCACCCACTACAGAAGCCCCTCCTCCTCAGCCCTGCAGCGCTCCCTGAGCTCCTCCCCCTCTCGCCACGAGTCGCATGATGTTGGTGGAGTCTTCCTGGGACGCAGCCAATCGCCGTCCAGCTTTTCTGGGTCCCCGCCCCCTCTTCGCGCGGCCGAGCTGAGGGCCTATCGGTCGTCAGGGTACTGCCCCAAAGGCAGGCTGGGTAACCCTGAAGGGAAACTCGCTACCAAGCTGAGCAGATGAACAACCGTCCAACTTCAGGATGGGATGGACTGGGGGGGGGGGGGTCATGGGTAGCGGCACATGGCTCTATTCTAACTGTGGAATGTCTGGAAGAATTCTCTGGAATTGTAGTTTGAGCCTGAGCTGAACTTTCGGAAACACTAGTGACCAAGTTTGGACAGAATGCTTGGAACATCCTTGTTACTGATGATTACAACAATGACAATGGCGATGGCACTGAAGATGACACTGGTGTAAAAATGGTCCCTTGCCTTTTCAAACTCCTGTCAGGCACATGTGTCTTCTGCCACACCTTAGACACCTTGTGCTCCATTGTTTTTTCTGTTGATTTTCTATTCACTGTTTCTTTTTGTCTGTCCTTAAAATCACTCGATTTCATTCCTTTACACTACTCCTGAAATTCCTTTTATGGCTTGCCCTTGAAGGATCGTTGCACATCAGTCTTTTGCCAAAACCATAGAATTTACATCATTCTATGGTTTGTCAGCTCATGTATTTTAATTTTTTTTTAAATGCATTCTTTTTTATGTCTCCATTGTATCATATGTCATTTGTTAAAGTCCAAATATAATTTATTTTTCTTAGGAAAAGAGTTATTTTCTATTTTCATTGACTCCGCCATTATTGATCAGTGGATATCAATTGATCAGATGGCCATATGGTAAAAGTTCTGTATAGCCGTATTTGGTTCAATCAAGCATGTGTATATATATATGTATTTAAGGGAATGTATGTAATGTAAAACAGTATCATCTATAGAATGTATTTATTTATTATGGACATGTGTGTTACGGTACTTGACAGCTAAGCTCGGAATTGACAATGTGTTCTTGCTTTGGCAGCCACATATTCAAGCAGTCAGTTGTCTTAAAAAAAAAAAGAAAATGGTCAAGTGTCCTCTCCTCCATGCCTGCAGTCTCCCCCTGCCAAAGTACTGTACTTTGGGGGGAAAAAAACAAAACAAATGGGGAAAAAAGGAGATATTCCGCACCGTACATTTTTGAAAACTCTTTCCTTCTCCTAATATGAACACTAGCTAAATGTAGTCAATCAGTTATCGTTCACCGCAGTAGAGGTTACAGCATATATATATATATTTGAATCTGCACTGTTTTAGCAGTGCACTCATGTGACGCCATTGGCAAAATGCAGTTTATGATACTGGCCTTTTTAGAATCCCATTACCAGATCTAGTCATATTTAGAAAGCCAGAAGCCGTAACAGCATTTCATCCATATTTGAAATCCAGAACACTGAGGTGTCGCTCAGCTCTCCCTGAACTTGATTTAGTAATTTAAAAAGAGACGAGAGAAACCCTTTTTTGGTCTATGAGGTTATAAATACTGTACATTTTGTCAATAGGCCACATGCTCACTTCACTGTAATCAAACCACTCATGCTTACTGTATCTTACAAGGAAGATACTTAAAAAGGACATGACATCCTGTCTGAAAGACCTTTAGTCTTAATAGCTGTACAGAATCTCTATGTAAACTGCCAGTCATTGTGGCATCCTCAGCTATACCAAGTAGTATAGTGCTATATTTTTCCTTCAGTTGCCAGCGTTTTTCTTTATCATATATCACGCAAATAAACACATCTGATATGTTGGAATGTAAATGTGAAAGGGGAAAAGTGTGCATGACTGATTGCACATAAGTCACTGTGGTCATTAGCTTTTGTATTCATTTATACAACATCGATGTACTGTATATTGTCTGTACAAATCAATCTGTTTATTTTTTAAAATAAACTGCTCATGAACTGAAACATCAAGGAGACCAACAGTTTGGTTTAGATGAAAACATCCTGAGCCATTGTCTTTATTTCTTTACTCAAATTATCCCACAAAGCATACATACATACATATCCCTCTTGTTGTATGACACGCTAAACTGTTCAAAAATATTTTTAAAAAGTTGAATAATTCAGGTTGAGAGTAGGATTAAAAAAGAAACACTTATAACTTTTCTGCAGAATGTAAATGAAAATCTATGATTGGCCTCTGCTGTGGTCCTCTAAGGCTGTGTTTGCCTATTCTCCAGTTGTAATGGTCTGGATAGCTTGATAGCCGACTGTTCTGTATGGTACCTGTTCTAGGACAGAATTTCTCTCAAGTTCGAGTGCTTTCATGCGCTCATTCCAAATGGATTCAATCGCAGTGGAACCTAAAAAGCCACCTCTTATGACCTTTCAAGATTGTACCCCCAAGACAAATTGGTACAAGACTGGGAATGACCAGAGCTTTGGATATAAAAGCTTATGATGTCTCAATTTCAGGACATGTAGCAATGTTGGGAACAGCTACTGATAATGCCCACCTCAACAGGAGAGGTGTCGAAGAAAAACCTCCCAAACTATGCTAACTCGGTGTTAGAGGTGGTCACGAGAAGGCTTCTAAAAGAGTGGGGCCGTCTGTCTGGGGTCATCTGGGAGAACACTGATGGAATCTTCGGCTTTCCCACACAGCATACACAACATTGTGTATTCCTAAAACAAAATAATTGTTTATTTTAATGAATGGAATTAAAACAAAATTGCCCCAACAGCTACATTACAAAAAGGCCACCCGGTTATTAAAATCTCTAAAGACAAACAATTACCTGATAGTCATCCACGACCGAGAAGGTGTATTCATGGCGCGCTATGATGTGGTCGCAATTTTTACACATATCTGCAAAACCAACAGATGCAAAACTTGAAGCATCGTAAATATAAATGAGAGAAGTTAAAAATAAGCAGCAACTGTGTTGCAGCACTCACGCAGATAGGTGACAAGCTCCTCTCCATCCTCATCTACCGTGGTCTTACTGCTTATCATAACGAAGTCCCTCTGGTGACAATTAGCGCAGCCGACATAATTCATGAGGTAGGATCCATTCTCCAGACAAGTATTTCCCTGCGAGTATCAGTAGAAATGAATGAACACCAGCCTAACTTGAATATGTCAAACATTTAGTTCAAGACTTCGTGATGGTTACAGTTTCAGTATCAGGTGATATGCAGAAGTTCTTATGTGCTAGCTAATGTGAACTAGCGATCTAGCTGCTGCTGTTGCAAACTAAAGGTATCTAAATTTAAGATGATATAAATACTAAAAATACTACTCACCCTGTCCGGGTATTCTTTTTGTAAACAACCAGTACACATCGTCTCACGAAAGCTTGTGAAATTAATAACTACTATTTGAATTGAATCGTCTGTGTGTTTGCACAATCGCAACTAAACTACATCATGAATTCCTTACTTCCGCAAATCCAAACTAGAAATGAAGGGCGGGGCATACCGTAGATCTATATACAATATGTTAACGTGCAGTCCATGGTGGACATTCGTTTAGCTTTGTATACAATAGGATGTGGCGCAGCGGTTCTTTGCTTTTTCAACGCGATTGGTTCTTATTTATGTAGCACGTGGGAGGTTTCTCGCGTTGCTGCAACATCATGGCGTCCACGAACTAGATACTCGGGTACCAAATATTACGTTTGAAAATGAATGTATCCACTCAGTTGTTGATTATGCAATGAGAATTATTTTTATATTTTTTTCTTCAGTAATATAGGATAATATTACATTATTTCGTTGGCTGTCTTGCAGTGCTGTCAAAGTAAGAAACGTTAACATTTGCAGATGCTAACGTACTTTGCTACCTAACTAACGTTAGTAACCATAGACCTCCTCAAATGCAGCTTGTCAGCAATCTACGTTTAGAGAGAAGTGCAGCTCTATCGTTTTTTAAACAAAAAGATATTTAGATATGTCTCGTCGTGCTATGGTCTTTGAGTCAATAGATGTTACTCAGCATCCTATCGTGCATCACTGATACATTATTTCATTAAGTTACATAACTAGCTAGGTGCCAAGATGACTAAGGCTCCGAAAAAGAAATGCTTGGAGAAATGTTTTGTTTGCACGCACAGCTACAAAGCAGAGGTAAGAACTACTTTTAATTTCACCTGTATTTCCCTTTACCTACACAAGCTATCTTACAAGCTACTATTGGTTAAGGACTGTGAAAGACATAGGTTTGGTTATAGCCCAGACTGTAATGCAAGCCAGTTCCCTGTCTTCTGTCCCATTAGGCCTATGTAATCCATGTCGTATTAACATATCTCTCTTTACTGGTGCCCACAGGAGATAGACGAACACATGAATGGTATTACCCATCACTTTGTGCTGGAGCAGCTGTATAAAAAGTAAGGACGATATGATTGTATCTGTGATGGCAAATGTGTTTCACTCGTGTTTTCAACCCCCACAGTATTGCTTTTTTTTTTTTAAACACACACTGAGAAACAGTTTATACTTGTATTCTACTGCCACTATTAAAGTGTCTTTGCTTGAATCCGTTTTGTTTTTATAAACTCAGGAGCCGGCCCCACCATTGCCTAGTTTGTGGATGTGTCTGGAATGGCCTAACGCTCTACCGGCAGCATGTTGCCTCTGCTGAGCACAAGAAAAAAATAGTAGAATTGGCGAAAACACGTCGCAAAGGCACACAGGTGTCGTTTATGTACACAACCCCACCGGACCTGATTTATCTGTGCATGGAACGTGACCGACTGAACAGCGCGAACAAGTAAGGCCAAATTAAATAATTCATATGTTTATTTTTTTCTGTAAAGGGCTTATTTTGCTCTTTGTCATATACATGGTTACTTTATCTTTGACTTAAATCAAACTGAAACATTGTCGTTGCCTGTTTAAATTGCTCCAACAGAGCCAAGAGAAGACAAGAGAGGCTTAAGGCCCGGAAAGCCAAACAGCAGGAAAAGGTCTGGGCCAGTAAGCAAGCACAGCTTGTGACTACGCATCAGCATCACCAACAGAACAAGGAGAACAAGAACAGCACGAGTCTGAGCCTAGACAATGAACCTCGTGGGCGTACTCCGTCACCTGAATCCCCCAGGAGCTCCTTAAACGAGGACTGGGATAGGCCCACACTGCATCAGGAGGTCTCCAGCTCACAAGTAGATGAAGCCAGGACCAGTCGTGCTGGGTCTGTGTGTTCAGAACCACACAGCAGTCACGATGCAGGATCCAAAGAGCAAGGAAGTTCTGCCCAAAGTGTTGGGAGTGGTAACCAGCAGTCTGCAAGCCAGTTCTTCTCGGAGATAGACTTTAGTCTGGATTTCACCAGTGATCTGCTTCCTCCAGTGGGGGTCCTGCTCTTTGCTCCACCCCCAGCGGTCAAAGCAAAGCCGCCCAAGGGCAAGGCCAAAGCCAAGTTAAGCAACCATACCAGTACACTTTCCACAGGAAGTGACTGCAGGCAAAATGCCTCACTGCAGGGAAAAAGATCCCGACACATGCCTGCCTCGAGAAAGAGGCCTCTGAGTCAAAGTGAAGGACCACCCGGCCTGTCGGCTGATCAAAATCGTCAGGAGGACCAACCCCGGGCACCGGGATTGGTCAAAGCTCATGTGCAGCACATCTCCACCATACTGCGGCGAATCAGGAAGTCTCTGGATGAGGAGGGTCTGGCCAATCCGCAGCCCCCCAGCACTCTTACCACAGGAGATGGTGTGGAAGGGAATAACAGGAGCGAGCTTACTGATTTCAGAAAGCAAACATCAGATCAATGCAGTAAGGACACAGGACCAAATGAGCATTTGTATAAGAAACTGAAAACCATGCACTACGTAAATGGACATAGTCATGAGGAAGGGACCAGTGTTGGTCCATCTATTGGTTCACCTTCATCATCTGTTACAATGGAGCCAGCATCAGGATGTGGCATTTTGCAATCCTTGATTAAATTCGACCACGAGGACGAATATACCAGAGAGGCTCTCCAGTCCAGGCAGTCGCTTAAAAGCAGCACCGGTACTTCTGACCACCCTCCTCCCTCCCAGAGCAGACCTGGTCTCCCTGAGTTGCTCAAACGCGACCTGAGCCGTTTCAGCGCCAAGGGTGGAGCCCACGAGCCCAATCTGACCGCGGCCCGGCGGGTCCGAACCGTCAGCAGCTCTCAGACAGGCGAGGCGGAGAAGGAGGCGCCGGCAGGGCCGGGTCTGAAGCCCACGCTGGAGAAGCTGATCAACTCCACAGCGTCCAAGAGGAAAGTTAACTGGAAGGAGCTGTACCAGGAGTACCACAGGAAGAAGAGGCTGAGGGAGAAGGGCATGCCCAGGTGAGCGAGCCAGTCCTGTACAAGTTCGACAAGGATGCTTTTGGCGAAGTTTCACCACACATTGTGCAACTGCTTATGTGGCTTTTGTGATCCTTGATTGTCTGCTTCAATTGTTACTTGTGTTTGATCTTTGCTTTCTAAAAGGTCTTTGTTAAATTAAGTAATGTATTACCTCAGCAGGATATTATCATTAGAAGATCTGTTAAACAAAAATCAGCCACTCAGTGCTTGCATTAGCACTACATAGCAACATATGATGTCTCAGCTGAACTGCCTTCAAGTAAAGAACGGCATAGAAACAGCTTTTATGTGCCACCACAGGTTTGGTATTGAGCTGGTGAGTCCGGTGATGCCTCTCCCAGACCACCTTCATCTGGAGGAGGTCCAAGAACTGCCACTGGGAGAGGATTTCCAGTGGGACACTGTAGACTTTGATGCCAGCTGCCTCCCAGTGTCCTGTGAGGATCCACCGCCTGAGGACCCCTACCCAGAAGCGCCAGGGCCCTCTGCAGGCCAGGGGAACCGAGATGCTGGGCTGCAGAGACTTGTGGAGGCCTTTGTGAAGATGGAGGAAGATAATTGGGGCCGGCGGGACAGCCAGGTACAGTGCCTTACTGTTTTAATTGAAATGTTCATTCATTCATTCATTCATTCGTGTGTGTGTGTGTGTGTGTGTGTGTGTGTGTGTTACCTACAAGGGTAACATAATTTTTTTTCACATTCTTTTTCTATTTAGGATTATCCACCACCTGCTGAACAAACATGCCAGGGAATAGAGGACCCACCTAGACCAGACCAAGCAAAACCCAGAAAAGAGAGTAAGTGAGCGAAACGTTGGGTGGTTGTTTGTATTTTAGAATTGATGGAAAATGCTTGACCTTGACGTCTGGAGACCTCCATTAAAATCGATGACCTTTCATTTCCCCATGCCAATGACAGGGCAAGTTGATGAGCTGCTGGCAGTGTCTTTGAGTGAGGATGAGCTGAGCAGCTCCTTGTTGACGCTGGATGACAGTCTGACCCAGGCTCGCAGTGCCCTACAGGCTGCCTACGTGAACGTGCAGCGCCTCCTAGTGGTCAGGGAGCAGGTGAGTTTGCTTTTAGCGCAGTACAGACGGGTGTGCTTGAATCCATGCTGTCCAATAATAATAATAATAATGATGTAGATTTTGTTACATTATTTGCTTCTTCTATTTACATTGTTGTTAATATGTTAGATGTTATTTTTTATCTTGTATGCCCGTCTACTGCTTAGATGTTGCCTGCCAGGTCATAAGAATTTCACTGCTCTGATGACGCTAAGCTATTTGGTGCATGTGACAATAAACTCTGACTTTGACTTTCTGCCAGACTACGAACGACATCAACGCACTGAGGACCAAACGCATCGAGATCCTGAGGGTCATGCGAGGCAAGGACTTGAAATACTCTCCTAACATTTTATGCTTTAACTGCATGCAGTAGATGCTTGGTTCTTATGTTCAATAAATACTGACAGGATGGATAAGACCCTGACATGCAGCGGAGTCTTGTTTCATCCTGAAGGGATTTATTTTACGATACTGACCATACTATATGACTATACATTATATAGTTTATACAGTTACTTGCCAAAACGATAAAAAGCATTCCTCCACAAAATCTTTTTTTTTATTTATTTTTTTATGATTTTGTTGCTGTTTAGTGGCTTTCACTGAGGGGAAAAATAGTTTTCCATGCAAATAGAATTTGAAAGTTGCAGGTGTTGCCTAGCAACGTATGACTTGCTATCTTTCAGTTACAATGAATTTCCGTTATGAGAAGTGAACGGACTACTTGTGGAATAATACGAAATGTGAAATCAGAAGCACAAAACCCGTTGCCAATTTTAAAGAAATATCTGACCTCCGAATGCTGGGGTGGCCTATTCAATCAGTGGAACTTTCTGCAACATTCTGAGGAGCCATATAATAAACAGAAATAACAACTTGCAGAGCCTGAGAATCCATTTTAGTAGCTTCATTAAAATGTTCCAATCATCTATGACCCTGATGCCTTGTTCACTATGCAGCCCTCAACCTTGTAATGTTTTCTCTTCCCCTTTTATCCTGCAGGTGGTTGCAGCTCAGATAATGCAGAAAAACAGACACCCAAGCCCAGCTCAGAGGGATGCACCCAGCCTCAGATCTCAGATCAGCCTGCCCTTGTTGCCCTTGTTGCTCCTGCCGAGCCTCCCGATGACCTTCCAAATAGCGTTCCACACCCTGCCCCATCCTCAGTGGGGTTATCTGCACAGCCATCTGAACCTATCAAAGAGGAACAAGTCAGCCCTGCCTGCTGCCAGGACCCAGAGACTCTCTCTGTATCACACTGATGCATGTTTGACAGAGTGATGTGTCCCTCGCCCTTCATCCATATGTTTTTGCCTGTTTGGCTGTTTCCATTAAATGCGATTCAGACTTTGTGACTTGAAGAGGACTAGAGTGGCATGACTTTCATAGGACTTCTCTTTATGTGAGTATAAGTTCAGTATTTGTTTGAATGTTCTTCTGGATGAAAATACCCCTTGTTAGCACTAGGGGGCACCCTTGACCTCACAGCCACAGTCCAGAGTGTCCAGAGTGTCCAGTCTCCTTGGCTGGGAAATGGGGGTTGGCATCATCAGACCGGAGTAACACTGGCATTTTCACTGCACTGGCACCGGCACCGGCACTGATCTACAATAAGCTATGAGGAACTGGGGTTGGGGAAAATAAGTTCCATGTATAAAAGATTTTTGTGTTCAGCTGAAGAGTTTTTGTTTAAAAGAGCTGTTTTATATTGTGGAAAGTATGCACTGTTCTGAATCAAGAGGGAACGAGAATGACCCTTGTTATGTTCAAGAGGTTTTTTTAAATAAATTATATATAATTTAATGTGCATTGTGCTATGTTTGGTGTTTTTTTATGTTTTATAAATGAGATGCCACTTGTGTCTGATTTGTTTAATTATGATCATTCTGAAACCAGTTATTAGGCCTGAGCTTCAGCTATGGCTCATGACTATTGGCTAATCTGAGCATGGATTGCAAAAAAAAAAATCAGTTGAGAGAAAGATCAGAACAGTTTACAAGGTCACTTGGCCCAGTTTTCCAAACCAGTTTTTAAACTTTATACAACCATCCATAGCTTAGTCCACATGTTAGGAGTATCTGCAGAGCAGTACAAAGAGCCACTGGCAAGTAAGTCACTCCTGCTTCAGTCAGTCTTGAAGTTTCATGGGTCATCACCAGGCAGCCTAAAGTGATAGGCCTCCCAGGTCCCGGCAGTGGCCTATGCATACATGGTCAGTTGTAGCCACTATGGAAAGAGAAAAAAGTGAGTGAGAAAAAGAGTAAATAGGCACAAAGAGATGGGTAGAGTGGTATAATCATTCAGACCAATAGGCTGTACAATGATCTTACCTCTACAACATTAAGCTTGATTAAACCATCTCCATCTTTGTCAAAGGCTTGGAATGCCCCTGTAAAGAGACCAATAAGCTGTTTTAAGTATGCCATACCAAAATGAACATAATGATTTCCAGTAGGCCAAACTACTTGATAGAATATCCCTTAAGTATGTGCAGTTGTACACACTGCATGACCATATGTATTTCACAAACCAAGTAATCAAGGTAGTCCAGTGATGAGTACTGTGTCTGTTGTGTCAATAAGTACTGTGACAGTGAAAGGGCAATAGAAGCAAGGTGGTAGTTTGTAGAATCCAGTATTCTAAAAGAGTACAATAGACAACAGAAGGCCTCCTTACTGAACATCCCTTCGAGTCGAACCATGCAGCCGATGTAACTGTCAAAGTCCAGCTCCAGCTTCTGGTCTGCATAGCGCATGGTTATTATGTTATACAGCTGGTTATTGAGACGGAAGCCTTTGTGGGACAAAAGCAAAAAAGTTACATAATATTAATACAAATGCGAACAGACAAAACAGATAACTATAATACGCAATACTCAGCATTGTCTGAAATACTCAAATGGGATAGGCATGCATGAATGCCACAGATGAAGTGGCTAAGGATACAGCATGTAGCCTAATCTCCTCAAAGTCTTCAAAAGGATTCAGAACAACTTAATAATCTCGCTTTTGTTTGATGAGGGTTCTTCATCAGTCTCACCTGCATCTTCCACAGCATTCCTCATCTCAAAGCTCCTAATGGTGTTAGAATTATCCATGTCGTAGCGTGTGAAGATCATCTGCAAAGCAAACAGCAAAGGTATACTGCATTATCACCTGCTTGCATATACAGTCCAAGACAACCCTCGTGTCTAGCCGAGTTTACAGCTTGAAGCATACAGATGGGTGCAGTTTAGAGAGGGGGATGATGCTTATCCCTTTAGGCCTTTGATTTGGCTAGACTTCAGTAAAACATCTCTGACTCATCAACGACTGTGGTTACATAAGTGGTCACATAGAAGCATCATCAGTACCCGCCACTGCTTGATCTTTTTCCACAGGTGTTTGAACTCTTGCAGGTTGATTTTGCCACTGCTGTCTGTCTGAGAAGACAGTCAAGGAATGAAAGCACAATCTAAACACAGTGCACTTCATAGACAGCTACTGAAGTGGATAATGTTTTTGATATCAGCAGCAATAACCTTCAGTGACACTAACTCACTCTCTGTCTTGTTAAATCTAAAGGTTTCTGGGAGGTGTAGCTATATAGAACTACTGTAAAGCTCAGCATTGCATTTACCCACACACCTTTGAACACAATGCACATGATTACGTAATGTAATGTATTCAGTGGATGATGTCTAATGGAGGACAACTATTTTGTTCCCGAGAGGAATATGGAGGTCTACTCCCACTGGACCTATTGAAATACTGAATAAAGCAGATAAGTGGTCAACTTACATACAGAATGGAGTCTTTTGTTTAACATTTTACGTAATCAGGCAGCTGCATCTTACAAATGTTTGAAGGATACATCCATCAGAGCAATCATGCTCCTGCAACTCTCCAAGCCGAGGACTGCTGCCTTCAGGTCAATGTCTAAAAGGCAGTGGATGCAGAGTAAGATGAAGAAGATAATAAACTAGAAATAAGCTAGTCTCTGGAAGTGTGACACGGGTCATACTCACACTTAGCCACCACCCCATTCAAGACCATTTTGAGCTCATTGGCACAGATCTCCAGGTCCTACAAGGGGAGTAATAAAGAGAGAAATAAACAGTGGATCGAAGTGAGAGAATAAAAGTAGTCAAAAAGGCTACTTTCTATGATAGTTCATTGTAACGTCATATCTCAGCTTTGAAAAAGTTATGATTTACATGTGTATGGTAATACAAACAGCTTACCTCCCCAGCAATCTGCTGGTAAATCTGCCTGAAATGCTTGTCCTCCTCACTCTCCTCCTGAGGTTGGCCAAGCTACACAAAGATGAAGAAGGATGCTACAGGTATGTAATAGATGCATAGATGAATGAATGGATAAACAGATGGAAAGTTAATGAATAATGATAGAGATAAATGAGTGGGAGTGGATGGATGGTATGAACGAAAGAACAAATAGAATGTCTGGTTAACACATACCATACTATGATTGAACACGAAGAAAGCCAAAGTACTGTACATACCGTTTCAAGATTCAATTTAGAAACACATAAATGCTATTCATGAAAGTTGTACCATATTGCTGTAGTTAAGATATGAAATCCATACATTATCTTTTAAGCCAGATTCCTCCAAATCATCTTACCTTCAGCTTCTTTTTTTCTTTGTCTCCCTGTGGATAGAGAATTAATCTTAGCAAACTGCATGATATAAATGGTACAAGCATAATCACTGAAAGAAATAGCCCATGAGGTAAAAACACACTAAAACAAAGCCACCAAAAGTGTCTTTGTCTAAAGTTATTGTTCTGAACGTATGGTCTGATGTTGGAACCATATTTTGGAACCACATTTTGTACACAAAAAATAGAGAATGAGGATTTCAAAGTGTTTGAGTCAGACCAGATGGAAGTAGTGATGCAGGTCAGGTCACTTACTGACTGGTCAGCTTGAATTGATCCCTCAATCACCCTAACAGAAAAAGGCCAGCTGTCAGTCGTCATCATGGTAACACATAGCTTCAAAGCTACTTAGGATACTCCACACAGCACTCATAACATCACTAACAACCTTCGCCTCATCTCAAACATACACAAACATAACAATCAAATCACAGCAATAAACCCCTGACCCTCTCTCCCACTCACTCTGATGTGCTCTTCTTCTCCGTGAAGATTCTGAGAATGAACTCGCTTTCCAGGTTAGGGTCAAAGGTCGAGGGCACGATAACATACTCGCCAGGCTTCAGCTGCACCCTCACAGTCACCTCCCTGAGGTTGACATAGGACTTGCTCCGCGCCACAGAGCCGCTCTGCTGGAAGAACGCTTTGGACAGAGGCATGTTACTGCCTTGTAGCTGGAGGGTGAAAATCCAGGAAGAAACAATACTGAGAAATGATCCGGTGTAATTAGTGTCCCGTGCAATTATATATAGACTTTGTAGAATATAACCTGTAGGTATGCTATAATATTACTTGCAGTGTCTTACCACAACATACACAAACAAAAAAGGCTTAGATGATTAGGTGATATTAAATTGTGGTATAGTGGTGGTGTTCAAATGTATTGGATCAAGATGGATCAACTATGTTGTTACTTCATTCTAGCATTCAGTATCTTTACATTTTTTCAAGATATATTGAGGATCTTGTTACCTCAAGATGTTATCTCATCTATCTACTTCAATACTAAACACAGTATCTCAAGAAAATATATTGTTCTTCTCATGCTTTTTAGGAATGTAGCTATCAAAGGCCTCCTCCCCATAGACCTACCTTCTTTGGCACCTGAAAAAATTAAAAGAGGCATCGTTACAATTATATCGCTACTAACATCAGATGTGTTATAATGAAGTGAAAGAAATCCATTTATACGTTGGGCAAACATGTTACAAAAACAGAGTGCAAAACAAACAACAACACTAATTTCCTAAGATATTACTTATTCAAGAGAGGATATCTTAATAATGTCTTTGGACACTTACTGTATACATTCTCTTTATACATAACACATTTCCAGTTAATTTTATTTAAAGTTTCAGGTCTACAGTCATGCAGGAAATATGAATCACCTCGTAGACGAAGAAGCCGATGGCGTGGATGACTGGCCCCATAAGGTGCTCTCTCCGTCGCTCCTTCTGCATCAGCGCTATGACCACAGTGCAGCCCTTTTTCCCATCCTGCGGGTCATCGTCCTCCTCCAGGAGCCGAATGCGGTACTGAGGGTTTGTCCAGAAAGTGTCTGTGGGAACAGGTAGTGGACGAAGTGTTTGCTCAGGAGCCGGAATTCGCTTACCAGCTTTCAAAGAGCTATCAGATTGAGCAACGCTAGTGGCATTTCCTGGTGTTGCCGTGGTTTGACAGATGCTGTAAAACTCCCACCTGTGCCACATATCCACCGTGAAAACCCCTATATTAAGTAGTAGACACATGATGGGCTAATGTCCTCCTGCTTAATGAGATGTTCTGTAACATGTCAAATGTAGCCAGGGCTGATTTGAAGCACATACGTTTTCTAATATAGTTAACAATCATTATGTGTACAATCAATATATGTATATATATATATGTAATCAGATACTTTTAAATGCTCTTGTATGGGTTTCTGGATGCTATGCATGTTTACCAGACCTCACCTGGGAAGTTCCTGCAGCCTCCAGCAGAGCAGCCCTTCACCCAGCGGCCCTCGTTGACGGTCACTGTCCAGTTAACAGTACGGTCATCCTGCAGCGTGTCAGGGGTCAGGTTACAGATCTCGACTCTGGTGAAGTGCCCCTGGAAGTTCTCATAAGACATCCTGGGAGTAAAGAAAGATGCACATGACCCTGGTCAGATTAATCTAAAATTCATGAAATCCAGGTCAGCGCTTACAGGTGGGTGGTTGATGTAGATCTTTATGAATGACCTCACTTAACCTTGAAATTCAAAAGGTTTGTGTGAATGGTGCTTTAGGAAAATAAGACGCCACACGTCATCAGATTGTCAGGGACTGTCTGTAATTATCTCCCACAGCAACCACACAGCCATTCCTCTCCCTTACCAAAACTCTCCCAGCTCTTCAACTGGTTGAAGCCTCTGGTTTTCCTCTTTTGATGAGGCAAGGGACGCCCAGTCATTAGACTTACAGGTGGGGAGTGGGGACACCCCCCAAGGGTCTCTCAGACGCACCAGCCGAATCTGGATATCTTTCTTCTCCTTCTGGCCATCCTGACATTTTAAGGAAACCTAAAGTTAGTTTGGTTATCATGGTGGCCAAATGTAAATTAAGGTTGTGCCTCTTACTGGACATTTACATTCAAATGGACATTTACATTTAAATAGAGAAAACTGAGTATATGACTTATAGTATATGAGTATAATAAGGGTTTCATAGTAGATATACATATCGTGTGTGTGTCTCACCTGTTCAACACCAGTTATGGAGTAGGCATGCCCTTTCACTAGACCTGTAGGTGTTCTGACTGCACGATTTTGTGGGACCAAGTCCTTAGAAAAATAGAAAAGGGTGGTGGAAAAAGTTCAGTTACACTGGAAATGAAAACTATAGTTTTTTTTCTGTTCAAATATAACAACACGTAGAAAGAAATTATTCAAATTCCATCCAGAAACATACAACATCAGGATTAGTTGCTTTACACCTGCTGCACCTGTTCTTGGAGCAGGTGTAGAAAGACTCACTTCTATGCCACAGCACATGAGGGAGCCTCTCTCCAGGGCTTTCCTCATGATCTGGAACAGCTCCCTCTGTGTCTCCCTGACACTGAAGTACTCCGTCACGCCACCAGTGAAGTCCTCCATGGCCTCCAGCGTGTTCCCTCCCTTCAGGGCCTCATAGGAGCCGTGGAGTCTGGTGACAGAGAGACACAATGGCGGTTGGCAATCTTGTCATTAAAATGTGATATGAAATATGTGATACTGGTGATGACTAATGTATTAATGGGCAATAGAGATTGTTTGCAGGTGTCTCACTTGGCATAAGCCTTTTCCAGGAGAGCACTCCAGAACTCATTCTTCTTCCCAGATGTTGTGAAGATCAGTTTATTTTTGCTTGTTGGGATTCGGTCGTCCACCACAATGTCCACCCATTCTCCATACCGCCAAAACTGTTGTTTCAGTCAGTGCATTAAGAAATCTTACAGAGCATTGAATCACATTGTGCAAAACCATATACTATTGACCAATGCAATCGCTTATATAAAAATAGCTACTTGCACTTTTAACTCTTGTAACTCAAAACCACTAACATGTACTGGAAATAGCAAAGACCCATATTTATGGACAGAGCTGTTCAGTTGCAGTTGCAGACAACTGACCATGGTTACTTTGCTGTATCAAAATAAATGATAATTTCAGGTGGACACACTGTACCTGGAAGTGGAAGATGCCAGCATAGTTGTCAGTGAAGCTCTGATCTGGTGGGATGACCCTGTACAGCAGTTTCTCATTCAGTGTCAAGCAAGCGATGGCTGCTAGGAGCCAACAGTCACCTGCAGAAGGACACAGGATGTTGGCTAGCTGATTGACAGTGCTTCAGCATACACAGATTTCTGTTTCATGCATTGATAAAAAGACATAAAAGTTTTACAATTTTTTTTACAACCAGAGGCAAAAAGACTCATTGTAAGGAATATTAACAAGATTTTCTATACAACTGATAACAAACCCTCAGAAGCCATTCATAACTGCTTGTGGAGCAAGATAACCAGATGCTCAGGGGTTCTTTACAGCTTGGACCTTTAGCCGAGAAACCAATCCAGTGTTAACATACATAGTAAACGCTTAAATAACCACACTTTACAGATGGTGACAGTTAGTTATAGGCGGTAGGCTTATAGGATTCATATGGTGACTTTCTGCCATTACGCTGACATGGGATTCTTACCTGAGACACAATAGCCGACAAATGGTAAAGGCTTCTGCTTACATTACCCTTTCTGCATACAGTACCCTTACAAAACACACCCTAAGCAGTGTATTGGTGTCACTACTCTACCAAACAAGGTGATTGAGTTCTTCTTCATGAATGTTCCAAACAGAATCAATGAAGAACTTTGCAGAAAGAACACGGAGAACCTTGTCTATCTGTGCCAGCAAAAAGTAAACTATTGTAAAGACAGTGGCCATTGGTTCTAAACCTGACCTATAAAGAACCCTGAGAGGGCTCTGAAAAAGATCTTTAAGGGTTCTCACATAAAGAACATGCGTGTGTATAGTCATGCATTTGCCAGGTGGCATTCAGTTCAAGAGGGTACTGCTGCACTGCTTGGCACTGATTTAACTCTATGCCTTCATCTGGACCTGTCAATCAAAGCCGCCCCAACCCACACAGCCCTCCTGCTCTCCCTCCTACCAGGACCTCAGCTGTCAACATCACTCAAACATTAGTCAGATTACCAGTCACAGTTTAATAACAACTTCCCCTCAAAGCTCCTTAATATCTCCAGTAGACTGCAGACCTTTTGAGATTCAATCATCTGTACCTCACAGTGAGGTGTTCAAAGGAAGGAAAAGGGAAGCCCTTATTTGGGAGTGGATTGAGTGAGAGAGTCTTACCTAGGTCTCCCTGGCAGATGTCTGTCCTGTCTGCTCCACCAATGATGAACTGGGGATTCTCACAGATCTCCTGTTTGATACAACCACAGGCAAAATGCAGCTGTAAGCACTACGGCGCTGACAAATGTTGCCAAATGAATTCCTCATGAATCATACAAGGCTTATGCTGTTGACCTGAGTTAATTCAGAGGATCAACATGCTGCACGGTCTGATTTCAAGTCAGGATCCAACTTTATCTTGTTCTAATTCATATTATCACAGTGAACATCATAACTCAGGCCTGAATTTAAGTGGCGCTTTGGTTCAACCATGACCAGGCAATTCACATAGCCAGGCTAAATTTGTAGCTGAACTAGTGATCCATAACGGGACGTTTTTAGTTAAACACCTTCATTAGAGCAGCCGAACTTTTAACTTTAGCTAAGACTTAAACAGATGTATAACGTATGGTCACTCACAAACGACTGTTTTGGGTGCTAGGACAGAAGATACATTGGAGATGAGCTGATGTCACAGCCCACATAACTATTTGACTAGAAGCATTTTGCGGATGCTTCTTATAGGCATTACTTCCAGTGAAGGCATACTCTAGGTTATAGGCAACTTATCACTTGTTTGACATATGGCCTTAGCATTGTAACCCATCCTATAAATCCTGAGATGCTGGTGCACATGAGGCTGGACTACCTTTGATTTCAGACATATGCTAGATATTTGTGCAATCATACAGGTCCTATATTTTTATATTCTGTAAACAGTAACAATTCCCTGAGAAGTGTAAGGCCACAACAAATAAATAGCAAGGGCATTTATAGTTGCATATTTTGCTGGGTCACTGGGTCAGTCTTTATGGAGTTCCCTAAAGAACACAAGATTACACAATATACAGAGGGCTGTAAGTATCAGTCTGTCACTGGAGATTGGGCTTGTGGAAATTTGCTGATTGAAGCTTACTGACTGATGAACTATAAACTATGAAAAACTGTAGTGTAAATATGATCTCATAAACATAGAAGGCAGGCTGAGACCTACAGTAATTACCTCCTTCAAAGTCTCCTCCAACTCTAGTTTAGTAATGCATCTCTTTATAATTCTATCTGGGAAGCATATTGCATACTGAGAATAACAATAACTCTGTGTGGGGAATCATTTGCCGAAACAGGGTGTATGGTTGAGAGTGGATGACTGATCATATCATACTAATCATACTGTTAAATACAGTAGCTGGAAGTCAGCCGCTTTGCAAGTCTGGACTCCCCATACCCATATTCTTGTCGTATGTAGAGCCATGAGAATGTGTGGGAAGGTGATAGGCACATCTCAGACCAAATGAGTATGGCAACACCTTTTTCAAGCATTGGTATGTGATACAACATACTCTGACACACATGCTACAGAGTCTGCTGTGAGCCTGTGGCAAGAGCTACACGTAGAGTTTGAGTGAGTCAGATCTAAAGTATTCCCATACAAACATACTGCAGAGTCAGCCTTCCTTTGGACAGGAAGAGGCATTAAAAACAGCTGTTATGCTTTTGGTGTGGTGCTGTTGCTCGTCAGGCCTTCTAAAACACTCCAAAAATGTCCTCACCTACTTCTGGATCACAGGCAACCTGGTAGTCATTCTGAACTTTATATATCTAACTGTGGTTTCTGTTCACAATTATTGGTGGCAATGTTTGGTGGCAATGTAAACAATGCAAATCTGTCTTTAAAAATGTTTTAGTAAGGGATACAATCAATGGGATACGATAGCTATATATAAATAGATAGATATTTATATATAAATTAAAAAAAAACATGAATCTATCCCTTCACATTTTGCAGTGTACCATTATTACTCCTTTGCTATGTTCTATTTCTTCTTGTGGGGGCAAAGTTCACCTACCGATGGCCGTTTCCACTTGATATCAAGGGGAATCCTTCGATTCTTGAAGAGGGAGGTGTTGTTTGCAGGGAACAGTGGGTCTTCAAACAGCACCTTCTTGCGGACGTACTTGTCCCTAAGCTCCAGGAAGGTCTTCAAGCGCTTGGCATCCTTCACAGCTTCATTCCGGCT
Organism: Clupea harengus; assembly: GCF_900700415.2. NCBI lineage: Eukaryota > Metazoa > Chordata > Actinopteri > Clupeiformes > Clupeidae > Clupea > Clupea harengus. The sequence continues at coordinate 18,808,952 of NC_045166.1, forward strand.
CAAGATGGCAGAATAGGTATTGCCAGGGGAAGCATAATCTGGGTGTACCTTAGAAGCCCCAGCTAATGATCCAGCTTCAAACGTCGGCAAAGTTTTAACCTCTACTCTCTCCTCATTCATGTTGATTATTCAGCGGTTAAACTCACACAATGTCAAAGGAAATATAGGTCAAAATACTACTATACCCCTAAGGGTCTTCCCATAGAATGAGATTAAGAACACAGAGAGATAAATGGTCCCAGTTCCCACCCACTGTTTCTCTCTCTATCCCTCTCCTGTAGCTTTCCGTCCATTTATATGAGGCACACATAGACATTTTTACTTCGTCCTCTCAGCTGACAACTATATTTAGAGTTATGGTGGTGGTGGAGGAGGGGGCTTTAAGAAGTGAGTGGGTGGTGGGGAAGCGAGACCATCCCTCTTTCTGTTACCGTACTACCGTCTGGAAGAACACACGGTATCTTGACAGGAAGTGATCAGAGCAGCCTTTACAGGAACTCATGTTCCTTTGTTGGAACTATTGAGCAGGCCCTTGGACCTGAATGCATTTAGACTAGTAGCACCAGACCTGCATATGCTGTGCATAACGGTGATGTTTACATTGAAAAATTGAAATCTTAGTAAATCAAGGCAATATATGCTTGTTTTTTGTCTGACAAGATATTTCTTCTTACCAGGCATTTTCAATGTTAAAGCATTTCACTTGTTTCAAGCGTTTCAGTCCTTAATTATCTTAATAAGGTATTATAACTTGTTACTGAGATTTTATTACTGTATGGTTCTGGGCAAATTAATGCCACATCACCACTGACAAGTACAAAACTGCTTTGTCAAAGTCAGAATCAAGACAAATGTACTTGTTTTTAGTCTGGCCACACTAGTTTGAAGATATATTTGGGTTCTTTTTTTTAAATCTCGGTCAGTCCAATTTTCCTGTTCTGTTGGCAGATAATTTTGCTTATTTTAAGTAATATATCCCCCGTTTTATCACTTTTTTTTTTGAAAAATTATTTTTTGCAGTGTAAGGCATGGTGACTTAGGACGTATGCGCTATCAATGAGGTCTTGACAGTTTTAACTCTTCCTTCACGTCAATGAATTAAAACCATAAGCCAACATTTGAAAGTGTGAAATATCACTGTAGTGACTAGGGTTGCCAACTCCCTGAGATGGAAATATGGAACGTGGGTACTGGGGTTGTTGGACTGTGGACCTATAACAAATATAAGGGGACTGGTTGTGACTCACGACCAATGAGAAGTGCATTCCTGTTTAGGTAGTGGAACATAGCATGACAGACAGACTGAAGGAGAGAAGCAGGGTTTACTTCCTAACTTGTATTATGTCTCTCACGAAAATTTGCACTGAATTGATTCTCAAAAATACGGAAAAAAATGCGACCCGTATCAGTTCAGAGCACAGAACATGTCTTTTAGTTACGGGATGATTCTGTATTTTATGGGATGATTCCGTATTTGATGGGACTGTTGGTAACCCTAGCAGTGACACAGGGGCCAAGCACCAAAGCACTACCAAATTCACCCACGCAGAACGCAGGACTTCATTCACGACCCTGGGTTTCAGTCTGTCAAACTGTTTAAACAGTGCAACTGCTGTACCAAAGGCACTAGAGCACCTTCAAAGCTTTACTGCATGGCATATTTTCCTGCCTTAAAAGAGGAAATCAAATTATAGATATTGTCTTCCTTTATAACTGATCTGATTTATGAACTCTATAAAGTAAGGGCGCCCCCTGGTGTTCAGGAGCTATGTCACCGCATCCAATCTAGCCTCGGCTTGGTATACCCCCTTATTATGGCTCTAGAGGAAGGTTGATGATTTATTAAAGGGATTCTATTTGTGAATTTTACGGTGTAGTATTCATTTAAAGCAGAGACAAACAAACAAACGTATAAATAGATGGTGTGTATTCAGTGGCATAATGCATCATACCTCACATTTACAGGTCACATCAGTATCAAGACATTAATAAGAACATGATACTTTCATAAGAAGTTATTGTTATGAAGAAAAGTGGCAAAAACAAAACTCCTTGCAGCTGGTCAGTGTACAGAAGGCAGTGACCCAACCTGTACACTGTTGTAGCATTTCAAACCATAAGCAGCCCTAAAAATAAACAGCCAGTCCTTGCTTCACACATGGCAGACAAATGACCAGAGGGAACCTGACTATAACTCCTTCCTGAGACTTTACAGTACTGTGCAGATGTCTAATGGCATGGACACCCTCTGGGTCTCATGCAGACCCACTTTGGTCATGTTTGAGGTTAGAGAAAATTTCCATTTCTTTGCACCATTAGTGGAAAAAAGCCCACGTAGAGTCACTCCTCTTGGCTTATGCATACATTGTCAGTTGGAGCCACTAGAAAGAGATGTGATTGTGTGTGTGTGTGTGTGTGTGTGTGTGTGTGTGTATGTGTGTGTGTGTGTGTGTGTGTGTGTGTGTGTGTGTGTGTGTGTGTGTATGTTTGGTGTGGAAAAGAATTAAAAAAAGTTAAATTACAGGCAGGAGAGAGGGCACATATGGACCAATTATATTTAGAGAAAACTCATTGATCATGCCTCAAGTTTCCATGAGTCTTACCTCAAGAACACTGAGCTTTATCATGCCTTCACCATCTTTGTCAAAGGCCTTAAATGTTCCTGTAGAAAAAACAACAATTATTTGCCATAACACCACAAAAAAAAACAGTAACGTTAAATATGCACATAACAACACAATGAACCAATGCCGAACATTTAGGCTGGTCATAAAATAAAATAAAAAAATAGATTCTCCTTTTTTGAAAGCAGTCAGTGGACAGTGGAGGGAGTACGTACGGAACATCCCCTCTAACCGCACTAGACAGCAGATGTAACTGTCGAAGTCCAGCTCCATGTTCTCATCAGCGTAACGCATGGCTATAATATTATATAGCTGGTTATTGAGGTGGAAACCTTAGGGGAGCAAGAGACAAAACAGAAACATTAGTGTGAGAAAAGTCTTTGACAGACTTTTCATGATTTTCCCTCATTGGGCCCTTAACCCCTACAGGGGACCTACAGACATGTGTACATATATAACTTTGGGTATATGATGTGAGCAAGGGCATATCCGAATGATGGGTGCGCTTCATAGGACGTTAGAGCAAGCTCATGACTCATAGAGTTTAACTGAGAGAGAAAAACTCCCCTTTGAATCAGTCTGACCTGCATCTTCCACAGCGTTCCTCATCTCATTACTCTTAATGGTGCCAGAGCTATCAGAGTCGTAGCGCTTGAAGATCACCTGCAAAACAACAACAGCACAGGGCATGGACCTCACCGGAGTGTCAGATGCTACTTGTGTTTATCTTTGTTTTGTTTACATAAGTGTAGTGTAGATTTTTGACTGAGGTAGTCCATACTCTAAGCAGCACCACCATCAAACCCCTTGTTTTTGGACAGAGGTACACAAAAACATCTGTGTCATAAGAGTGAATGAGGTCACACAAAGAGGGGCTGGCTCTCTGTTGGCTACCTGCCACTCTTTGATCTTTTTCCACAGGTGTTTGAACTCCTGCAAGTTGAGGTTGCCACTGCCATCAGTCTGAGAGGACCGTTAAAGAAGTAAAACACATCCCTGAAAAATTACACACACCACAACTCTAAAGACCACAGTAGGAAGGATTATTAAATTATATAAAATTATCTGTTAACTTCCGGAATGTTCTGAACACCTCCTGACAGTAAAATGGACTTCATTCCTGACATGTTTACCTTTACTTGTGGCTACATGTGAAATGAGAGACCATTCTAGAAGAACTCTACTGGCTAACATTTTAGTCTTTCCATCTCATTACAAATTTTGAAGGATACATCCATTAGTGCAATCATGCTCCTGCAGCTTTCCAAGCTAAACTCCACTGTCTTCAGTTCAATGTCTACACGATGAGGGAAATGGAATAGAACATAGTTAGCATATCAGATAAATAAGCGATGTTTATAGCTGTGCTGACTGACTTTCTCAGGGCTCAGAGTGTGACTGTGGCTAGAACCGGCTACTCACGTTTAGCCACCACCTTGTTCAAGACACTTCTGAGCTCATTGGCACAAATCTCCATGTCCTTCAAAGAAATCGAGCCAACAGGGGGCAGTAGAGATGGTAAGAGAGCAAGGAAAATATCAGAGAGAAAGAGAGAGAGAGAGAGAGAGAGAGAGTAGAGCTGTTAGGGGAGGGGGGGGGGGGGTATGTTCACTTTGGTGTAAATACACGTAGTAGTAGCCTTGTAAATATACACCTCACAGCATGTGAACATGCAGAGCATGAGGAGCATGTAAGTGGAGTATGAAACTACAGAGACTGGGCTGAGTAAGAGGAGTATGGAACTACAGGGACTGGGCTGAGTAAGTGTAGTATGGAACTACAGGGACTGGGCTGAGTAAGTGTAGTATGGAACTACAGCGACTGGGCTGAGGAAGTGTAGTATGGAACTACAGCGACTGGGCTGAGGAAGTGTTGTGTTTCTGTTGTTGTTGCTATGCGCCAGTGTTACCATCTGTAGAACATGTCAAATGTCCTTACCATTTAAAGCATGGGTTAATTGCTATGGATATAGAAACACGGACACACACACACACACACACACACACACACACACACACACACAGACCAAGCTTACCTCCCCAGCAATCTGCTGGTAGATCAGCCTGAACTGCTTTTCCTCTTCAGTCTCCTGTTCCTCCTCAGGTTCGCCTGGCTACATGAGGAAGATGAGGAAGGATATGATGATGGAGGTGATAGGTGAATGAAATAAATGGAAAGGATGAATGAACAGATAGGAATGACAGGACAGAGCAAGAATGAACGTGACAGGATGGAGAAGAGAGGGACAGATATAACATGCAGTGCATACGATAAGCACATAGGCCAGACCAAAAAGCCACTGCCCTTTTCAGCTAGCTGTATGGCACACTGTAATAATACACAATGCTTTGTTTTGCTCTCAAAAGATATAAAGCTGGCTGCAGAAAAGCACTCTTAATTCAAATACGGGTTTGAGCAATCCTGTCTTATATAAATCCCATATTACTTTGCAAAACAAAAGATTATTACCATACATATAGCTTCTGTTTGTAATAGCTGTTTTCATTTTCCCCAGCACAAAGACACCATGATGGCAGTCTGCTGGCAGTACATTTATAAGCGTGTTTAAAATGTTAGCGTGTATCACGCTATACTGCAGATACGCTTGTCCATGCCACAGAATTGCATGCAGCTACCTTGACTTTCTTTTTCTGCTCAGTTTCTGGCTGTTGGATTAAAGAGGAATCAAATTAAATCGAAGACTTGAAAAAGGTTCATGTTGGTGTCAGATGACAGACATTTTGCTACAGAACTGAGTGAACAGCAGTTCTAAGTCATGCTTCTACAGTGTCTAAGACGATAGCGCATCTTTGGTGTACCAGTTCACAACTAAACACTTTTATCATTGTGCCATATATTTTATACATGAGATATTTCACATCACGGAAACATTCAATTTGGAATTTCCATTAGGCATAACGATTAATTTCTCACTGTTGTTATTCTTCCATTTTTTTAATCAAACGTTTTTGTATCTATACTGACTTGATGCGAAAAGAAAAACAAACTCCAAGCCAGGTGCGATATGCCTGTCTGTCTCCAACCACAGGATGGCGCTGTGAAGAGTAAGTATTACTCTGAGCACAGTTCAGCTGCTATCAAATCTCACATGGGATAATTTGACCTTTTAACAGCCTTAGCAGTAATTGTGTGTGAGTGGTGTCTATTTATGTCCAGGGGATGCACCTTGTGTATAGTGTGTACTGTACATACAAATATGTGTCTTGGCAGCACTAAAGGTACGTGCTACATGTTTACATAGAAAGTGTTGCCATAGATAAGGATCTCCTGACAGTAAAACAAATAAACACATGAAATGCTATGGAACTGCAATCTGATTTATTCTCACATATCGTTCCCGCATATCTATAAACACTTTGATATCCATAAGTGTTACTGAAAGTGTGCTCTGTGTATATATATATATATATATACGTATATTTATATATATATATATATATAAAATCATGTGTGATAATATATGTGGCTCGGGTTGTAGTTTCCCCTGAAGACGTAAGCATTACATTAACAAACAGATTTCGGGTCATGATTAGTCCAAAATGAGTCCATACAAATACAATAATTACAAGTAGTACATATTTCCAGAACACCCAAGAACACCCAAACGCTAAAATCTCTGTCCAACCTGTTCAAATCATACCTTCAGTTTCTTCTTCTTGTATTCCTGTGAATGGAGAGAGGAATAATAATTTCACCTGAGATCTGAGACTTGTCACTTTCGCCTGCGCTTAAAGAGATGACACTACTTAATGGACATCAAATCTGCTGACAAAACACCTATAGGCAGAATCACCAGAACAATGTCACTTTAAAATACACTTAAACTGATTCCTGTGAACAAAAAACCTCTTTTGTGGAGATACCATCAACTATTTCAACTGTATGAAAGAAGCACATGGCTGAGTCCCAAAATCAACTTTAGACGATGACCTAGAAACTTTCTCTTTTCCACCAAGTAGCTACACAGTGTGGACCTATAGCCGCGGGACAGACACACGAGGAGAAACATGTCAGGAGACGTACCTCTGGCTCATCAGCCTCGATCGTTCCCTCGATCACCCTGGAGAAGAAGAGCACAAATCTGCTGTCAGTCCCCTCTTAAAGACACACAGAGGGCCAGGAGATTTGCCCTCAAAAGATACAGTCATTACCACACATAAATACACGGAAATTATCAATGAACTCACAAAACCTTCTAAACCTTTACAAGCAGGGGACCAATCCATTTTCACCAATCTATTTTTAATATCCTACATAAATATGGAATACATGTATAAATCATGTTTAAATGTATAAACACCCCCACCCCCCCTCTGTCACTCACTCTGATGTGCTCTTTTTTTCTGTGAAGATTCTCAAAATGAACTCGCTCTCCTTGTGAGGGTCAAAGGTCGAGGGCACGATGACGTACTCGCCTGGCATCAGGCGCACACGCTCAGTCACCTCCCTGAGGTTGACGTAGGACTTGCTGCGCGCCGCTGAGCTGTTGTACAGGAAGAAGTCTGTGGACAGCGGCTTATTGCTGCCATGGAGCTGGGTCAAAGGTCATCAGAACACCACAGACCGATAAAGACAGATGGAGAAGAATGGTGGAAATCACACAAGAGAAAGGATAAAGAGTGGGGTAGGATGAAAGTGCAAAAACGAATTAGTTCAATTTGACAACAAAGTACGCACTCACGACATATGGCACTTAAGTTCACTACCGAGCCACTGAAATAACCCTCAGTGGCGTAGGGATGCTCCCAGACTAATGCAAGTCTTTTATTTATGCAACAACTCATGAACATGCTAAAATGTCTGAAACACCTTTGAGAGAATATGGGCCTCAGGGCCTCATCAGGGCCTCATCATGAATCTGATGTTGGTAGGCTTACCTCCTTTGGAACCTGAATAAAAAGCGGGATAACAAATATATATAATAATAATTAACCACATAATCAGATACATCAAATACTAAAAATAGACAGGGAACAACTGAACTGCACAAATGAATCATAAATGATGATGAATGATGTCATTGGTGGCCTATGCTGATCAAATTGTATGCGCCTTTAAAGTGGGATATGTGTGGGCTCAGAATGCTATGTTTAACAGTAGGCACCTCGTAGACGAAGAAGCCGATGGTGTGGAGGACCGCCCCCATGTGGCGCTCTTTCCGTCTGCCCTTCTGCATCAGGGCTATGACCACAGTGCAGCCCCTCTGTTCATCCTCCTGTTCATCGTCCTCCTCCAGGAGACAGATGCGGTACTGAGGATTCGTCCAGAAAGTATCTGTGGAAAACAGTAGGGGTATACTTCTGTCAAAAATGAAAAATGAGCTTAAGGATAAGGTCATGGTGGTAGAACTTTGTAGTCACGGAGGTAGACCCTCGCTGTACCCTCAGTGGTACAATTAGGTTACCATTTTGATTATACAAAACACAACACAACACAATACTACACAGTACTTCATTAGTGTAGGGCTATACATCAAGAATGAGGATATATTTACATATTATAGATTTATTATACTGACAAAGGTAAAGGCATGGCAGAATAAATTGGCTTATTAAGTTACATAAACATCCACAAATAAAACAGACTGTATGTGTACCAGACCTCACCTGGGAAGTTCCTGCAGCCTCCAGCAGAGCAGCCCTTCACCCAGCGGCCCTCGTTAACGGTCACTGTCCAGTTACTGGTGCCGTCATCCTTAAGAGTGTCAGGGGTTAAATTACAGATCTCCAGCTTGGTGAAATTATCAAGGAAGTTCTGAAAAGACAGCCTAAAAGGAGAGAGAGAGATGGAGAGAGATGGTAAACATGACTTAGACTAGTTAAAACTGAAATCAACAAAAATGAAGGTCTGTGATCATGAGGGTTCTTGGTCAAGTAGGTTAATCTGAGATCCAACATCATCTTCTAATTGTGTAAGTGTGTGATTGCCTTAATTGGTATTTAACACTAAAGAGCACAAAGACACTGAAAATCAGATATTGTTTGCTGTCCAAAGTGTCCTGAGGGATTACAGAAGCAGCCTAGTACCAAAACTCGCCCCCCTCGATGGGCATTAGCCTCTTTTTGTCCTGGTCGGAGTGCACCAGGGATGTCCAGTTGTTGGACACACAGGTGGGGGAGGCGGATATGCCCCAGGGGTCACGCAGACGCACCAGACGAATCCGGGTGTCTTTCAAGTCCTTCTGGGCCCCCTTAGAAGCCAAACATGACTGTGTGTTAAACACAAATGGACGCTGATGAAGCAAATTTATCGGCCACACAAAACTCTCACCTCTTCAACAGCAGTGATGGAGTAGGCATGTCCTTTCACTAAGCCTGTGGAGGTTTTGGTTGTTTGTTCTCTTGAGACTACTTTCTGAGAAAAAATAATCAAGGCAAAGACAAGTGGCACAGAAGAGAGAGAGAGATAGGAAAAAAACACTGGATAAAATAAAAATGTAAAACATTTGCGTACAGGCAACATTTAGGGTGCATATTGTAAAGGTTTGAAGTTGTTAGAAATTAACTGATTAGTTATTCAAGCTAACCCAGGTTTAGCATCCAGGTATTAAACATTATATCAACGTTATGAGCTATGTGTATGTGTAAGTATGCACACTTTGTTTTTGGCTATTTCTATCTCATTGTACACATTTGGATGTTAAAGTGGATGAATTGGAAGGTATAGATCAGATATTACATCTGATCTGTGATCATTTTTCTATATACTTTGTCTTGTAGTACACTGAGCTTGCACACTATCATTTTTTGAAGTGTTCTAGAGAGACTCACATCTATGGAGCTGCCCATGAGGGAGCCTCTCTCCAGGGCTTTCCTCATGATTCTGAATAACTCCTTGGGCGCCTCCTCGACCTCAAAGAACTCCGTTACGCCCCCAGTGAAGTCCTCCATGGCCTCAAGTGCGTTCCCTCCTTTGAGGGCCTCATAGGAGCCATGGAGTCTGGTGGCAGAGAGACAGGTAAAGGTGTGGCAGTAGAGAAGTATTCTTCTCTATACTGATGTTGATAGTGGGGAAATAAAGTTTTTTATACTCCTTTTATGGGATCATCAAGCTAAAAAATTTATCTTGATTACATTTATGAGGATCTACTGAAAAGGATACGGAATATAAAACGCAGACGCATAAAAATCACAAATTATACAATATCTGTGTAGAAAAGAAAATGTAAGCCTGGGTTCACTCACTTGGCATAAGCTTTCTCCAGGAGAGCACTCCAGAACTCATTCTTCTTCCCAGACCTTGTAAAGGCCAGCTGGTTGTTGCATGTTGGGAGCCGGTCATCCACCACAACGTCCATCCATTCCCCATACCGCCAGATCTGAACATTACACCAAACAACTACTACCACTCACCAAGCTATGAAGCATGTTCATAGTGTAAAGATTCAGAAAATAACTGTATTGTTATTACAATAGGACACCTTACAGAGCATTGAATCATATTGTGCAGAACAATATACAAATGACCAATGCAATCGCTAATATAAAAATAGCTACTTGCACTCTTGTAACTCAAAACATGCACTTGAAATAGCAAAGCACACATTTATGGACAGAGCACATATTTATGGACATATTTATGGACAGTTGCAGACAAAACTGAAGATTATACCAAACAATTACTACCACTCACCAAGCTATGAAACATGTTCATGGTGTAAAGATTCAGAAAATAACTAAAGATTAAAATAGGACACCTGGAAGTGGAAGATGCCAGCATAGTTGTCAGTGAAGCTCTGATTTGGTGGGATGACCCTGTACAGCAGTTTCTCATTCAGTGTCAAGCAAGCGATGGCTGCTAGGAGCCAACAGTCACCTGTAGAAGGGGAAAGGAAGTTAACAGTGCTTTACCTGCAACAGAAAAGAAAGGCTCTGTGAATTCTTCTCTGTAGAATCCACGTTGCATCCCAGACACAATGCACAGGTTTCTGTTACATAAAGACCTAAGTGGTATAAAGTTTAATTTTCTCAAACATTAGCATCACTAGGGATAGGGGTGCAAGTGTTCACATCCTCCTATTTCAAGACCAACAGTGGGTTTCGATTGTTGAGGCTGACTGTATTCTCCTGATGACAAGCTGGTGCTAGGTTTAATTGGTTTCACATCTTAGGCCCTGGTCTGTCTTTCTGCCCAAGCTAAATTATTCTGTCTTAACTGCTCCCAAATGACACGTCTCATCTTTAAACAATATGGGCAAACCTGTAAAAGTATACTGAAAGTCCCTGCATCTGCATTTAATGAAAAGGATATGCACTCATTTGGAAGATAATTCAGAACAAATCTGGTGTTTGTGCCAACCCTGATTAGGAACAAAATGAGATCTGTCACATGCAGTGCAACAATCGGATGTGATGTGATTGTGGCCAGTCTCAGCTCCTAAAAGCATTTTGTGGAGTAATGATAGTAAACTGTGAAGGCTTTAAAGTCCTGGGACAGGTGTGTGTGTTCTGGTGTGCATCAGCTCGCAACACGTCCTCTCCTTACTCCCAACTGATCCGAGAATGAGCAATGAGTCACCAGCTGCTCTGGTGTTGCTGTTACCCCCCCCCCCCCCCTCCACTTTGCTGTGTAGCCTCAGACTTGCCAGAGTTGTCAGGCCACTGAGTCTGATCCATCTGGGAGAGCCAAAATGTCACTCCTCAGTCCTGCCACCTGGTGCTCAGCTCAAGAGGAGTTTCAGAGGGACATTGATTGATCCGGGTCCAGCTTTTCAGGCTCATGTGGACCTGTCCATCAATGCCAAACCCCTCCCCCCTCCAACTTACCTCCACTCACTCTGACCCATCTGTCCCTTTCTCACTTTTTCTGTTCACTCGCTCTAACTTTCTGCTGCTGCTTTCCTTTTCTCACTCTTTCACATGTGCATTCCATTCCTTCCCTCCATTTCATCCACTTTGTCTTTCCCTGCCCTCTTTCCTTTGCCTGTCATATTGTCCACCTTTCTCTCTTATTATGTCTCTTTCTTTTTTCATCACATGACATATCTTTTCACTTTTAAATATTGTACATTGAAATTGGTTCAGAATGTGAAATCCTCACCACATTAGTGCTTAACGACTGAATCTTACCAAGGTCTCCTTGGCAGATGTCAGTTCTGTTTGCTCCATCAATGATGAATTTGGGATTATCACAGATTTCCTGTTTGATGCAATCACAAAGAAAAGTACAGCTCTATAATCTGATTTTAAGGCCAGAGGTGTTGTTTTTCAGTCTAAAATTTGTCTCAATCCTGAAAGTGGCTGTAATGAATTATTATTATTATTATTATTATTATTATTATTATTATTATTATTATTATTATGAAACCATGACATTTGTAGCTTTTTGGAGTAAAACATTTAGCCAACATTAATGTGTTACAGAAAAGTGTTGAGGACTAGCTAGCGTTAGTCTGGCCGTGTCCTTCCCTAAAACTGGTGACAGAACATGAGGAAATCTGCCAGCATGCCAGCATGCCCCTTCAGACCACCACTCTTACCAACACTCAGACCAACACTTAAAGCAACACACGTAGAATGTAGAATCTGCTATAAACAACTATTTTAAGTGTTATGACAGATAATACATGGATGTGAATTTGGTGACAATTTTGAAGGATTACATGACCAAATGGATGCACACATCGCACATAGAATCTTTTGGCAGACTGTCCTGCCCAGTGAGGTTATCTAGTCATTATCACTGCTTGCATGGAACTTGACACATTACCTGCACATTGCAGCCCCATTCAATAAAACCTGCGCTATAGGACCAAGGCCACATGGGTCAGTTTGGAGAGTATGTGATTCCTCAGACCACTGCTTTAAAGTGCAGTGATAGCTGATAGCTGTGTAGCTGATTAGCTTAGCAAAACTGCTGATGATTACTCTCAATGATGTTCCATGTGGGAACTGCATCGTTATAATCATGGTAGGTTAAAAGGCTTTTGTTGGGTTGAAATAACTTGTTATAAGTGTCTGATATGGCCAAATGCAATTGAATACACACATCTCGTCAAAAAAGAGAAACAGAAGCTGAAAGTTGAAATTTGGACTGCGCCCAGTCATCCCAGTCATGTAAACAATGTAAACTCCTCAAAAAAAGAAACGTTATTTCGGTCGATTATTACTCCCCTTTAATAACACCTATTGGTATTGTATTTTATATCGTTGGAAAGCCTGATTAGTCACCTTTACAACGAGGTACAGTACTTGTAAGGATCGTGCATTCGTGGAATGAGCAACACAGCTAACCGTGTGGGTAGCGGGCCAAAAAGATTTGCCAAAATCCCCTGCAATATTCTTCTGTTGGTATTCAGTGAGATATCGGAATGAGATTCTGGAGCCAGTGGCGATCCCATATCTCCAGAATCTGGGACCTAACTCCATCCTCCAGGATGACAACGCTCGCCCCCACAGAGGCAGGATCATCACAGAGTACCTCCAGAATTTGGGATCAGCTTGGGCGTGCTGTACGTGTCAGAGTGACCAACGCAACCATGTTGGCTGACTTGCGACAAATCCTGGTTGAGGAATGGGATGCCATCCCACAGCAGTGTGTGACCAGGCTGGAGACCAGCATGAGGAAGAGGTGCCAAGCTGTTGTGGCTGCGTATGGATCTTCCACACGCTACTGAGGTCCCTGACAGTGTAAAATTAATAAAGTGTAAAAATGGCCAAAATGTGTTGTTTTTTCCTTATTACTGTGAGAGAGTGCAATCATCCAATCCACCAAGCAACTCAAAACGAGAGTGAATACCAACAGAAGAATATTGCAGGGGATTTTGGCGACTAATCAGGCTTTCCAACGATATAAAATACAATACCAATTGGTATTATTAAAGGGGAGGAATAATCGACCGAAATAACGTTTCCGAACTTATTTTGAGGAGTTTATATTTGAAGGGCAAAAGACATACCACCATTATGAACCCCTCCGTGAAACCACAACATGGGTTCTACTGCAGATGACAGATTTAAACCCTGAAAATTGTGACCATAAATCAGAGATGACATAAACTACCACCTATATAATTTACAGTCGTCCTAAGATTTCCAATATTTCATCTCCAGCAAAGCTTTTAAGACTCTGCGGTTAGGTTTTATGCTTGGCTGGTTCCTTGTATGATCAATTATTTTATTGAACAATATATATGTCAATATTGTTCTCTTAATTAATGGTAACAGATAATTCTGTCACATATGGAATTGTCGACCCTTGCTGTTTCTTGTAAAGTTATTTGTGTGGAGTCTCATGACTGAAGCCCATCAAAAAATAGTAGTGTCTTCTATAGCTTGCCACAGCTTTTTGAAAGTGATCGGCCACAATGAAGATGTATTTTGCAGACCTCCAAGCACTGACAGCTGGTACTTTTAATGACCCGCATGCCCTTCCTGGCCAGTGGATTAATCTTTATGAGGTTTCATTTATTGCAGCCTCTGAGTGCAAGACTATTGAATACATACAAGGGCATGACTTCGCATGGATAGAGTATTTGGCTATCAAACTGTCACTGGAGGGTGGGTCCATGGCCAGTTGTTGATTGCACATTATGTTAAATGTGTCTTTGTGCTGGTCATTGTTGTTAATGTTAACATTTGTAAACAGCTGGGAAAATAAGCAATATCCAGACCTGACTGTAATTGAAAGAAAATAAATCAGACTGACAGAAAACAACAGTGCAGTGAGAGCAGCCTATGTGTTCATGAGAATAGTGAACAGGAACCGACAGAAGATGTTTCACCATCCCTGGTGATAAACTGTTGTAACATGACCATGGTTGGGATCATGCTATGACAGACAACTTGTTAAAGTGAGACAACAAAAGGACCCCCTGGGCCACCAACCATGCTCTAGCCATGGGACACTCCTGTGGTAAATTATGACTCAGTTATTCCAGACGTGATCAAATGATCAAATGAACTTTAATGACACAAATGCATAATATTGTCCCTTCTTTAATTGTATTATTTGAATAACTATTCCCACTGGCTTAGTAGGGGGTGTTTCATGAAGAAAATAGGTGTGAGAAAATCCTGTGTGACCATCTGGTAAAGTAATATTGACTTTGGTCATCTGAACTGGATGCAGTTTCACAGCCAACACAGAAGGTTGAACATATTGGCTTAGCTACTTGACATCCGTCCAGAGAAACGTCAACCTCTCCTCTTTCCCCAGTTTCATCCCAGAAAAAGATCAAATAGGGCGTTTGGTAAGCTTATGGGTTGGAGTGAGACTTTCCCCCCAAATTTGTAATTTTTTATTATATGCACTGGCCAAGGATATTTTACTCAACTAAAAATCATGGACCTTCTTGGACCTTCTACTTTTTGTGAAGGTTGAAAGACTTACCTGACCTCCTTATACTCATGCCAAAGTATTGAGATGTATTTCATGAAACCCCATTAAAGTTTATCGACATCAAAAGCATTGCCATTTACCATGTATAGGTCTTTCGCTCTCTGTGATCCATATTTTCCCTTAATCCCATTTCCAGTGGGTGTTGCGGTGTCTTGTGTGAACTTATCTGTAACACGACCAATGTAAAGTCACTCCCCATGCCAGATGTCTAAGCCATTTCAACTCTTACGTTTAGCCCAAGTCAAGGTATTAGTATACCTTGGTGACATGAAATATTTATGGATATCTATGTATGTGCAATGTATGTGAACCAGTAATAACTTTTCGTCTATTGCATCCAAATGTCCTCAAAAGCCATTCATAGAGAGGTAGAGATCAATTTGGTTTGCAATGCGTTAAATGTGATATACAATCTATTGGGAAAGTCTATTGTAGAACATTGTGATGCAGTGGCAACAGGTAACGAGAATCACGCAGTGAAAACATAACTAATTAGGACAGCACAGGATGGGTGATACAGGGTGAATCTCATCTCATGTTGTTCCAGTTTAGACAGGCAAATGCCAAAACTAAAGTTCAGCAATTCCGGCGAACTGAGTCACCCCCTGTTTTCCATACCTCTCATGAACTGGCCCTCATTCACATCACATGGGGTGCCCTGGGGGACCATGGGTAGGCAGTGTCAGATCCTTGACTGAGGCCACCGAGCAGCTGGACCAATTCTGAAAGACGCTCAGTTCAGAGGTCTAATTAGCCAATAAGTAAAGTTCAAGAGTTCGTTGCCATTAGAGCGATATTGGCACAGGGTTCTTTTTATTTCAGAGTTCAACTTTTCTGTGTGTCTTTTGCTTGTAAGAAGTAGATCTCATATTTCATTTCCATAAACTTGAGGTGGTAAATCCAAAATAGAGTCTTATTTCCTTCTCCCTCACAGAACAAGGCGTAAAAACATCTTCTCATAAGAATATATATATATATATATATATATATATATATATACAGTATAAACAAGTGCTGGCTTTAGAGGGCATGTGTTGCGGATCTATAAAACCAACCCCTTTGGCAAGAGGCTGATGCTCTCCGGCAGCGAGCTCAGTGACTCACGCCAGGGGATCCGCTGTTAGCTCATGCCGAGCGCTGTTTGTAGAGCTTTGCCTGGTGCTGTGGGTCAGCTGCCTGAGATTTGAGAATGTGACAAAGCTGCGATATGCCCTAACAGACTTGCTGCAGAGTCACTTCTACTCTCTCCACAAGCATTCCACCGGTGGTGATGTCATAAATGGAGAATTCCTGTCAACGCTGATCATTGAAGATTTGGAACCAATGATGTATAATGAACAGAGAATACCTTTTGAGAATATTTAAATCAGTGTTTTGAACAGTTGTCAATGTTGTGTGCTTGTCTTTCAGCTCTGTTTTTGTCAGTGAGTTTTGCCAGTTATTATTTCACCTCTTATTTCATATTCTATATATCTCCAGTGGAGAGACTTAGGAGGAGTTTTTACCCACAGGCAGTGAGACACTTGATCTCAATTTATTTAATTCAGCACTCTTTCCTTATTTTTATTTATTTATTTAATTAATTTAATTTAATTTAATTTAATTTTTATTTTTGCACAGTGTGAAGCGTAGACCCTTTTACATTTCACTACATTCACTACAAAACACTTGAATTGAATTGAATATTCAAAGTTCCACAGCCAGACATAATAGGCCAGGTTCTAAAATGGTCCTCTCACATATCCTATGACTTCGGTCAAGAAATAAACCTGTCATAAGGAAACTGTGGAAACTTTTTTCAAAAACTGACAAGGATGTCATTTTTTGTGGGCTGTGAAACGTGGGCTCTGAACCTAGAGGCCATTTATATCTAACTCATAATATATTTCCCTGTGTTCATCTTTATTTTTTTACTTACCGAAGGGCGTTTCCATTCAATATTAAGGGGAGGTGCGCAGCTATAGAAGAGTGAGGAGTTGTCAGCAGGGAACAGAGGGTCCTCAAACACCACCTTCTTGTGGACGTACTTGTCTCGGAGCTCCAGGAAGTTTTTTAGCCGTTTGGCATCCTTCACAGCTTCATTGCGGCTCAAGATGGCGGAATAGGTGTTACCAGGGGATCCGCAGGTGGTAGCCACCAACGTGGTCCCAACCAATGGGGCCGCTTCAGTTGGTTTCACAGTTTTGGTTATCACTTTTTCTTTTTCTCTACTCTTCTCCGAACTCCTCTCTACTCTCCTTGCCCCTTTCATATTTGATATCCAGGGGTCACGAGAAATGTTGCAGAAAGAAAAAAGGAATTTTAACCACAAAATGAGATTGACAAAGAACAGTGAGAGAAACTTCCTTAGCTACTTCCCACTCCTCCTCCCCTGTCCTCTATATTGTGTGCTGTAGTCACACACACTCTTTCTCTCTCTGCCTCTCTCTCTCTCTTTCTCTCTCTCTCTCTCTCTCTCTCTCTCTCTCTCTCTCTCTCTCTCACACACACACACACAAATCTGACAGGCCTATATATAGACCTCTTGAAGCATTGGGCTGTGGTGTTGGTAAAGGAGCTTCAGAAGGGATGTGGGAGGTGGTGAGGTTGTGGTGGTGCTGCCACTGGGAGAAGGGGGTGTCATTCACTTCTACTCCTCTTAACCCCTCTGTCAGCTTCTAGTGTGTGGATTGGCTACTTTAGGTGGAAGCATTCTAATGTCATGTCTAGAGATTTAACCTTGGTAGGACACAGGATGGAGACAGACAGCTTCAAGTAGCCAGGCAGGCTCCCTCACTATAGCCTTCAATGACTTTGGAGAGGAATGCGAGATGTATGGTGTATTTCATCTGGTTTAGGCATACATACATAGAAAGGGCTGTGGCTGTATGTGGGCTGTATTGATACAATTGGGCTTTGTGTCAGACTTAACCAAACTCTTTTTTTCTGACAACAGGCTTTGTTTTTTTAAGCACTCTTTCCTGTAATGACTCAACAGTTTCTGCTACTGATCTGTTTACTTTGTTGAAAGCACCAACAAGCCAACAGGAGCTTCATTGTAATGATATGGATTAATTAAATGGCATCCACCATGACGTTCATAATTCCACTATGCATCATCAATAGACATACAAGAACATGTTAAAAAAAAACGTATAGGAGAGAAGAGAATTGGCCTACTGGAATTTTTTGAAAATACGCATCTTACAGAGACCATGATTTCCAAGGGTTCAATGGCGCCCACTGTTGGCCTTAACGCAATATTGCAAAGTCCACTCCTCCCGAATCTATTGACCCCAGCCAATCAAGAAACTGAACTTACAAAATCCGCACATTTTGATTGGCTGTGGTAGTGTCAATCACTTTTTGCATCAAAACGCTGAAGACATCTTCCAGGGGAAGCCTCTAGTCTCTAGCAGTATTTTCAGTCGTTTGTGTGTCGCCATTAGCCACAATTACAAGTCGGCTTAAATCTGTCTTTAATTTAAAAATAGCGATGTCAGAAAGCGGATGTATATGAATATAATTTTACAATTAAATGTTTATCAGTTATACGTTGTTTAATGACACTAAGAAGAAGCTAAGGTTAAATAAAGATTTAGCTAGCTAGCGGCTAGCTAGCAAAGGTTAGCAAGGTGCTAACAGCTTGCTTGCTAATATTAGCAAAACTAGCTGCTTGTCCTAGCCAGCAAGCTATTTTGGTAGTGGTGCTGCAGACCAGGCTGCCTAGGTTAACTTACTGTGTGGCTACGATATAACTTGTGTGAACTCGCGCATTGTCATTTAATAAAAGGAACTGCAATTTGGCGTGTGGGTGCACTTTTGATAAAGTTGATTAGTAGCTAGCTTGCTAGCTCATTTTAGCTAGTTGGCTTGCTTGGCAAGTTTGTCATCTCACAGAAGGTTAGGTTAGTCTGCAAGCCAAACCTATTTAGCCAGCAAGCTAGCACCGTGGCCTGAATATCAAATAAGCTTCACAGGGGAATTGACAGTGTTGAAGAAAGTAATACGTAGCTAGTAGGCGTTGTAGTTCTTGTAACTGTTTGGCAAAATCGTGACCACTTCGTACACGAATTTTATTGACAGAGGATTTAACGTTACTCCAAATACCCAGAAGTCTTCTCGTTTCCGGCGGAGCTGGCTCGACACCGCTCATCTTCAACTAAGGTAAGTTGTTTAACGTTGCTGCTATGGTATGTTGATTTTTTTCATGTCGACAGGTAACGTTAATCACAATACAGTCTCTTGTTTGGTAGGTTCCACGTTTTAGTACATAATGCTGAGTAGGTTTTCACTATCGGGGTTTACATAGATACGTAGTTGATTTGGCACACAGGCCTTAGCATGAGTGTGTGCTGAGGGGAGGAACCCTGGAAGTATTTCGGGAGAGCAGCGACATTAGCCCGCTTACCTCTCGCTAGATGGTGATGGCTCAGAAACACATCAGTGTCGACTAGTTTTCACACATTTGTTGGTGTTAATAACACCGAGGTAACAAAATAGTAGTTTGTTTAGGTACTTGCTACTAACCAAGTTTGCGATTTATGTTGCTGGCCATCTAAATTGGCAATGGTGGTAGCTTGCTAACTTTAGCTCTCAAGTTTACTAGCGTAACTTAATTTCCAAATGCATGGGTTGGGACTGGGGTTGCCTTTTTTGGCAAGCTGTTTCTGCTCTTTTGAGTAGAACTTTCGCCCCTGCTATGTTACCTGAAATAACAAGACATTGTTTTCTAGACAGTTAGCTTAGTTATCACTAACCCCTGGTACTTTAACTTCAAGCTCTTGGTTGGGCGATTTTACCGGAATGTTTTTTGTACGCCATACCTTCTCTAGCATTTGCTGGCTACCTGTGTTTTGGTGACACTACGTAAGCATATTATTTTAGCTTTTGATGAGTCAATGTTGCTTACTTAGAATATCTTAAATGAGTTATGAAAACAGTCTGCTTTACCTTGAGATTTCTTTATGTTGCATATTGGTAACTCTACATTTAATTCCATTTGCAGTTCTCTGCCACCCACCTGTGGTGTGAGTGTGCAGGACTTGACTTGGACATTTGGATTTCGGAGTGGAGTTTGGACAAAGCGTGATGTCAGAGGGAGAGGGAAAACCTGTGCAGGGCTCGGCCCTAGCATCAGCGCTGGACGGCAAGTCAGAGTCCACGGCCTCTGCCCCTAGCGCTGGTCAGGGGGTGTCCTCGGTCTCGCCCCCCGTCTCCACGGTGAACCAGGGTCCACCTGCAGCTGCCACTGAAGACGAGGAAGAGGAGAGTGAGGATGAGTCAGAGATCTTGGAGGAGAGTCCCTGTGGCCGCTGGCAGAAGCGCAGGGAGGAGGTAAAACCAGAAATATCAGGTTGAAAATGGAATTCGTAGCAGCCAGGAATCCTTAGTTGTAGTCTTATCAAAAAATGACTGCAGTTGTAGCTAGCAGAAACACACAAAGAAGGTTAAAGTATGGATCAAGCTGGACAGGAATGCAGTGAGGTAAACTGAGGTTTCAGTCTTAGTAGAGATGCAGCAAAGCATTTACACCAGACATCAATGGTGAATAAGTAAAGGTCAGGAGCAGGATGCCTTGTGTTACTACTCACAACAGTTCAGTAGTTTACATGATGGTTAGTTCAAGAATGACAACCACTCTTTGGATGTTTCACAAAATAACTCGTAAACAAATCATAACGTCATCATTGAAAGCATCACAAGGCACCTGGAAAAGTCATTCCTTATGAGTTACAGGTGTAAGTCAGAGCCCGTACAGCACAGGTGAGCATCAGGGCGTCTGCTGTGCCCTCTCCCACTCAACACATGCTGCTCTGTGTGCAGGTGAACCAGCGTAACGTCCCCGGTATCGACAACGCATACCTGGCCATGGACACAGAGGAGGGCGTGGAGGTGGTGTGGAACGAGGTCATGTTCTCCGAGCGAAAGAACTTCAAACTGCAGGAGGTATACTTCAACCCCCCATGAAAGACATAGTCAGCTTTTCACTGACTCATGGCATTTAACCTGTTATATTTCCATATACTGTGTACACCTTAAATGTGGGGTAGACGAGGTTAATTAAGCCTGAAAAGGAATGAAGTCATCGACTTGAAGCTGCCAAGTAGCTCAGAGACAGAAGCCAAAGGTCCTTGTGATTAGTCATGGCACAGGACAACAACCCCCTGTCAAGTCAGGTTTTAATGACGACGACAAAAAGAAAACATTGTGCAATTGCTGAAAGGCTGGTGTTGATTCAAGCCAAATGGCATGTTTTTTTTATTGTCTGTCATTGAGAAATGTGCTTCAGCTCGACTGCACTCGGCCTGCTTAGAAATGCTGTTTGGAGGAGCCTATCTGTCACACATTCAAGTATAGAATCTAGCCTTTTTTCACATTCAGTCTACTGCCCTTGCCATGTCTCATTTCAATTAATCACATTTCTGCTCAGATTTGTCATATGCGTGAGGCACAGAGGTAAACATTGAAAGTTTCACTGAAATGTTGGCTGCATTGTTTGATGCCTTGATCAGCATCTCAGTGCGTCCGCATTAGCTGGCTTTCCTCTCTGACCAGAAAGCTCTACTGAGAGAGCAATTACACATGTTCTAAGCCTTTAGGAAACTGGGTTTCCTTTAGAAGCTAGAATTATTAGAGGGGGGGCATGGTTGTGAAAAAGAAACAAAAAAAGTTGCAGCAGCAACAACAATAACTTTTGTGTTTGTTGCACAACGTCTCCCATCCATTGATTTAGCTCCTGGTGTCAAAAACCCTGAGTGGGCTTTGCTTATTGGACCAGTGCCCCCTCAGTTTGATGAGGAAAACCTCTGAATTGGATTCGCCTACACAGAGGGTTGGCACTCGTGTCTGCACACCTTCTGTTCTTTAATTAGCATCGCGGCGACCATGTCTGCAGCTCCCGTATCGCACAATATCACTTTTGATTTCCTCTGAGAGCTGCACAGGGGCCGCGTGTGGATTTCCTGTTTATTGTTAGCCGGCGGTCTGGAAAGTATGTGTTTAATGTGCCATGTCCGTAACACATTCTCACTACGTGACGCATTTGATCAAGGCCTGGTGCTGCTCAGTGCTGTTAGGAGTAGGAGTATGATTTGATTCGAGTGAGAACAAAATGCACCAGTCTCTCTGTTGGACTTTAGGTGATAGTCTCTTAGGTGATTGTCACGGTTACATCACCATGTAACTGTGACAATGTTTCCTCCTTGGTGACCCAGAATGCCTGGAACGGAGGGATATGCACTGAAGCCAACACGGTCAATAGTTATCTGTCCTCGAAGGAAGAGAACAGAGAAGGAAGATGAATGGGTTTGGTGTAAATCCTTTATATTCTTAAACCCTGTGACCTTTTGTTTCTGTTGCACATACAGGCTGGGGAAGGCACATGTGAAGGGGTTTCCTCCTCTCAGCTTCCCTCCTGTGTGCCTTCCTCTGGAACTGCTCGCAGAGAGAAACAGCATACATATTTTGAATATACAGCCATAGATAAGAACACAAATGGTTCCTCTTTGAATTTTGGCCAGATCATCTTGTCATGTCATGAACCCGTCCCTGCTGCTGAGTTCTGCCTCTCACTTCCCCACTCTCTTGCTTTCTCTCATTCTTCATTTCTCTCTATGCTTCTCCTTTTCTATCTTTGCTATCTTAAAAAAAATAAAAAAAATAATCTGTTTTCTCTATCTGCTTCTTTACATTAACCTCCAATCTCTCTCTCTCCTCTTCTGACTTCCAGGAGAAAGTGAAAGCTGTATTTGACAACCTGATCCAGCTGGAGCACCTGAACATCGTGAAGTTCCACAAGTACTGGGCTGATGTGAAGGAGAACCGAGCCCGGGTGAGTCCCTAACCCCTTCCCCCACCACCACCACCACCATCACCTTTAAGCCTGGCCCACATCTCCAGGGTTCAGCTGAAGGCCTGCCAGCTCCCATCACAAGATTCTCTGTCCGAATCATGCCTAAGAGCTGTGGCGCAATATCACACTTAATGATGTTTTGACCAGGGTGTGGAATATGTGTGTATGTGCATGAGAAAAAGTGTGTGTGTGTTTGGCTGTGTATGTTTTGTCCTAGGGTATTATTCAGAACAGTAGTATAATGAAGCCCCCTGTTACCCCCTTCCCTCTCCCTCCCCACAGGTCATCTTCATCACAGAGTACATGTCCTCAGGGAGCTTGAAGCAGTTCCTGAAGAAGACCAAGAAGAATCACAAGACCATGAACGAGAAGGTGATGAAACTGTTTGTCTAGCCTTCCTTGCTTACTTTCCAACCTCTGCAAACACACGTGCCTAGTTTCTAACCGGACTCTAAAAACAGAACCTCCCGGGTCCGACCCAGATGCAGGCAACGGGGGAGCTCTCCCCTCACCTGTGTAGACCAAACGCCCTTGTGATGAATGAATGCCTCGTGCCTCCAGTGCTTTGTCTCCACAGACCCGCTGTTTGATTTGCCTCTCGTTAGTCCACAGAGAAAGTGTGGTTCTTCTCCATCTTCGTAGGAGATATAAATAAGCAACCCGGGCAGTTCTGAGAATAGAAACTGTTTATGCGTGTGCTGTTTGGAATGATGTATTAGGAACGTGGTTTATTGTTCATCTTACTAGCCATATGAGTGTGAGAGCTCACACGTGTCTGTGCTTGCCTTGTCAGGCCTGGAAGCGGTGGTGCACCCAGATCCTGTCTGCCCTCAGGTTGGTGTCTACACACACACACACACACCGCTCCTGCCGTAGGCTCAGCAATGTTTCTGCCATATCTCTCTGTAAATACAGATCACTGCACGTCTGGAAAGTTCTCAACCTTACAAATTAAGACATACACATTTGTCTTCTAACTATTGTGCGTCTAAGCCAAAGGACATGAGCACAACATCCAGCACGATAGGATAGTGGTTCCATAGCATGTCTACATATATGGAGTTTGCCTAACACCTCCCTCTCTGCAGTTACCTGCACTCATGTGACCCTCCCATCATCCATGGCAACCTGACCTGCGACACCATCTTCATCCAACACAATGGTCTCATTAAGATCGGATCAGGTGTGTACCCCGTCCTACTGCTCCATGCTCAGTGACCGTGTGTGGTCTGATCTCTCCTGGCACACTGCTATGCCAGAGCTCGCCTTTGTGGCTAATCCCTAGTCTTCCCTCTCTTATCCCACCCACATCTCTCTCTCTCTCTCTCTCTCTCTCTGGCTCTGGCTCTCTCTTTCTCTATCTATCTCTCTCTTTCTCTATCTATCTCTATCTATCACTCCCTCTCTCTCTCCCTGTCTTGTTTTACAGTGGCCCCAGACACCATAAACAACCACGTGAAGACATGTCGAGAGGAGCAGAAGAGCTTGCATTTCTTTGCTCCAGAATATGGAGGTAAGGGCTCAATCGACTGAGTTCTGATGTCCCCACACTAAATATTCATCTGCCGTCAGCTGTTACTCTTTAAGATCATGTGATGTATCAACTCACCAGGTGCAGTGTTTAGTTGAACTGTGTATGAAAATTGAGAACTAGGTTCAAGGGCCAACATCCAAGAATAACAGATTGTGTGTCATATAACAATAAACTGACCTGGTCATCAGTACAATATTATATTCTCAGTATATGATACAGTACTTCTGAGCTACCAAATATGGAACTTTGCTTGAACACATTGAAGCATTCAACTGTCTTTTAGACTAATTCATGTATCAGATGATACTGATACTATATACTGATAATGTAAATCTGTTCAACACATAATCATTTCCCCCTCTCATCTTATCCTTGTCCAGCGGTTGCCGACGTCACCACAGCTGTCGACATCTATTCCTTTGGAATGTGCGCCTTAGAGGTGAGTGTTGGCGCGCCAGTCTGTGTGCGTGAAGATTGGTTCACTCTGTTTGGCCAGGCTGACCCCCCGTGATTGTTTCCTTTGCCCTCTTTAGATGGCTGTGCTGGAGATCCAAAGCAACGGAGAGTCGTCTTACGTCTCGCAAGAGGCCATCAACAGTGCCATTCAGTTCCTGGAGGACCCACTGCAAAGGGTGAGGGAGTGGATCTGTGCTTTTATGTGTGTGTGTCTCTCCTGGGTATGTGGTGCATGTAAAAATGTGTGTCTGCTGAGTTTTTAAAATTTGTATTTATTTTATAATTGACGGCCTTCATGCATTGTGTAGGAGTTCATCCAGAAGTGTCTGGAGGTGGACCCCTTTAAGAGGCCTACAGCGCGGGAGCTGCTGTTCCACCAGGCTCTGTTTGAGGTGCCTCTGCTAAAGCTGCTTGCAGCTCACTGCATCGTCAGCCACCAACGTGAGTCTGTCACTCAGCCAATCACATTCACAGACACTCCAGGCAGCCAATCACAGGCCGTCTCTGTCATGCTGTTTGTTGTTTATAAAGCACGAGCTATATGTGCTGAATTAAATATGTTCTCATTGTGCACTGAAAACCTTTTCTTCCTCCTCGCACAGACATGATCCCCGAAAACGCGTTAGAGGAAATGACCAAGAACATGGACCCTAACCTGGTCATTGTGGAGAATCGGGGTGTCCAGTTAAAGTACGTGTGTGTCAGTCACTCTGAACCTTCTGATGTTTTGTGTTAATAATCATTAAAGTATGTAGTTCATGTTTATTCACCATATCTGGTGTTGTGCAGTGTTGGGATTGGGAGTTATTGATTTGTGTTATTTGTGTCCGTGTTCTCAGGCTTTCACAGTTTCCTGCTTTGGAACTAGATAAGTTCCTGGAGGATGTGAGGTAAGAACCCCTCCTACATTTACCTTTCATATGTGTTTGCCTCGCTGTTCTAATACATCCTTTTTACCATGTAGTGTATTCAGTTTAGTCATGCTTCACAGTTAATTGACTTGACATGCACAGGCATATGTGGAAATTCTAGTTTAGCGGGGGAAGCTATGGGGGTTATCTGTTTGAGCAGAAGCAGCGGTAAAGATCTGCTCTCCTGCCTTTACCGTTCATGTTTATTCTGCACACCTGGCCCGCCTCACCGCATCAGTGGAATTTCTTGTTCACTACTGATTACGTTAGTGATTCTTTGAAAGTCGGAATGAGTGAGGTGGGTGAAAAGTGTTGGTACTGACCCCCCCCCCCCCCCCCCCCCTCGTGTGACTCAGGAATGGCATCTACCCCCTGACGGCGTTCGGGGTCCCCTGCCCTCAACAGCCCCAGCAGGAGACAGTCAAGTCTCCCATCGTGCCGCCCTCGGTCAAGACCCCCACGCCTGAGCCTGCCGAGCTAGAGACCAGGAAGGTCAGTGCTGATGATTGTCCCAACACACAGAGTTTACACAGACAGAAACTGCGCTTTAATTCAGTAGAATCAGTCTGAATCATTTCCATTTTAGATGTTTGTACCGTCAAAATGGCGTTCTACAGGAAAGTTGGTTTAGCCCTCCACCAAGCAGCAAGGTGTAGATCGTGGCCGTTTTAGTTTGACTAGATGTTACTTGTGTGTGGGCTGTTTACATATGTTCAGGATCATTGAAACAAAGACACGGCGGACAAAATGTGTCAATACTCCCCCAAAAGCAAACTTGACGCCAGTGAGACTAAGGAAGAAAAAAAAAAGAAAAACGCTGTCAAAGAAATATGTGTGTCAACAGTATGACCCATAGGGCTCTGTATTGGCAAGAATCTGGCGATACAATACATCTTATGATACAGGGGTTACAATTTAATATATTGTGATGCATTGAGATACTGTAAGCAAGGAGATGTATTGCGGTTTATTCATTTTTATAAATCAAATTTGAGAAAAACTGGTAACAAAAAAGAACACGCCACCACAAGTTTAAAAAAAAGCTTCCTCTTTTTATACAATCAGAATAGTGAGATATGCTATCTAGTGGTCGGGATTCAAACACAACTCAAAAGTAACCACTGTCTGCTACAAATCATTGCATGCAAATTCATTTCAGCTTTTTGTGCTCAAGATAATACTCAGTTCAGTTTGGATTTATTTGTATTGTGCTCAGAGAAGTCATATATCTGGAGAATATCCAGGACATAAACTAGATCCTGCAGACTTTTAAGAACAAGCACCTGATGCCCAAAACAGGAACAATGTTATGTTATTACGTACCTAGTGACGACAAAGCTGATGATGATGATGATGTTCTCTCCTCAGGTCCTGCAGATGCAGTGCAATATTGAGCCAGTGGATGAGGGCGCTAAGCACCATGTAAGAGTCTGACTTTGCTTGTGTTCATTCCCTTTTGCCCCCCCCCCCAAAAGCCCCACTGTCATGGTTACTCATGTTCTGGGCCAAGATGGGGTTCTGGTTGTTGCCATGCACATTTGCAGCAAGAAATGAAACTAAGCTAGTGTGTAAATCCAGGTCCCCCGAATGATGAGGTAGAGAGAGAGGGGGGGATCTGCGAGTTCAGGTTGTGTGTATGTCCATGTGTTTGGAGTTTCTGCAGAGTTGATGCTTATAAAATATACTCACGGCTGAGTGTGGTTAAAGGAGGGTTTAGTTTGTTAGAACATAAGTCGAGCTAGCTTTGAACTTACATGAAATTGAGAAAATTGTTAGCGCATGACATAACTATGACTATTTCAAAGATGATGGTATCCACAATAGAGACAGTGTTAAAGTTAAACACACACACAAACTAGTGTAAGGAAAAAACACGCTTGAAGTTTGCATCGTAGTGACAGTTCACAGAGTGTCACCAGCTTACATCAACACTTGTCTCTTGCACAGTTAAAACCTTTTGTGCAGTCTCAGTGTTTGACAGATTTGGGTCGCCACGTCTGGAATCTTCACTGTTCTGAAAAAGTGGTGTAAGAATGTTTCCATGCATATTCATGGTAGTCCATTGCACCATGCAAATCAATGGAAGGATCTTCATTGTGGCTGTCACTGGAACACCAGACTGCCTTCCGAGTTCTGAATTCTTGTTTCTTGCTCCTGCAGTTGACCCTGCTGCTGAAACTGGAGGACAAGCTGAACAGGCATTTAAGTTGTGACTTATTACCAAGTACGTGCATTTGTCCTGTCTTGTCTGCATGTCCCATATTTGTGGTAAGCCATTCGGTTACACACAGACGAGTTTTGTAATGTAGTCATAATTGACAATGGACAGGAACCAAATAACATCATGCTAAAATATGTGGGGGAGTTTCTGCTGGTCTCTGTGGTTCTGTGTGTGTGTGTGTGATTCTGTTTCTGTGTGTCCCTGTGTGTGTGTGTGTGCATGTGTATGTGTGTTATGTAGTGGTTGGTGGGAGGTTCTAATGTTTTCTGTGTCCCACAGATGAGAATGTGCAGGAGCTCGCCGTGGAGTTGGTTCAGCTTGGCTTCATCAGTGAGGTAAGGCATGCACACTTTCCTCACCAGTGTGATCTTAATACTCTTGCACAGTCCGCGGTAGAATGATATGTCGTCTTTATAGTGTTGTGGCATGCAAACATTCCTTTTTAATATATAGCCGTCAGACGTCTTGGTATAACAAACTTATTTCAAGGTACAATAATTTTATTCAGGCATCTCCACTTCATTTCATGCCCGCAGTCCAAAGTCAGATGTGTCACTGAACCAGTCCTAGTCTTTTCATACTGTGGTTACGACACCAAGCTGAGTCATCTGTATGGGAGTGGTGCCATGTAGTAAGTGGGTCGCACAGCTGCTGGGGAATGACACCCCTCAGTGCCAGTGCTTATCAGTGCACCGCTCGTTTGCACTGATTACATGCTATTTTCTCATCAGTAGTGAAGGATGAACAAATCCTCCTAATTGCTGGCAAGCATTCATCTTTTGCCCGGATGTTTCCATTCTTGGAAAGGCTGTCGTCATACCATCTGCACAGTTGCTTAACATTTTTCTCTTTTTTTCTCTCTCTGTTCTTCCCCGTTCTTTCTGCACTCTTCTTTTTTTGCTCAATTCAACCTCCACCGTCAAACATGGTGATGTTTACCCACACTTGTAAACATTACATCTCTGTTTCTGACCCTTGACCCTACCCTCTCCACACACACACACACACACACACACACACACACACACACACACACACACTTCTACTACTTTCTCCCTTGCTCCCCCTCACTCTCATTCATTCCTGTCGCCCCAACTCTGTCTTCCCACGCTCTTTTTCTTTCCTCTCTTTGCTCTGTCTGTGTCTCGTCTGCAGGGGGATCAGTTGCGTCTCGCCTCTGTGCTGGAAGAGGCCTTCAGTAAATTCTACAGCCGCAATGGCTCCCTCAACCCCGTCACCGTCTCCTCGTAGCAGAGGGGGGGTGTGAACGCACCACCCCACACCCACCCTCCATGAGCCCCTCCCCAAGCCTCTCGCCGCCAACCTCCAGCCCACCCAGGAGGAAGGACACCGAGGCGCTCCATCACAAAAAAAAAAGCTTTGCAAGGGGGGTTTCAGGGGTGGGGGAAGCCACTCTTATTGTGCGAGTCCCCCCACCCCCTTGAGTGCATGAACCCCCCCCCCCCCCCTTCTGCGGCTGTAGATTGGGACAGGGATGGAAGCCCTAGGAGTCATACTAGGAGAGGGTTGGTGTTGGGAGTTTTCGGGTCCTTTTATACGTTTGTTATATCTGTCAGTGTAGCTGTCCGCTTCTCTGTTTTAAAAGAAGAAAGCACCTCGATTCTTATTTAAAGTCAGTATTACTTATTGCAATTTTTTTGGGGAAATATGTTTTTTTGACTTTTGGTATCTGTGGTATAGGTTTTTTTTTGGGGGGGGGGGGGGGGCTGTTATTTCGAGGTGGGATGTGTGCACCATGCCAACCCTCTTAATTCCCCTCTCTTGCTCTCCGTATGTGCATGGAGTCAAATGCACCAAGTTGTGATCAGTCTACAGTCATCTTCTGCCACTTGTTATCTACCTGATTCTGCAATCAGGAATCAGTGTTATCACAAGTTTTCTTTTCCCCACACACACTCTCTTCCACAACGCCCTATAAGAAAGGCTTAATTACCTTTTATTTGGTGGGGGCATACAATTCCTGTGGTTGTAATCATGATTTATTCAATTCATCTGAGCCAAGATTGAAAGGGAGGGGAGCAAAGAAAGAATGCTGAGAGAAATGTGGATTATTTATCTATGTACTTCTCATTAGTGTTGATTTTTGTTGTTTTTGTTTTCACTTTTTAGCACAGTGTGGCTGTTTTTGTATTTGTTTTCTTTTTGGTTTTGGAATGTAAAGCTTTCAGTTACCATGGAACGTTTCGTCTTAAGTGCGGTTTATGAGGAAAAGGGCACTAGACCTGACTTCCCCTGTACAGCAGGTCTTCTCTGTGTGACTTTTTTTTTTTTGTCGGCAAGTGTACACCTCTCGTGTTTCTGTGCCTTCTAAGATGGAACAAAAAACCCAGTCACCACTATCCTTTATTTTACATTCTTAACTGACTTATCAGCAACCATCTTGACATTTGTGCAAAAAGGCTTCGGCATCTTGATGGCCTCTGTGTAGCCATATGTGAAAACCGAACATTTGCTGTACATAACAAACATGCATGCACATAGTACACTTACCTTTGGTTTCACAGCTTGGTTTAAAGAAGAAAAAAAAAAAAAATAGATGAACACCACTTCCAGATTGAATTAGAGAATGCCAGGTGCAACGTCTTAGTTATTGCGTAGGGGAGGAGGCCTTTTGTTTGTTCTTGGTTCTTAGACAAATAAAGGTGTTGGTTGGTGGGTTGCAAGTGTCATGCATGCCCCAGTCACTTACGTTATGTAATTATCATCAGCTGATGTCTTTAAAGACTTCCGTAGTAACGTGCCGGCTGCTTATGCTGCAAGACTCGAGACCTATGGGCTCTCTGCTGGAAGATCCAACTAGCTGCTAGTTTGCACTACTGTACTCTGTAATTGTTGACTTTCATCGGTTTTCGTTCTACAAGCCTTTGGGAACACTGCTTTAAAGGTAGTTTCTGGGACTTTCCTATGGGTATTACTGTTAAATGGACTGAAAGAGAGGGTTACCTTCAAATGAAAATGATAATTTACTGTTCATGTCAATGATCATTTACATGAAATGTTTGCTGGTAGAAATGAGTGGGGTGGAGTTGTCCTTTTTTTCTGTGGAAAGGAAAAGAAATTGACTAGCAGATTTGCCAGGCTATTTGTCTCTACCTTACCAGTGGGAAGTGGTCAAGATGTTTGGCCAAGACGGGGAGCAACAAAAACCTTCTAAATGATTCATTTAATATGTTCAAATTCTTCAAGTGGTTTTGTGAGGGGAACAGCTTGGAACATAAACTAATATTTTCCTTAAAGATTTTCCCCTCAGTTCATGCTGTCAAACACTTTCTTTTCTGCCTGTGAGAAATGAGCTGTGAAATTGAGTTTTTGCTGAAATATTTCATCCCAATAAAACTCAGCTGATCATTGATTCCACCACATAAAAGCCAGTGAAGACTATTTTGCCTGTGTGCTGTGGAATGCTTGCCCAGGTTTTAATAGTTTGTGGACAGAGATGTGGCAAGTGTCCATTGTCATGTAATGAAAATGAGCTGCCTTGGCATTCTACAACCTAATCTCTTCCTCCATTTTGTGGAAAACGCCACCATGAAAGGTTTTAAATATCAGAAAAGTAGATGTCAGTTTTCATTTCTGGGGAGAAGTCTCTTTAATGTGAAGGCAAAACATACTAGGTGTTTTTATTTTATGAAATGCAATTGTCTATCCTTTAAACCAAACGGCATAATATTACTTTGTCATTGATGCATAAGCTAACGGTTTCATGCCACACAAAGATGAAGGTTGCAGGCAGAGTTTCAATCAAAACCCTCATGGGTTTCTTCAAACCTGAATGAACGTACACACAAGATTGATGAGAGCATCCTGAAGATCTGCAGTCACATGTGATCCGATAGGTCAAGGAGCTCTTCAGATTCCGGTTCTCTTAGCTGGTTTTTGGCAATGTTCTAAGCACTGTTAAAGTATGTCAACCTTGTGTAGATCACGCTGGACATAACTTCAAAACCGCCTTTGCAAAAGTTTCCTTTCTTTTTTTCTTCCTTTTTTTGAATTAATTTTTTTCTTGAAATAAATGTGACCATTATAGCACTTCCATTATTCGCTTTTCCAAGTGTCTATTTTTTTTCCTGGTTTAGGTTTTGGATATCTGAATCAATATGATAAATCAGGGATTGTCAGTTCTTCTCCTGAAACCTCTCTGCACACAGGAATCCTGTAAGCCTGCTGAAAATGCAACTGATGGAAGTCTGTGCGATTATAATACTCTTGATTAGCTAAATCAGGTGTGTGCAGCTAATCAAGTGTGCCCCCTAATGACTTTGCTCAGGTTGCAGAAGACAGAACAGGAAATGTGCAAAACGGGAAGGGGCCCAGAGTGGAATTGAGAACCTTTGGGATAATCCATTGAGAAGTAACAAGGTGGAGCTATGCAGTAGTATGCACATCATTCCAAAACAGAAGGTGGAAGCTGTAGGTGTTTCGCACAGGTGTTGTGCTGATATACAAGTGGTAGTTTGGACAGGCCTACAGCAGAGTAGTGAGACATCTTGTCAAGTATGTTGTTATTAACATTTAATTTAGAACTGTATTAAAAGAACATTTATTTGGTATATTAGTCCAATCATTTTTGATTGGCATCATAATGGTCTAAAAACAGGGCAAATTGTCTGCAAATCCTCAGTTGAAGCCACTGTTACACGGTATTCTGTTTTTCTGTAGACTGCACCTGTTACTTGGATAAATGAAAGCAAATGGTGAACAGCTGCCGTAGAATCCAAATACCTTTTATTTAATTCAGAAATGTCTGAGAGAAAAGCAAGAGCCCTTGTTCTAATGTTTAATTTACTGCAAACATTAGATCACAAATGTATTTTCTCCGAACCTTTTGTAAGGTTACACAAATTTTCATGCTGACAACACACAAAAAGACTTATAAAATTAAATCAATATTCAATTATTCCTTTTTGAGAAATATACACCAAGGCTAAAAATACTGTTCTCGTAGAAAACACCCTGGAAACACTAGAAACAAATGAGGTTCTTAGAAAAAAGAGACTTGGGCACATCAGAAAAGATTTTCTATAAACAAATAGATGTGTACCTTCAATTACAGTGCATGAATAGAAAAGACTACAAAACGGCACAGAGCACTTCAATCAAAACACTTCACTGTATTACATGAAATTCTGGGGCTGTAATTATTGTACGTTATCAAGAATAGGCACAAAAAAAGTACAGGCAGTGTGAGTGCACAAAGTATCTCAAACTTGTCTGAGAAGAGATATTAAACATTTTTTATCATCCTCTGAAATCTCCCAGTAAAGTATACATGGTCACTGAGATGTTCTAGTGGCCCAGTCCAACCCTGGGCCCCATAAATTATCCTCACACAATACCTCTGCTGTGGCATTTAAAACTTACCTCAGTTCAGCAGTGCAAACAAGTTGGTTTTAACATTACTTGACCGTGTCCTGCTGTTAGATTAGCTCCTCACTGACAAGCTAATTCAAAATATTAGTTCACTCCCTGGAATTTGGTTCTGCATCACCCCTTTGATCTATAATGTTATAGAGCACCTTCCTTAACTTTTGCCCGGGGAAAAGAGTCCTGTTTGGTGGTGTTTTTTCCTTAGGTTCTTTGCTTAATGGCATTTTGTACACTACCATTTTCTATATACTAGAAGTGACAATATGACATTAACTGCATTAAAGTACATACTGTCAGTGTTAAGATCGGTCAGCATTTCTTGCTTTTTGTTGACAGTTGGTTATGGATAATGGCTGAGCACCATGAAGTTCTTTCTCACAAGGGCAGCACTATGGCTTCAGAGGAAACAATTTAGATATTCACTTGCTTCACTGTTTGTTTCACTCCCCCACAATGGAGTCCATATTTCCTTTCTTCTGCCAAGGAAGTATTAAGAATGTTTAGTATCTTTCAAGTCCACAGTATGTTTTCAACCAGCAGTTTGGTACAAGAGGCCCATTTGGTTTAGGCCCAAAGGTTCAGTGCGGCTGTCCTGAGCTGCAAAATAACAGCTAGACCCTTAGGTGAGGTTTGGATCAAGACGGATCCACATATTTCAGGCCAAAATGGCATTTGGCACCTCATTCCTGGTCAGGTAAACAGTAAACACTTTATCAGTCTTTAAGGTTTTTTATGAGAGTTTTTGCAGACAGGAAAACCAAAGGCCTCGGGGTAGTATGGAGTGGTCTCTCACTTCTTGAGACACTGGTACATGAGAGCCCGTGGGTTTAGCACGTAGCGCTCGCTGTTGAGGAACTTGGTAAAATACTGGGGGACAGCAGGGCGAGGGGCTACGTAGGACACGGCTGGGGACACAGCCATCACCTCTGCGATCCTCTGCTTCATCTCACGAATCTCCTGATCCTGTTTACGGAGTTTACCTACAGGGGGTTGGGGTCAACATTTAAGAATCTAATGTACTTTTTCTGTAGTCACTAGGATGCATTAGACTGGATACATAAGTATTAAATAAATATCATTTTTTATTACAATCATTAGAATGTACTATGTCAGGGTTAACAGGCCTCATAGAGACTTTTGACTATCTGCCATTGCCATTTCTACCTGCCAATGTAGATGAGAGAGAGAGAAGGGGACATGGACGAACCTTGAGCTATCTCCAACTGTCTGCGGGCGTCTCCTAGTGCAGAGAAGAGGTCCAGCTTGATGCGTGTTTCTGCGCTCAGGTTGTATTCCAGATGCTGTGCCTTATCCTGCAGAGAGGAGAGGGCTGACAGCAACGTGTCCATCTCCGTCTCTACACTCCTGTACTTCTGTAACGACTGCAGGGGAGACCAGGGGCAGGGACGTAGATGAACACAGAGAGAATACAGGAAAGAGTTTATAAAAACATAAGGTAGGCACATGTTTTTACAACATCTCTCAACCCTGGTTGAGGCACATGCAGTGATATCTTCTGCTATCAACTGAACTGCTATGTTCATTTGAGCTCTTAACTGGAAAGAGTAGAATAGCTGAATTTGCCTCAGCTATAACAGCAAATTAACTTGCACAGCCAGCCATTCAAGAAACAGTGAAAGCCATAGTGGTTGTCAGATTAATTCAAAGACCGTTTTCATGCTATTGAGGTTTTTTGGAAACAGGACAAAAGAGCAACACCTTAACTTTGTGAAGCTGTACTGTTTTGTGAATGGTTTGGCTCGTATTTTAAGATTTTTGATATTTCCATTGTGAAAGTAAAATAAAAAACATAACCAAGAAGACAACAGTGACCATAAATGGAAAAAACACACAGCACAGCAGTAACAAGACTGAACATCATAATAACCCCAAATGACAACAGACTGAACATCAATTTCAGCACTGCTTCAAATCTCGACAAACACCAAACAGGCAACAGACTGAATGCTGGCACCACAGACAACAAACGTGTTCATCACGACATCCAGAGACAAATGGATTCACCACGACATCCAAACGGACTGCCCAATGCCACCATACACTTCGAGCAAATGGTTCTGACACGGACATACACCGACACCAGTACACAACAGCACGGCATACTGGGCACTGGCTTCTTTTAGGGTTTGCGTTTTACCTCCACTTCTTTCTCTAGTGCTAGCACTTGACCCTCTTTGCCTTGACACTCCATCTGCAGTTGCTTGTACTCTGCCTCTAGATCTTTCACTTTTTTCCTCAACATTAGCGTCTCTGTTTGCTCCTGCCTAGTAGACAGAGAGAATAAAGCATAGGGGTGAGTAGACAGAGGGGAGCGGGGGGGGGGGGGGGGGGGGGGGGTTATGACGGGGGTGAGGGGAGGGAGGTTGGGGTCTTTTGCCCTGCACACAGATAAATAAAGATTACATTGCCCTCAAAAATCTTGTTTAATGGTAAGAAAATGAGAGAGAAAATAAAGGCTGCAAAATTAGATGACAGCTGAATATAAGGTCCATGCCATGCCAGATAGGCTAGTTCATATCTTTCGATTTGTATTTTCCTCTTAAAGGATCAGGCCGAACTATTGTTCAAACAAGTAAAATATCATAGCTTATACCACACCTGTTTGGTGCACCTCGAAGCAATATGGCAGCCTCGTCCAGCTTCTGTGCCTGCAGTTCTGCCAACTGTTTCTCCAGAGTCACTCGCGCCTCTGTCTCAGCTCTGGCCTTCTTCTCCAGCACTGCGCTGGTCTGCTTGTCCCTCTGCTTGGTCTTGGTCAAGCACAGGATTCTACGAGATAATACACACGCACATACACACATTAACACCACTCTTTAAGTATGGAAATTATTTATTTTCACATGCATGGGAGAATTGGGTACAATTGTTTGCTCTATTTGAAAAACAAACAAGCGACACTAGAAATTAAATGCTAATTTAGCAGCAGGATCTATCTGATCATTCAAACAAGTCAATCCGACTTATGGTGATAATAATGTTATTTCTACACAAAAAGAAAAAAACTTTCTGAAGCATAACAGCTTTCACCAGGACCTTCACCAGACTTTTGAGAAGCATGATAGTTTTTCACAGTCGTAAAAAATGACCTCTGAACCTTCATCAGGCTCAGAGACGCTGTGGGGGCTCACTTACTTGCTCTGCAGCAGCTCGTTGGTGTGCCGCAGCACGGAGACCTCGGGCCTCAGGCTGCGCTCGCTGTTGGTCAGGTTGCAGACATGACTGCGCAGCTCCTGCTCCGTCTGCTGGCTCGCCTGAAGCTCCCCTTTCAGACGCCGCAACTCCTGCTCCAGCCTGAGGGGTCGGGCCGAGTGATTGGTAAGAAAAAAAGGATATAGATAAATAGATAGATAGATAGATAGATAAACAGATAGATAGATGACTCATAAGGAATGACGTTTGATGATTGACGTTTGATTACTTTGTGATCTGTTCTGCATGATGGTTTGGGGGTGCTGTAGGGGTTGTGTTTCCCTTCTCAGCTGAATCCCTGTTTGGGCTGACTGTTTTGGCAGCGTTCTTCTGCCTTTTCTCTGTCTTTCCACCAGATGGTGCCACTGTGACAGGTGCCTTATGCGCTTTGGGTGGGGAGCTCTTGGAGGCTTTGCTGGTCGTCTTGGGCCCATGCTCTTCCTGAGGTAGTCGCTGGGAGGGTCCTGAGGGCTCGGGTGCTGGTGCCCCACCTGAGAGGGAGTTCCGGGGTTCACGAGAGTCGCTGGGGTGACAAGGGTCACGGGTGTCGTTGCCGCGTGACTTAACCCCTGTGGGGACTGAGTTCAGATCTCTGGGGTGAACCTCCTCCGGGTTTCCCTCTGTCCTCCCCTCTCCCTGTGGGATCTGCAGGTAGTCTCCTGTCAAACTCTCGTCTGATGCAGGGGCTTCAGTCTGACACTGATATTGTACCGACTCCACTTTGGGCCTCCACTTAACATCTGCTGATTCAGAAATAACAGAGAAATTATTCTTATATCGGAACAGCAATGCCATTCGTACACAATACACAGACAGTAGGAACAATAAAACAATGTTTGAATCAAAAGATGTACAGTATACCAGAGGAAATTTGTAAGAACATAAAATCAGTGCATCAAAAGGGCCATATTACACAAAACTAAAGAAATAGACCACAATAAAAGTAATACAAACACAAGCTTAAAGCAGCAATACAGAGTTGTGTTCCAAAACGAGTAAGCTAACTACCTAAAATGCATTAAAAAACCTTGCAAACACCACCAACAGCCCAGCTGACACTAATAGAAGCTTGCCAACACACTAACTGGTGTCTTTTGGCAGTATAGCTGGCAATGTCATGCGTGTGAAAGTTTTTCTTCCATTTTTTCAGGGTATTCCAGCTCGGTACACAGAACTACATAGGGCATATCCTGGATGGCTAGTGGGGAAGACACAGGTGTTTATCTGTCCTTCACATGACCATATGCTATCAAAATGAATTTGAGGATGGTACCAAAACTAGTTGCCTATAAAACAATACCTCAAAAGTGTCAAATTGTTGCATAGAGTTACTTTAAAACACAAATTGAATTGCAAAGCACTGAAAAACTGTTTTAAGACATATTAAAAAGAGTAACACAGCATGTCAGTTAATAATTATAAGACTACTTGAGAGGTGAGGGGCCAGTACTGCAGGCAGTCTGCCCCTGTGTCACTCGGTCAAGGCTCTCGGACAGCCAAGACTCTGACACAGTATAAGGGGTCCCTGTGGGAATACGTGTGTAGGCCTTCTGTAGACGTTTTAACAGTTAGGAGCCAGGTCATAAAGCAAAGCTCCAGTTGAGCCAAAGAACACCAGTAATGGCAACATTGCAACAGCTTTTTGAAGCTTTTTGCATTAGAAACCTGCTCTCTCATTCCAACATACATCAACAAAACCTTACTATAAAAGCAAACGTAATCATTATCTGTCCATAGTTCCTTGTCTTCTGGCTTTTAGGTCCATAAACTGAGAGAATGTGTACAGAAAGGCTAACTGAAATACCATGTAATGTGTTTTAATTGACGCAATCCGATCAACAAACAGTTTAAAATATCCAAACTGCTACACTGTGTGACTCTACAATACAGCTCCATTATCTCCTTACTTTCTCTGGTCTCAGATGCACACTTAGGGTAGAGGAGCAGGCCAGGAGGTGGTAGGGACTCTTCCAGGAGGTGCATGTGGAAGTCATTATTGTTCTGCACTGTTTTTTGGGTGCGCAGCTTGAAGATACCCGTGAAATAGCAAGTCACATCGAAGCCCAGGTAGACCACTGGATAGCCAATACTGAAAAGGGGAAATCATTTTACACGTCATTTTAATGACAATATGACTCACGTTAGCATCCAAAGTGTATCAGACAAAAAATAAAATAGAATTAAACTGATTTCAAATTCTTATTTTGTATGTTAGGATATTACTCGTGTTGCATCCGTAACACACAGACTCAATCCTTTTGTTAGCATTATGTATGTAGACATTAAAAGTGAGAGACCCTTCTACCACAGCAATGAATCCTCTCATTAGTACTGTGAAAACTCAACACTAATTCTCGTGGTCTGAGCGTCTGTGTTACAGAAAGCCCTGAGCAGTGGGGAGAAATGAAAGGGGGTGGGGGTGGGGTGGGGTGGGGGTGGGGGGGCAGCAGTGTGTGCTGATCCCAACCTACCAGTGCGCGGCAAAGATGTGAGATAAATTAGCGTGGGAGTTTTTCTGGTCTTTGAGCCGAAGCGAAGCCTCTGTGTAGACCAGCAGGATCCACAGAGACGCCGTGGACATGCAGATGCCCTTCTCTGAGACACACAAAATGGTTGGTTTGTTATTGTTATCGTTCGCTACAATGATTAACAACAACACATCCTCACCATGCACACATGGGTGACAATCTCAGGAATATCAGTTAAAATAACTATGGCAACTCAGATTGGGAAATACCAATTGAACTGATTATCATATTCAATTCAGTTCAATTTTATTTATATCGCGGCAAACCAATAAAGTTGTCACAAGGTGCTTTACAGAGCCCAAGGCCTGAACTGCGACAGGGGCAAGGAAAAACTTCCTCTTAACAGGGAGAAACCTTGAGCAGAACCTCGGCTCATAAGGGGTGGGGGGGAGTCATCTCGACTGACCCGAGCTTGACTGCCTAATATGCGTATATGTATTTAATGGTTATAGTGATAAGGAACAATGTTTTCACAGCCATCTGCATGTAGGCAAAGGTCACGCTATAAAGAGAGAAAATCTGGGTAGTAAACATCAAAATGATAAACAGATGAAGAGATAAATTTAGGTCACCAATTAACAGTAGGTAATATGGAGACTTTATCAGTATTAATGTGTGGGCACAATATGATATAGAAGGAGATGAAGAGGGAGAGGCTGCCCGTCACGGTATTTGGGAATTTTGTGTACGTTTAGTTTTGTTGAGGTATGGTTGGCTGACATGGTGCGTGAGAATTTTAATTACACAAAGATATCAAGTAGTATACAACAACAGTGTCCAACTGGCTGGCGACAGCTACAACATGCGCCGCATGCTCTACTCGGGATACGGAAAGGCCCTCCCACACAGTACAACATGCGCTGTCTGTAGCCCAATAACATCAACTGTGGCTAATTATAAGTATTATAGGGACATTTTTGTGGCATCTTCAGGACATTATTTAAATTTGCATTGCCCATAAACATTAGTCAAGCTGGTAAAAGAAACACAAACATTCAACCTTACCTGTGTGCCAGATGTAGTTAAATAGGACATAGGTGCTAGCTGCCAAGAACAGCCAGTGCAGAGGTACAAAAATGAAGCAGAAGACATCAAGGGTGAAGGCTGCACACACAAACACCACGCAAATAACCTAGAAAAAAAGAAACCAAAAAAGGTTACAATGTGTAACCTACTGCATGGCAATGTACAGCACGCTACTGTTCCAATGAATCAGCTGCTAAAATAAGTTCCTTTAAATAGCAAGCAGTGGTTGACTGATCAAATTTAGACCATGTTTCAACTGGTAAGCTAATAATAACATATACAGCCTAATATAGATACATTTATGCACTGATTGATGATGATCATTAAGAACACTGACTAAATGAAATCATATTATATTATATATATGAATCATATTATTGCTAGCACAGTGAGTTATTGATCTAGGCATGAAGGGACTGTCCTTACCAGCCCGTGGCAGTGGAAGGTGGTGTAAACACTACCAAAGAATAGCCAGCATGGCCACAGGTACTCCAAGCGGAACTCCAACAGAAAGTCTGCTAACAACACCAGTGTCCATACTATCATGAACTTCAGGACTGTGTAAGCACTGTGGAGGAAAATTTCCGGTGAGTTTGACCAGTGGCGGACCGTGGGTTTTACAGTTAGGCCTTCAACGACCATTTAAAGAAACAATATGTAATTATTATTGTTAACAATATAAATACGTCAAAACCAGCCATAATTTATGTCATTCTGAAGGAAAAATTTAATTCAAATGTTTTACAATATTCATGAGGCTTCCGTACAGCCTGCTTCTTTGTCTCTTCTGTTGATGAGTCAGAGGAATGTAAACAAAGGCAATAAAGGCCCTGCAGGACAGATGATGCATGCAATGCACAGGGATATTGTGCAACACTGTCTTTTGAACATGCCTTCAGAATTACATCATTATCATGTCAGAGAATAAATGTTATATTACGAAAAATATATATTGCAACTTAAACTGCAGCGCTGAGCAAAACAGCAAGTGAACAAAAGAAAAAGCAAATTAAATAAAACAGTCGGTAGAAGGAAAATGTCCCATAGTAAAAGCAAATAATATAGCCTATGCTTATGTCTTTATTTAAAGGTGAAATATATAGATTCGTTTTCGTAGTCAAAATAGAAATATTCCTGGACGTACCATAATAGTATAATTCTACAGAAATACTGAAAAGGATCATTACAATGGTGTTGCAGTATGTGTATTTCTATTGTGTCTTGCAGGTATTTGTATGCATTTGTTTATATGTTTCGATGCCTGGCAAATGTAAACAACAGAAGGGGAGGATGCATATGATGCTGGGGACCATTGTCATGCCTACAGAATGACATCATTGTTGTAAGTCGAGGACATCTTTTGACAACAATTACTAAATATAGAATCTTAAAAGATTCATGACGGCTATTCACTAGACTACACAGTTATGAGCCTACACACAAGGATGAAGTTTTGGAATTTAAACCCAAGAATTCGAAGATAACATTAATAAAACACGCGTTTTTGCATAAAATGTTCCACACTGAATTATCAATTGACTTTATACTGTCATCAGTGGATGAATCTTTTTTGTGCCCTGGAGGTTGTCTGTTAAATGTCTCTTTCCAGATCTATAAATTTCGCTCCTTTTGTTCTAAGTAGCCTTTGTTCTCTCTGTCTCTCTGTATCCCCATCTATCTCTGTGTCCTTCTTTCCTCCATATTATTGCATCGGCTGTTTTTTTTTGTTTGGTAACCATGACAACTTTCATCCGCTCCTCAGTACCACAGCATAACAGAATCATTGCATGGTAATGTATTACAGCTATTTCGGAGCAAATGAATGATGGAACGGTCATGTTTAAAATATACCCGTAAGGCCAGCAAGAAAATTAGGCCTACGTTGTTGTGAACAATATATATAGGCTTATAAAAACGACACCACTGCAACCTGAGTTTATTTAGCCACCCTGTAATAACATTGCATAACCATTTGCTCCATCGCATACGTGTTATTTAAGCGATTCAGTAAATGATTGCTTTGTGAAAACATCTGAAAGTAGGCTTAAGGCTATTGCAAATAAATCTGTGCAACTTATCGTCCCAGTAGACTTTGCTTTGTTACACAGCTCCAAACAATCAAATTGTCTTGTGGTCTAGACAAGCTGTCTGAGGGCTGCTATCAGCAGGCTATTAGTAAATGCCAGTCTACTGTAGGTTATGGATCTACACACGATTAGTGTAAAAGGCCATATAATAATAACAATAATAATAATTTCTACTACTAAAAATAGTAATCATAAAATATCAAATTATATAACACAGCGTTTTACAAAGACTATGTCTTTACAATATCAGCATTGTGGAGCGTCAAACAGCTAATAGGAACCCAATCGATCTACAGAATTTACTGCTTTTGATGAACTGATCACTTTGGAACGATTAATTTCGAGTTAGACACAATGTAGCCGTCTTTACAGCTCTGTGGGCAATAGTTTGCATACATAATTATACCTATTGCCTATCATTCAAAGCTAAATACGCTCCATACGACCTGGAAAGTAGGCTAAATCGTGATTATATACATAGCCTCCCAGGTGAGAGTAAGAAAGAAGGGCATTACACAAAGCCAGCAACAACAAAAGCAACGGCATCCGGGGATGCGTCACCCTCTTTACCTTTCCGATATCCTTTCTGTCATTTTGAGCTTTTTCATTTTCCGAAGCTTGGTGGCGTCTGCGCAGCGTTTCTTCATAGTATGCTATGGCTTGTTCTCCCTTTGCACCGTAAGCGTCCGTAAACAAGAGGTGACCGCGTTATGAAAAAAATAAATAGTGGTCACAGATGGCCCTATAGGGGCGACAACAACCTGATATTTTGGCGTCTCTTTGTGTATGAATGAAAGTACAGCTCGTAAGCTGTACTGCGCATGCGCGACAAGGACCTCACAGCATAGCGAGTTGAAAGCGCGCACCTACCGAGCGTCTATAGGTTACATTATGTAACACCTCTCTCACACGATGCTCTTCCCACACGCGGTCTGTCAATCCAATTGGCTTCCCAGAGTTACAACTTCACGAAAACATGAAGTGAGGCAACACCTCTCCTCCTCTAAATGTCACTAAAATTATCCCTAAATCACCTGTTGGCATTGGGAACTTTGCAGCATCCATGCCATTCGGATTTTGCCCTGTGGAAGCGAACAGAATGGGAGATTTCGGGCGCGAGGTGCTGTGCAATAGGCTATTGCTTTTATTGGACTGGTCTCAGAAAAGTGTGTAGTTCTTCCATATGCCTGGCCTTCTGTAAGCATCCATTGTTTTTAGCAATTATTTGGTTGCCACATTTAAGCAGACTAATTTAACCTACCCCTACTGTCGTGGCCAACCCAATGAGAGGTAAAGCAATGAGTGATGGCTCTGGTACGACAAGTGCAACATCCCAAATCCTCCCACAGAGGTCCTCGTTATCCTGCTATCAGTGCAAACACCAACATTGCAAACTGAATTAAGTTTCGGACTGAATGACCCCCGTCTCAGAGAGTGGAAGCAAGGCAAATGATTTAACAGGTTCTCTCTGTTACTCTACTAAATAGACGATTTTAGCCACAAGGTGCTTCAGTGTGGGTATGCTGCCAGCGGTGAAATTACACACATCCTTATCAGGCAGCGGTAGGCTACAATAATCTTAGATCTCTCAAGAGTACATTCAAGTCAAAGCTTTGGTTTCAGATAGGTTTCAATTGAGTACTTGTTAAGTGCTTGGTGACATCAGATACACCCCTCACTGCTAGCTGTAGATAAGCCATCAAATAATGTTTCACAGCTGAAGTGTTTTGAGTTCACACACGTAGGCCTACACTTGTAACTGTTGTAATTTTGTGCCAGGTAAATTGAAGGTGGAACCACATCACTAAGAATCATATTTGCAGTTTGTGACATGACATGACATGACATGACATTTTTTGCCAGTATAATAGTTTACGTGGTCATGTAGTTACAACCTATACTTCCTGAATCATTCTGTTTAATCTTTGAATCATTTTGTATGTACTATAGTTAGGTGATTTTATTTGCATATTATTTAAGTTATATATGTGTGGTGTTATACACAGTAAGAGAGCTGAATGCTTGCCCTTTTCTTCTCTCAGAAATCAGTCCACGTATGTTGAAAAAAGGTAAAAGATGGGTTATCAAATTTGCTGAACCACATTGCATTTGAATTACACAAACTAGTCTTGTTTCTCTTTAAAACATGAATTATTTTGTTGGACCAACTCATTTGAACACAGTGTTCACCTTATCCAATTCAATCATGTAAGATAAGCATAAGGCATTGAAGGAAGTTTACAACACTGATCA
The DNA here is from genome assembly GCF_900700415.2 of Clupea harengus. Taxonomy (NCBI): domain Eukaryota; kingdom Metazoa; phylum Chordata; class Actinopteri; order Clupeiformes; family Clupeidae; genus Clupea; species Clupea harengus. Next base: position 18,853,384 of record NC_045166.1, read on the forward strand.
CACGGGTTCTCTGCAGAACCTTGCTGCCACCAGTTCCCTGTTAAATGGATTTCCATCAGAACAGTGTTGCCAAATGTTTTTATATGTATATATATTATTTGTTGATGTTAATTCTTCTCAGATACCAACACCATTTAGGAATGTGTCTTAGTGTTTTGATTTGAAATGTGCCATATTGTATTCCCTATGAGCATGTCCGGTATTGATAACGATAATGATTTCTGAAAGCAGTGCCATTGCAGTACATTGATCTAGTTGCAGTGTGACATTGTAATATTTTCAATATAATCTGTATAAGATTACACTCAGTATGGGCCTGCGTACCACTATTATGTTGAAATTACATGATTAAACAAAGAAATCTATTGCACCCATTTCATGTGACCTTTAACAATTTCATTGGAATTAGTTGGTCATGTGGTGTCTGTTTTATAAAGGTCGTAAAATAAATCTTGTAAATTGAAAAAGAAATCCTGCATTGATTTAACACAATTCATTCATGTGCAAAAAAAATGTTTTCAGTGTAGTAACAATGATATAGTTACATGCAATGATTTGTAAAAAGGATGGGAAGCACAGAAATGTTTTCACTTGCTCAACCTGTCCAACTCAAATGTCCAGTCTGTAATTCTGTCAAAAGATTGTTGATATTTGAGATCAACAGCCAATGAAATTACACAACTTCCCATGAAGTAACATGTTAAAACGCTGTAATTGTTTATGGCTTGGTCCAGGCTAGGTTCGTCTCCTATTTACAGAGCCAGGACTGTGTATGAACACCAGAATATTTTTGTCCGCACACACTGGATGGACAGCTAGAGGACCGTGAGAAGCAATTAACTGAATTTGACAAAGAGTGTATCGGATTACAATTGCGGACTTCACCTTTAATCTTTGTTTGCTTTCAGCACTCCTTGGCTCAATTTGCATATTTCTTATGTTTTAGGCTGTGCTTTATAGGGAAAAGGGTTATGCAGATTTCACCCACAGAAGCAGCCTATACACCTTTATTGAAATAAAAGTCCTGAGAAATCCAGAGATAACATTTGTATAAAAAAGGGGGTTCTTTGCTATAGAACTGATAATAGACCTAAAGACCTAAAAGAACGTCACAAAGAACCTTTCATCACAGAGTTCAGGCTAGATCCTCTAAAGATTCTTTAGAGTGGTGATCTGATGAAGCGGCCTGGGTTTTTATAAAGTGCAGCAAGGTCCCTGAGTTCATATTTGCAATGACATTTCACATATTCAATGAAGATCTTGTGTGGAAAAATACTGATCTTATTTGTAAAGCTTAGAGTGCATTATGGGCCCTGACCTTGACCAAGGCCTTGTTTAAAAAAAATGTAACAATGATTGCCCACAAATGTGTTTTATTACATTATGTAAAATTCTTAGAAGTGATTAATGGTCTTCTCTGTGATAATGCAAAACAAGATCAGGACAACCTTCGTCACAAGTCAGGTCACCTTTCATTCTGAACAGTCTTATCACGGGTAAACACTCCCTATCTTGTTAAACAAGTATAGTTTTTGGTCTCTAATGTAATGCAATATCAGTACATGGTAATTCATGTAAAAATAATAAGGTGATATAGGCTATCTAAAATCCACTAAAAAACACTATAATAGCTATTGTATAACCAGTGTATCATTCTGTTGCTGAATTCATCTGGCTAAACAGCCCACAATGAATTAGTGCAATTTGCAGGGCACAGCCTAAATATGATGTAATTGTAACATTGGCATACCCAGGTGTGGAGGTGAGGTGTGTTCAACTGTGTTGTTAGACCTGCCTTACATGAGAAAAGGTCTGTCGGCCTACAGGAGTCCTGAGCTCTTTTCAATTGAAGGGGACCTCTCCCTTCAATATGATTGTATGCATTTTCTCTATGTATTTAGCATCATTCCAGAAGTAATATGGAAATAAGGCTAAATGTTGTGGCATATCTGAGTATTCTCAGAATAGAAATGGCTCCTCTGCCAAAAATCAACCAGAGTAAAGATTAGACATGTTTTACTAATGATCAAATTATCAGGTTATTAATTCAGAGATCGATGTAACATTTCAAAAACATTCACAACCATTAAATACATTTGATCATAAATACAAAAATGTGAAATACAACACATAGATTTCATCAAATCATTTCTGGTGGTGGCATGTCTGCCTTGTCCAAACTGTCTTTGTATTGGGATGAAAGCCTTTGGGTGCAAACGTATGATCTTCTGACGAAAGTAGTTTAGATGTACTCCATCTTTTGGCAGTGTGTGCTCTGGTGCAAGCCAAAAAATGCTCGACATCTACACTATATCTGTAAATCTGGTTTCATATCAGTGCTATCTCAAGTCATTAGCATTAGCTTGGAACACACGGCATGATAGCGCTACCAAATCTTGGTCAGGTGGTCCCTCTGTTATTTGAAATGCTCTCATGAAAATGGTATAAATTCAAGACCTTCAGCAGCCTTCTCCTTGTGCATTCCTCGACTGGGAGAAGGTAAGGAATAATACCTCTGATATCTTCATACCTTTTAACGCATGCAGTTATGAGTTACTTACACTTGACTCCTGTATGAAGTTAGGTTTGGACCGCTCTGTGATCTCATCGATTTACCAGTATAGACCTATACTTCCGTTATCATAACTGTTACCATGATGACTTGGAGGAATAGCATTCTTCTTCAATAGCCTCAGCTGGACTATAATGATGAAGTTGTCTAAGATCATATGTGCTTGTTAAACTTTGCTGTCAATATATTTTTTATAACATAATATAATATAGCATCACATAATATAATATATAATAATATACAATATATAATTGACTGAAATTAATTGGACCTCTCCCTGATGTGTTGCCTTTGATTTCTTACAGTACCACAGCTGCCATGTTCTCTATCACATTTGTTTTGACTGTCATCACTCTGCTTCAGGTGCCTGCCACCTGGGGAGAGGTCAGTTAAAGGTTCCTTTCATTTCATAGACTATTACCTAGTGCCCAGGAAGATATTCACCATGGAAACAGACAAGAATTGTATTTGCATTTTATATTCATTGCATGTTATAAAAGTACAAACCATTACAGTATTTACACTTAGAGCACAGCTATGACAGGATATCTGTGAATACCATACTGGAAATAGCTGTGTGTGACTCCAGACATGCGTCATCTAATTCTACTTTTGTTTTCTACCCCTTTTGTTTCCCTTTCACCTGGCGATGCTGTCTCTCTAGACATGTAAGTATGCCTCTATGTGAGCACATATTTTCCCAACTGGACAGTGGATTCAGTATTTACCATGTTTCTTTCACTTCTTCTAGATGCTCAGCTCAACACAAACAACATTGCTGTTCAAGAGGACATTGTCAACAAGCACAATGAACTTCGGCGATCGGTCAATCCCACTGCCAGCAACATGCTGAAAATGGTAACGCACAGCCACTGATGCTAACTCACCGACTCTCATGAAAGGTCCACTATGTAACTTTGATGCAATTTCTGGTATATATACCATATTGGTATATCAAATATATAATACGTTCTGACATATTTACACTATGCATTATATGAAATGTGCAGGTACTCTTCTCACTATCCATATATTTTTCTGTGGTGGTGGTTAAACAATAATTAACATTGGTCCTGTAATTGCCCCACACAGTCTGATGGTAATTCCTCTCTCTCTTTCTCTCTCTCTCTCTCTCTCTCTCTCTCCCAGGGTTGGAATAGTGAGGTTGCAGCCAGCGCTCAAGAATGGGCTGACACATGTGCAGAGAAACACAGCACTCCCAGCGAGAGAAAAATCAGCAGTACTGTATATTTCTCTCTCTCCCTCTCTCACTTTCTCTTCGTCCCTCGCGCCCTCTCTATCTCCCTGTAACAAACATGCACACTCACACACGTACAGTAAACAGATACATGCACTACATGCAAAGTCATTTCTTTCAAGGAGAGGACATGTAATACTAGAAAACTGAAGACTGATTTGATCTATACAAGAGTCTGTGTGCACAAACAACACAGCTTGCCTTCCTCTCTTTCTTTCTCACCAACCTCTCTCTTATGCGTGTGCATGTATGTGTATGTGTGTATACTTTGATGATTCCTTTTGTATGTATGTATGTATTTGTGTGTGTGTGTGTGTGTGTGTGTGTGTGTGTGTGTGTGTGTGTGTGTGTGTGTGTGTGTGTACGCAGCCAGTGGGTGTGGAGAGAACCTGTTCTTCTCCAGCGCCCCACTCCCTTGGGATGAAGCCATCCAGGCCTGGTTCAATGAGGACAAGCACTACAAATACGGTCACGGTCCCATCGGAAATGCTACGGTTGGCCACTTCACACAGGTGAGCTCATCTGTCATCACCTGAGTCACACCTAAAACAGAAGAAACAGGAACTGACCCCTCGATGACATTGCAAGGGGAATGCAGCTCTGGATTACTTATGTTGTTGTACACACACACACACACACACACCCTTTTCAGTCTCTGTCTGTCATTTAATTTAATATTACAATTCAGAAATTCACTGGTACAACAACAACAAAGAATGTTCACTAAACATAGAGCATCTGTCTTACTTCTTCTTCCTCAGCTGGTTTGGTACAGATCCAATGAGCTCGGCTGTGGTGTAGCAAATTGTCCTGACAGTGGCTTTGCCTACTTCTACGTCTGCCATTACTGCCCTGCGTGAGTCCTCTCCTTCCATCTCTACTCAGCCCTCTTCAGGAGATTAGTTCTATAAAATCTTTAGTAGTATAGTATAGTAGTATAAATTGATATGAGGTGTCCTTAGTATTTAGCTCCACACCTGACTTCAAGAGACATTTCTGAATTCTAAAATCAGTTTGTCAAAGTGAGATCATGTATGTGAGATTTGGCCCAACTTCATATTAATGCATGCTTAGTAAACAGGAAGTATATGCTTAATTCTTTTCGCTATGTGGAATAAACCTTCATTACTGTATTTTGTTATGTTATGTTTATGGTAAGTTATAAACATGTTTAATATGTACTTACATGAGAAGCTCTTTCAACCACCCACTTACCATTTCACTGCACAAGTAATGTGCACATTCATGGCATATGCTGATGTCATGTCCTCTCTTACTCCTTGTTGATGTTCATAGTGGAAACATTTTCTTTGCTGGACATAATGGCTATGCTCACCCATACAAGGAGGGACCACCCTGTGGTGACTGTCCAGATGCCTGTGACAAAGGCCTATGCAGTAAGTCTGTTTAAATGAAATATACACATACATGGTCAATGTACAAGAATAAATAAAAACATGGTGAAATATGGTGGACTGTTACAATGGATTCACTGTAAGAACAGAATACATTAAAAAAGTGACTGAACTATGTATCAAGGGGTGGTAGGTAAGAAATATGGACCCAGCACCATGTAAGCAGGACCCTCTCATAGTATTAAGTATGGAAATTCAGATCTCTAAACTCAATTGACCTTTTCTTGGTGTTGATCTGAGAACTTTGCTGTATAAAGAGTTAAGCCCAATTTATGCATAGTCTCTCGACACTTTTGAAACCATCGCCGGCAGAAATTAGGGCTTGGTCGACACTTTTAACCGTCGCCTAACACTTTTTTTTGTGTGTCTCCTCTCTCTCCAGCCAACCCCTGCCCGTACAGTGACAAGTATGGTAACTGTCCCCAGTTTGCCAAGGCCTGGGGTTGCGGTAACAAAAACATTGCTGACTGGTGCCCTGCCTCCTGCAAGTGCGACGGCAAGATCATGTAGACACCCTGAGCAGCATTTACATGAACGATGTATTTTCTAATGACACCACAACAGATAGAGGTTTTTTAGGAGAAAAAATAACATTTTATTATCATTGTTAAAGACTTACAGCATAGTTAGTGCAAAGTGTCAGCCTTCATATATCATCTGTAGAATTCTCTTGTATTGCCATGATGTGCTCATATCACTATCCAGAATATTACCGTTCTTACATGTTCTTCAGGATCAGGGGTGAGTGTGTTTGGAAATGCATTTCATTTGTGTACAGCTCTGTGTGCGGCTCAGGTACACAGCCTTGGATTCAAATATCTGGTGAGGTGGTTTTAGAAATAAAGCATCTTCATGTACTTCTTTGTCTTAGTCTTAAAAGGAAGAGGGTGGAAACATTCACGAGTCTATTAATACTACAAAATCATCAGAGCCTAGTGGTGGTGATTTTAGGTGCCCTCCAGGTGTCCATCTGCAAGTGAGTTATGTGCTATCTGTGCACTCACAAGCATCATGTAGAAGTGTGACATAAACACAAGATATGAAAGCTTCCAACACCACTTTATCATATGCCAAATATATACACACACACACACACACCAGTTTTGAAAACCACACACCTGACCTGACAAGACGTAATATTTTTAGTTGCTACAAACACATCAAAGATAAATAAGATCCGCACACCAACTCAAATCTGTATGTTGAGCAGGAAGAAATATTTATAAAATGGCCCAAGGACTTTCCATGTTCATTACCAGTGGGAATCTGGACATGTGGTGCGTACTCCAATGGCAGTTGGTAAACAACTGATACGTATATCAATGTATGCAGTCTATATACATACATTTGTATACACACACATGAACAGGCAACATGTGCATGCATTCACACCTTCCCATAGAATGCGCTGACTCAGCTGTGTGACAGTGGTCACCTGTGAATGCGGGGACACTCACCTGCCATTGCCCAGATATATAGGACAGATCTGAGAACTTTGCTGTATAAAGAGTTAAGCCCAATGTATGCTTAGTCTCTCGACACTTTTGAAACCATCGGCGACAGAAATTAGGGCTTGGTCGACACTTCCGTCGCCTTACACTTTTTTGTGTCTACTCTCTCTCCAGCCAACAGACAAAAACATTGCTGACTGGTGCCCTGCCTCCTGTAAGTGCGACGGCAAAGATCATGTAGACACCCTGAGCAGCATTTACATGAACAATGTATTTTCTAATGACACCTCAACAGATAGAGGTTTTCAAGAGAAAAAAATACATTTTATTATCATTGTTAAAGACTTACAGCATAGTTAGTGCAAAGTGTCAGCCTTCATATATCATCTGTAGAATTCTCTTTTATTGCCATGATGTGCTCATATCACTGGACAGGTGTGTTGGGTGCCACAGAGACTGTTGCCATGTCACCGATAACTTTCTCCTTGTTGCTCCTCGTGCTCCTGAGCACCTCCGTTACCTGGGCAGAAGAGGAGGCTCAGGTGAGTTTACCAAAAGGAATCTGGACCTGCATTCTCTAACACAGGCTCGATCAGGATGCCCTCATCTGCATTAGAGATTAACGACAGTAGAAGTGAATCTCCCGTGACTCCACTTCTCAGACCAACCTAATCTGAGCTAACGAGGGAAACAAATTCTCCATAGCATTCCTTTTTACTTGTAGAGTATTGAACATTAAACTATTGGCACTCTGACAAAGATATTAAACAAAAATGACGTATCTGTTTTGTTTTCTATTCTGTCATTAAACAGTGTATATTAAACTGTGAATTATCTGATGGATGATCACTAAGTGTCTTAAGGTGCATTGACCTTTACTGTGCTTTTTTCCCTGCTGGAAATGGAACTGTGACGCCTGAAGCCTGGTGAGTATCTTTGAAGTTTTTTATGGTGTGTTTTTTTGCTTGTAGTGTTAATCCTCATTCATTACTATAGTATTGCACTCATATAAACAATTTCATTAGATGCAGCATTAACTCTAACATCGTTTTAATAGATTCTTATGATGTGTAGCCCTCTGGGTATATTTGTGTTTTTTATGCTACAAGTGTTGAATATTCATGAGATGTTTTGTTAGACATTAGAATTAATATTACTGTTTTGTTATGTGCCATGTATGTCATACATCATGATCATTTAGAAAGCATTTGTAAGCTCTGGGTACAATGTAGAGTTCAGATTTGAAAATGCACAAAAATCGAAACTAGGTAAAGTGTACGTTCTATGAGCACAAAGACTACATAGCAGCCAAAGCAGGAAAACACAAAACAAAAATTCCGTGATCTTCTTCACCAATTAAGCATACAGAATCCTGCGTAAACTCAATATCAAGGGTAGTATGGTTTGGTAGTGAGTGTTTGTGTGTTTTTTTTTGCGATTTTGCTGAGATGCTGAAGAAGCTGAGCTCAGAGCCACGTCCGCAGAACAGAGGGAGATCGTCAACAAACACAATGACCTGAGGAGAGGAGTGCGGCCCACGGCCAGCAACATGCTCAAGATGGTAACGCTAGCAGCGTCAGGCCGTAGCTTTTAAGAGCCTTGTTCCTCTCCCCCTCTACCTTGATCTATGTATCATTTCTCTTCTCTTTTGTTCTTTCTACTGTGATTTGAAGTATTTCTCTGTTCCTTTCCCCCTCTACCTTGATCTATTTATCCTTCATTTTTCTCTTTCTTTCTTTCGTTCTTCTCTTTCTCTTTTTTTCTACTGTGAATTTATGTCTTTCTACGTTCCTCTCCCCCTAGATCTGATCGCTCTATCTTTCATGTCTCTGTCATTTTTCTCTTCCTGCCCATTTCATGCATGGGGGTGGGCCATGTGACAGGTGGTTTGAGTATTAGTAGATCACTTGGCACTGTTCAGTGCTTGTGGGAAAGAGGTGAGAAAGTTGCTTTTAGCGTGGTGCAGCTGGCAGTGACACATGCCACGGTTCCTCGCCGATCTGGCATGTTCTATTTCCCACGATGCCTAGGGTTAGAGCTGATGGAACAGAACCGGATCAAACCAGTGGAGGCTGTGCGGTAACATGGAAACTGCCCGACTCAAAAGTAACAGATATTAGAGCTCAGCTCAGTAGGGACAAGGAAAGTTCTGGAACGTGTCTTCCCCACCACCAGCGCTCGTTCTCAGAGTAACTTCTCGAGAATCTGGGGCCTTAGCATGCTTGTTGAGGTCATATTTTCTGTCTATTCTTGCTTCAAGCACCCCTGATTGCTTGCCCGAGCATCTGAACTGCGCTTGATTAGCTAAATCTGGCGTGTTCAGACTATTAAGACTTCCGGGAGGAATGTTGGTTGGGAAGCATTTTTGTTTTACCAGAAGTATTTTTGTGACAGCTAGATTCACTCTGAAAATTATTAACACTCTTGAAAACATTTTCTCTGCCACAGAGCTGGAACTCAGAGGCTGCTGCCAACGCTCAGAGATGGGCCAAAACCTGCTCCATGAAACACAGCAGTCCCAGCCAGAGAAAGATCAGCAGTATGGGAAACACACACCTGCATGCACACACACACACACAGATGCATGCACACACACACACAAATACATACACACACACACATTCAGACACACTCTCACACCCACAAACATTAAGCAACACTCTCTCACACACACACGTACACAGAATTGTAGACATACACACACTCTCTCTCTGTCACATATACACACACACACACATACATTCTCTCTCTCTTTCTTTCTCTCTCTCTCTCTCTCTCTCTCTCTCTCTCTCACTCACACACACACACACACACACACACATACACACGCAGAGACACACACAAGGATATAGAAATGCACATGTTCAGATGTGACACATGTATCAACACATTTTTACAGAACTATACAAACAGACCAAAAATGAATGGTGAATCTATAATCACACAAAAAAAAAAAATACACGTAACGTTCCAGTTTTTGTACACAGTAGGAACACTATATGTGGGAGTGCGACCAAACAATGAAAACGATGATTCACTTTAAGCGTGTGTAGAGGCAAGACACATCAGACAATCTAGTTGTGTTATCTGGGAATGAGGAAGTCACCGCGCCCCAGGGGAAGGGATGGGGATGCATCTCTTCCTCCCTCTCTCAAGAGGGATCCGGCCTTTTAAAACCAATCTGCACCATCTGTGTTGTCAGTTTCCAAGACGATTCTATTCATTTACCATGTGGCTTTACCCATGGAGATTGTTTGGTGCTGAACTTTGGTGAAATTGTGGACAGTCCACTTTATTTTTCTGATTTGATGTCTATCTCTGTTTAAATTAATGTCTCCACCTTCCTACTTTTTCCTTCCCCCTCTCACTTTCTCGCCATTCCTGTCCATTCTCTCCATTGTCTTGCTCTTGCTCTCTCTCCCCCCTCTCTCACTTCTCTCTCACTTCTCTCTCTCTCCATTCCTGTCCTTCCCTCTCTCACGGGGGCTAACAGCCAGTGGTTGTGGTGAGAACCTGTACATGGCCAGCTATAAGAACTCCTGGAGCAACGCTATCCAGTCCTGGTACGATGAGGTGAAGGACTTCAAGTACGGTGTCGGATCCGTTAACGGAGGCATCGTTGGGCATTACACACAGGTGCAAACACACACACACACACACACACACACACACACACACACACAAACACACACACACACACACACACACACACACAGACACACAGACACAGACACACACACACTCCATTATGTAACCTATGTGGGTCTTATCAAGCAGGAAGGGGAACTTTTCAGAGCCTTATTAGCATACGTCACCACTACTGTTGCAATCAGTCCCTGCGGATCCATCCATCCTGAGAGACTGCATGGCTACCGTCACCACAGCAACACCTCACTTCCCGCCTTCCCTTCCCTCTCCCATCGCCTTCTCTCTCCCCTTCTCTCCACTCTCAGATTGTGTGGAACAGGTCCAACCAGATTGCCTGTGCCATGGCCCACTGCCCAAACTCCAAGTATAAGTACTTCTACGTTTGCCATTACTGCCCACCGTGAGTGCACTCTCATTAATATGGCTTTATGGAGTTGTGGTGGTCTCATATGGTTTTTGTGCCGAATTATTAGACAGACCAGATCAGAAGAATATGCTAAAACATTTAGTTCTGAATCCATTTCCAATGTCTGCATTGTTTTCCATTAATATTTGATCACATCATTTACTTTACATTTCTCAGATAGTATATTCTCATGCATGTTTTCACTCGGGTGTTCAGTGTTGGAGAATCTATTGGAGTGTACATGTGCACAAGAAATGTTAGGGGTGTGAAGTATAGGAATATCAGATTATATACAAATCATAGACAAATTATAATCATAATTTAATATATGAACTTAAGAACTGAATATGATATGATATGAACTTGATATGATTGTGTGTCATGTCTTATCTTGGCCTGTAGGGGGAACTCTCAGCTGACCCACCCCTACAAGGCTGGCCCTTCTTGTGGGGACTGTCCAAAAGCCTGTGAGAACAAGCTGTGCAGTAAGTCTCATTTGTAGAGACATGGATCTTGTCCATTCATCTTCCTCTCAGACATCTGTCATCCTATTTGGTGCCCCTGTCTGCTGTCCTCTCTCTTTCCCTCCCTCTCCCTCTCTCTCTCCCTTTCTCTCTCACCATTGATGTCTTTTATCACAGCATCTCAACCTCAATTTTTCTGGTCTCTCTCTCTCTCTCTCGCTCTCTCTCTTCCTCACTGTGGCTGTGGCAGCATCTCTCACCCTCACGTTTCATGTTCTGTCCTTCTCTATCTGTCTATCTATCTGCTCTCCTTGTCTTTGCTCTACCTCTTTCTCTGACTACACATGTACTTCCCATCTCAACCCACCTACCTGCAGTCATCACATCTCACCACATGCCACTTATTCTTGTCTCTATGTGGACATAATCTACCCTCCTCCTTTTAACACATCCTCCCTGTCCCTCTCTCCACCTGTAGCTAACCCCTGTCCCTACGTGGACCAGTATAGCAACTGCCCTGAGCTGAAGAAGGAGTGGGGCTGCAGCAACAAAGATGTGGCTTCCTGGTGTCCAGCCTCCTGTAAATGCACCAATCAGATCGTCTGAGCATCCATCCTGACTGCCAGTTGAACCGAGGCTGTCTCACGTTTGTCCAATCAGAAATAGTAAAATAGCTGATCAACGGAGCATCACGGTGTCTGGCTGTTCCTTATTTTAAAAGTAAATGTTCCTAAAATGGTTTAGTGGTCAGATCTGCGTTAGATGAAAACTAATTGGAAGATATAGAGATTCCAATACTAACACACGGACACCTTTTTTTTATCTACATAAAGGAGTACAGAAATGCAGTGTTATTTAAAGTTATTTAATCAACTTTATTGAACATACCATACATACATTCCTTCTTTATGTTGACATAAATGTTATAAAACAGGCTGTTTTAGTTGTTTATTAAATCCAGTAACACAGCTTTGTCCAACAGGGACAAAGAAAGTTCTGGAACGTGTCTTTCCTTCCGTCAGCGCTCGTTCTCAGAGTAACTTGTCGAGAATTGTGCCAGGAAGTACCTGGGGCCTCAGGATGCTTGTTGAATACCTTCCTGATGGAGAAAATGACATTCTGTTTCACAATACAACTCATAACCTGCATTTAGACAATGAACAACAGGCTCAGAGGTCTGTAGTAGACTCCCATGTGTGAAAACACACCCTGTCTTACAGACCTGCCGCAAGCGATAAACATCTATTTACTGCTTCCTTATTTCCTGTCAATGCGCCGCATTTGTGCTTCACTCTCTAGATTTTAAACGTACTAATATTATTTGAACTCTGGTCCGGTCTGGTCTGGTCTGAATGTCAGCTAAAAGTAAAAAAGTAGTTTTAAAGAAAACAAACACAACTACTTTTTGGTCTACCCAGTGCCTGAAGACTCAGCTAAAACTCTCTCAACTCCCCTAAATGCCCTCCAACCCCACTTGTCTGACCCAGTGACCCCTCTCTGTAGTCCCCCCAAAGCCCTCAAAGCCCCTCTGCGGGGCCACAGACACCTGTGTCTCTGTGGCCCCGGTGGCCTGGCCCTCCATGGGAGTCTAGCCCATCCGCCATGCTGTGGCCCAGACATCAGGATGTGTTTGTCTGAGGAGCCCCTCTCTCTGTCTCTTTCCCCAGACCACATCTGCGCTATGGGAGACACAACCATCTCTCTGTTCTGGGCAGCCCTGATGTTATTTCTGTCTGGATCTGGTTTTCTCAGGTTAAAGACCATACTCTCCAACCCCTCCAGGCTACTAAGGGTTTACTTTATTGGGCTTAAATGGATTTCATGAGGTCTAACATAATAACTAGGTCAGACTACGTTATCAATTTTACACAGTTAAGGCCTAATGTAGTGACATTTAGCAACAGCATTTAGAATATTTTCACCTCAATGGAAATTCCTATCAAGAGAATGTGTGATATGGCTTTCTTAGAAATGGTGATAGTAGTTCTGAGGGTAGTCAGGTGTATTTATATGTTTCAATTACTCTTTCAATGGGAGAGACTCTTTTATCGAGAGGATAGGACAAATCCATTCGCCATGGACGGAGAGCTACAATTAGGACTCAAAATAGCACAGGACACTCAGAGAGAGCGAGAGACAGAGAAGCTATAGACTGGGCACCAGTGCTTCTTCAGCGAGGGACAGATAAGGGGTCAGACGAGGCTTTCCTGAGCTTGAGGGGGCATCGTGATAGGAGTGGACACTGGCGCAGGGAGGCACCCGATAAGCCCCGCTGTGCCATCCTGTGGGCCTTATCGCCCCCTGGCAGCCTGCCTCGACAGTTGGCCCCACAGAGAGAGGAGCAGAGGATCATGGGTAGTACTGTGTTTTGTTATGAAGAAAGTCAACATTCAGAACACTGGCAGTTGGGGTGGGTGGATTATTTTATGGCACCTGGGGCGATCATTAGTGCACTATTGCTATGGAATTTGATTCTGTACCAAAAGTTTGAATATTATCAGGTTGGAATGGTTTTTCCAAGTGTCTGCTTTCCTTATAGTTTATTTCCATTTTGTAGCATATGGGAACATGGTGTTTGTCAGTGAAGAGGGTGAAAAGAACGGTTGTGTCCCCTGCTGTGTAGAGTCCTAGTGTGGTGCTGGCACTCGCTAGGGCTCCTTCCAGGGCACGCCCCGCGGCCCTCTGTCGGCGCGCCTACGTGACCCGGCATAGTCAGGGTAGGCCATATGTTTAGAAACTTACTTTGGGACAAGATAGATTGATTAAAGGTAGAGGTTAAAGTGATGTTTTTAGCACAAATTTTTTGCAACTG
>NC_045166.1:18872409-19064909 GCF_900700415.2 Clupea harengus
TTTGCACTGGACTGTAACGTGATTTTGTTTACGTTATCTTTATAATTGAGGAAGCCTGCAAGTAAAGCAAAATATTTCTTTTTTTACTTTACTTTTCCTTGTCAGAAAAAAACTTACCACAACCCTAATGACCGGCTTCATGGACCCCTGGCCTCAGCAATAGGCTCCTGGGGGCCCCAACACTGAGCTCTCAGAGCCTTTTGCTACTGCTATTGCTGTTGCTTCACCAGAATAAAATAGTTAAACAGGAAGAAAGCTACAGGCTAATTACCAAATGAGCTTTTCCTCATGTCCTGCGGTGCCTTCTTTACCAGCCCCTCCCTTCCCACATGGAAATGACCGACCTGCTGCTCCAGCCATAGCAACATTAACGCATGTAAACAATGGAAGCTAGAAGTCCTGTGGCCCAGCCGGTGAGAGAGGAGTCATCGTGTGGGGGGAAACTGATACTGAACTGGATAGTCTGGTCACTGTAGTGCATTGCTGTCAAATCTCAGTCAGTCATGTCAATCACTTCAGGAGTTGTTGTGTGGACCCGTGGAGCTGATTGATTTGAACCGTATGGTCGCTACAGCCTGTGCTGTAAATCTTAGTCGGTCATCTCAGTCGCTACAGCTTCGTGCTGTAAATTTCAATCAGTCATCTCAGTCGCTCAGCTGCCGCCAGACATTAAGTCCCGCTAAAAAACATCCAGAACGTTTTACTTTCATTCAGGCAAACAGCCAGAGTGAGAAGAATCTTCTGTATTCCAAATCAACCTGCTCGACAGGCTCCTCGAATGAGGAATGGCCAGTTTTTTCGTTTCTCTCCGATATGTACTTTACGTGCACTTCTGTGATATATTAGCTGTATGCCACAGATGTGTGCGTGTAACGCAGGCCGTAACAAATGTTGAACCAGCACTCTGCAAAGTATCATGCACACACACACGCTAACCGTTCACTGGAGTAAACACAGTGCTAAATTCTCCCCGTGTTCATGTCAAACAGCTGCTAGTGAGGCCGTCCAGGTGTGTCTGAAAACGAAACCGCCTGTCAGGCAAACTGTGTCCCTCCACGTGTTCTACTTATATATAACAAACAAGTCAGCCATTTCATTCTGAATATCAAGGGTATGAAGCCTAGAAAAGTCTCATTGGGATATGAAGTTTAGAGAGAGAAAGTGGTTGATCTCAGGCTAGTGCAGCATGCTGTTAGAAATGTCTATAGAAGCTACAGTGAATTCACTGTGAATGATAGGAACAAGTAAACCTGTATTGATTTTGTTCAAATTGATCAGGGTCATGTTGACAGTGATGTAAGTCACCCTTTGAAGTTAGTGGACTGTGTTTCGTTCAAGGATGTGATATTGTACAGTACATGCACTTTACAGTACAGTATGTATGTGTATGTGTGTGTGTGTGTACTTGTATGTG
Source organism: Clupea harengus (assembly GCF_900700415.2). NCBI lineage: Eukaryota > Metazoa > Chordata > Actinopteri > Clupeiformes > Clupeidae > Clupea > Clupea harengus. The sequence goes on from NC_045166.1 coordinate 18,873,824, forward strand.
TGTGTCCGTGGCCACATTTTTGACGACATGTATGGGTGGTCGCGGGCAAAAATAAACAAAGTGATAGCTGGCGATTGTTCTTGATTACCAAACATCTGAGGCACTGATTAGCGGCGTGGGTAGACCTTCCTCCCTGTGCCTTATCAGGGGGTCCAACTGTTCCCCTCCACCAGGGGCCTCAGGAAGCCTGGGGAGGGGCACCTTTTGGGGAGGGGTGGTGGTCCTGGGTGGAGATGTGTGTTTTAAGGTGTGTTTACATGAGTGTGTGTGTGTGTGTGTGTGTGTGTGTGTAAGAGTGTGTAAGAGTGTGTATGTGGAGAATGGGGTCCATAATTAGGACTCCAGAACATATCAGGATGTCATCAGAGTGGAGAGTGTAGTCATCTATCCATCCTCCCTGTGACTGAGTCTGCACATAAAGATACTCCTCTTCTACGAAACAACTCATTCATCACTTCATCACTGCCCATGTCATTCTCCTCTTTTCTCTTATAATCTGTTTTTCCTGCCCCTTCTCTCCCTCCTCCCTTTCTGTACTTCTCTCCCTCTCCATTCTACCCTTTTTCCTAAATCTGTAACTCTCTTTCTTGCTGCCCCCATACCCTTGCTGCCCCCCATGCCCTGCCTCCTCTCTACTCTGTGTGTAACAGGAGCCACAGTAAGGGTTGTGAGTGATTTGACCCTGGGCCTAATTGGACGGTTGCATGTAATCACGCTCTCTTGGCCTCCAGCTCAGCCTTGGATGGATGGAGATGCGCAGGTGTTCACTGACAGGAGTTATGTTAGGATTGTAGCAGATGTCCACTACACTCCACACGCAATGAGGGCTGGATAGACGGCCGTCCTTCTTTCTGGCAAGGCTTTAGAATCAGTGGTCAACCGGCACAGGCCCTTTCCCCAAACTTACAGCAGATGTTGACTTAGCAGGGAGATTTAGCACATGTTGAAGGAAAGCGAAAGCGTCTTAAACAGTCCAGCTGAAGAAACACCTCCTCTGATGTATTCCGACACCAAAAACAAGGGAATGGTTTAGATTTAAAATAAAAACTGAATGCAAAGATCAATATTCTTAAAGCTCAGGATTTAGTTTCAGAACGCCAAGCCATTTACCTGTGAGCACACATCTCAGTAATCAGTGCTGACAGGCAAAAAGAGAGAAAGTAAAGAATCGGTAAAGAGAGAAAGAAAGTGAGTTTGTGGAAAAGAGTGGAAAAGAGAAGAGAGAGAGGAAAAGGTAAAGTTGGTCTGTATTTCAATGCAGTGTGTGCAGGTAATTTCTTTCTCTCTCTCCCTCTCTGTGATCCTGCTGTTGCTAAAGTACCCGCGGAAGCAGCTGTTGCTGGGACAACTGATGATCAGTTACTGAGGGCTGAGCAACGTGTCCGGTGACTGCTCTCCTAAAACAGTTCAGTGGGGATCCCATTACAGGGACACAGGAATGCTTTGGAGTTCGCTGGTTTTCCCGGCCATTCCGGACAACGGGAATAATGTTTGAATGATGAGCATTCCCAGCGGGAATCACACAGAGGTCTCTAGAGCTGCCACTGCTGAACTAACTGAGCGCAGTGTCCGGGGTGGAGATGGTGAAAACAAGATCGACACAGGAGAAAAGAGAAAAGGAAGAAGTAAAGTAAACGTACTCAATTCAGCCTAAACACCTTGCTAGGAACAACGACAAACAAGGTAGAGGAGAGGCACCATGATAAAGTAAATAGATTAAAAAAGGGAAAAACTATAAATGAAAGTCTGTATCGACGAATGAGAATGGCTTCGGGGAGTCAGACCCGACCCCCTGGGTGAGGCTGGGGGAGAGCAGGTAAGGTTTAATTAATTAGGACCTTTGTCAGGTTTTTAATGACACACGACACACTGGAACACACACGTGCATATATGGAGGGGACACACACACACACACACGCAGGTAGGCCTGAGGTTGCGGTGAATTTATTTTCTGCTTTTTCCTTCCTCAAGGACCCCCCAGGAGCAGTGGGCAGCTTTGCAGCGCCCGGGGACCAAGTGAAGTGAACTGTCAGGGTTGGACAGGGATGGACATGAGTTCTGTTATTTTGCATGTTTTTACTGTTGGGGTCCTTAGTGGAGGAAACCCCTTGTGAACACAGGGAGAACATGCAAACCCCACACAGAAAGGCCCGGGAGATAGCCCACCTGAGCACTGTGCACTCTGGGGAGGACCTGCCCCCCAGAGCCAACAGAGCACCATGCGGGAATCGAACCCATGACCTTCTTGCTGTGAGGCAGCAGTGCAAGCAACTGAGCCACCGTGCCACCTCACGTTTAGTTAGCGGAGCAACACATTTTCATGTGAAATCTTCTTCATGTGACTTCAAACCGGATCTCCCTTTTAAAACATTCATGATACACAACATAAAAGTAACTGTGAGTGGTAATTAGTCTGAAGGAAACTGGTTTTCTGTCAGCAAACTTCATATACCCACTTATTCATCCCCTACTCTCTCTCTCTCTCTCTCTCTCCTTCTCTCTCTCTCATCATGCTTCATAGGATCTGCTTGGTGATATACTTCTGACAACCAACTCCCTGTGTCTGCCTGAGCCCCTGGCAGTGCATGGGAAAACAGGTCCCATTTATCCAAAGCTGGGTAAGAGCACAGGGGTCTTACCATGGGGAGCTCACTGCATTCCCAAGAATCCCCCCACCCTGTGACCCCGAGACTAACGCGGGTCAAGAGTCAAAAGCTGCCTACCGAGGGAATGTTTGAAATCTCGCCCTGAGCATCTGATTGCACTATATGACGCAACAGGCTACTTTTCACCAGATAATTAGAGCCACATTCTTATGTCTTAGCTGAAATAATCACAGTTTAAAGGCAGTTAGCTGATAGCTAATATTTGCTAATGTCATAGAATTTTTCTATCATTATAAATCATAGCTCCTTATCAACACACATTTCCCATTCATCATTACAAACATAGTCATAGTGTTCACAGCTAAAAGTAGTACATACTACTCCCCCCATCATTACAATCACATAGTCATAGTGCTCACAGCTAAAAGTAGTACATACTTTTCCCCCCATCATTACAATCACATAGTGACATAGCATCACCAGCCGAATAAACTATTATCAGGAGGCATAGATATGTTACCTAACATTACATAAGCCCCTTGAGAGTCCTTTGGCCTCTGTGAGGAATGGAAACTGATCCATTGTTCCGCGGATGCAACGCTGTAGTGATTTATCAGACTCATAGCCCTACTGAGCGAAGCAGCTACTCTCACAATGCGCACAACACACAACACACATGTACTGTGCGGGGGGAACTGGGTGGGGGTGGGGCCCCCCAGGCCTGTGAATCACTCCGCTGCTCGCTCACGGTGTGTCTGTGAGGAGGTGGGGGTGATAAATCAACTAGGATTAGTCTGTCCTGGGGGGTGATATTGAGGGAGGTGTGTGTGTGTGTGTGTGTGTGTGGGTGTGTATGTGTGTGTGTGTGTGTGTGTGTGTGTTGGGGTTGGGTGTGGGGTTGGGATTGGGGGGGGGGGGGTGAGGCTACTCTTAAAGGGAACAAGGGAAAGCAATGTCATGTAGGGGTTACTGTGGGTATGCAGCTGTAATTTAATGTGTGTCATGTGTATGTTTCTGACAATGTATGCTGTTTAATCTGTTGTGTACTGAGCATCACCTCTTGCTGAAACTGTGTTGTCTGAAGGGCATGTGTTTTTTTTTTTTATAACTGGCCACATTCATAGCTCTGGTGTTTCTCACACTATGAGGTAGAATAAGAGCATGTTCACACACACGCACACACACACACACACACACACACACACACACACACACACACACACACAACATGTGGCTGTCTCATACACCACATACCACAAAGTAATCTCTATCTGTGAGTGTTAGACCATGATACTGACAGTCAAGCTATCAAACTGGTCAAAATCCTCAACTGTCTACAACATATGGGGGATCCAGGAAGACGCTGTGCAGGCTAGCTCCCTGTGTAATGCTTTGCGGTATGACACTAGAGGTATCGTGAGATGTCAGGGGGTCCAGAAGACAAACAGACGTGATAGAGGAGTCATGGTGTAGGTGTTAAATCACAACGATAGCCCTGCCGTGAGAAAGAAACACGCAGCGGTTTAATTAGACAGCTTGTTAAAGGAGACAGTAGTTTAGCACTGCTAAACTGTTAGCGCTAAACTCACACTCCAGATAAGGATATAAATCCAGTGGTCCAGCACACCTACACATGCAGCGTTTTGATTATATTTCTCCAACTTCTACCACAAATCTTGATTGTTCAAAGAAACGGCTGTGGATCTGTTTGTCATATCACTTGTACACATATCTCTAGTCTAATAATGAGTTGTTGGATACATAGTGATGATCAAATGTGGATTTCAGGCACAGCTGTTGAGATCAGACTTAAACATCCTTGTGCGTGTGGGTCCGTGTTAATGTACACAGCAATTTGACTGTTGCCAGACACTTGTGTGACTCTGGTCATAGGAGAGAGACTTCGCCAGAAATGACTGCCAGTAAAAAGCTACTTTATGAGGCTTTTAAAAAAAGGGTACTTTTCCACAATCTATGTCCTTGAGGATGCTCTCTTAGATCTCAGGCTCCTGCTGGTGTCTCCGCACACATGATCATTCTCTCACTGCTAGTGCTTGGTTGACACTCACAATAGCGTCTGTGTCCGTACTGGAAAAGAAACAACATGAAAGTTATGTGATTAGCAACTGCAGCGTACGTTACAGAACATGCCCACGGCTTTGTTTATTACTACTGGTTGCATAAGCAGCACTATTGGGACTAGCAGACAAAAGCAGCATGTATTTCTGAGTAAATTCTGTCTTTTAACGTTCCTCTGATAAGCACTCGACTGTACAGAAGGCTCTTGAGTGAGAGGAGATCATTTGTTTTAATAGTTTTCCTGGAATGCAGAGTGCAGAGAGAGGCTAGATGCAGATAGGAACTGGAGCTTTGATAAAAAAAAAGAGAGAGAGAGAAAAAAGAGAGGAGAGAAAAAAAGATAGAAAGGGAATGGGGATTATTTGTGCAGTTTCACAACTCTGTATTGACACAATGAATCAGTTAAACGACCCAATTGTGCTGAGATTACATGGGGGGCTGTTGGCCGCAGTCAGCAAAATCAACTCTGAGGTTGTAGTTTTTTGTCCCTAACAGGCCACTGTAACTAGGGTAAATTATGGTGCCACCTTCAGTGTTCGTTCTGTTCTCATACCACCACCATATATAACCAATCTTAACCACCTACCTAGTGTGGAGAGGGTCACTGTGGCACCCCACTCCAACCCCATCCCCACACACTCTCACACGCACACACACACAATCTAATCACATTTCCCGGGAGGATGAAGACAGACACAAACAGTGAGAGCGTTTGAAAAAGAAACAGACACAAATTAAAAAGAGGTGGCAGGACCGGCCGTTCTGTCCCGACGTGGCTAGGAAAGCCAAACACGCACACATGCTCTGAAAACACGAGCAGTGTTTTCTCAGCCTGGGTTTACACAATATTGACTGAGCAATCATTCTTAAGAAAAAAAACCTTAATTACTTTTTATGGTACTCTTAGTTGTTGGTTTTCCATTGTTAGTTGTTGCCTGACTCTCCCAGTCTCTCTCTCAGTTGTCATGCTTGATCTGTTTCCAAGATGTATGGGTTACATGTAGGCTCTTACAGACATTATTACTGTTGCTGACATGCAGATTACATGTGATTAGTATCCTAATGCACTTCACATGTGGTTGCGATTTTCACCAACTGCCAGGAACTCAAAGAAGAAAGTTCAGATTCCAGCTGTTTGAATGTGATGTGCATGCATAGAGTATGTTTTACTGATGCCCTTGGAGTGAACTTTTAACCCTTGGCCTGGGGGAGTTGTCTGCGGCCATTACCGTTCAGGGGAGGCCATGCTTCAGTATGGGAACCAGTCTCAGGGCACACTGCTAAACACAAGGCCCAAGAGACTCAGAAATCCTCCACTGCGGAGGCTGTGGTGGGAAAGAGGAAGAGTGTTTGTGAACAGCGGAGAAATGCCAGCGAGGGGACCGAGTGTGTGTGATGTGCCAGTTACCAAAGACTGGCCTGGGTTTGCCTGATGTGTGAATCATGTGAATCATGAATTCATACCAGGTCAGCATCAGTCACAAAATGCAGGACTTCCCAAAAACAAGCGTTTTTAGGAGTTCCAAATAGAGGACAAAGCAAGTATTTCTAGGCTAAATTCCAGCTGTTAGTCAGCCATTTAAAGCACTTCAAATCAATACATTTGGTCTCCACTTTGGCACTTAAAAATGATCAGTTGTGTGTTGTCCACTTTTAGAAATTTGAATGAATTCTAAATTGGCTCCACTTTGTATTAAGTGTTATGAGGCCGTTAAGCACAAATAATTTATAATGTTAGTTATTAGTAGATTAATTGGGGTTACGATTAGGTTTTGGGTTAGTAAAGTTTACTTACATAAGAATTAAATAGTTTTTCCTACCTTATTTAACTTTCAGAAATGGTGTCAAGCCATAAAACTATCAAACGCATTATAGTGCATGTTGGTGCAAATAACATTTACAGGGAACAGTAATACCTCCAAGAAGATTTTAAGGAACTTTGTGTCTTTAATGAGCAAGGAATGCAAACTTTAATCAGTGGTCCATTTGCCAGCAAGGAAGTTTTTATTTTCACTTTTTATGAATGCTCAGAGGCAAAAGAGAAAAAGGGGGTAGGGGGAATCTCCACACTATTCAGATAATCTTTTCAGTGCAAATAGTCATCATTTGGTGACTTCAAATCATTTGAATAACTATGTGCTCTCATTAAGCTTTCTTCTCAGATTTTGTTAATAACTGTTTACAGGCCCCCAAAACACTCGGCTAAACATTTTCTTCATGAGCAAAGCAAACTATTGTCTGTAGATTTGATTGTCTTTTCATATCATGGAATTTAAAGTTGCATGTAGGTTATCTGGAGAACAGGATGTGTTGTCCTTGTGTCCCATCAATGACTTGGCCTTATCTGGTCATTTCTGTGTGCTGTTTGATGTCGTTTGTGTCTTTGTCACCACACATTAAGAATAGATCACACAGGTACTCTCTTTGAGCAGGCATCTTCAAGGGTCTGAAGTAAATTGTCTGACTCTGTAGATAATTTGCCAAACAATTTGAATTCAAAAATGGTAAATATTATAGATGACATTGCTCCAGTAAAGGTTAAGACCGTCACCAACAAACAGGCAGCACCATGGAAACAAAATTCCACTTCTAAAAAGTAAGGAAGACTGAAGGAAAACTTGTTTTCTCTAACAATCATCAATAGAAATATTAACAATGTAACTATATCCAACAGCTCGCAAATAACTGAAGTGTAGTTTTGAATCAACTAACTACCGATTTAACGTCAAATACCGATTCAGGCAAAACATCAGTCCTGGTGTTATTGGGCCTTTGTGCAGCCTTTGACATTGATGATCATAAAATATTACAGCACAGATTGGAACATTGGATTGGGTTTTCAGGTATAGTTATCAAGATAATACTTACAAGACAGGAGCATCTTTACCACAACACCAACATTCTTGACCAGTGGTGTCCCAGGGGCCTTTATCATTCAACCGTTATATACTCCTGCTTGGACGAATCATTAAAGACAATAGGATTTCTTATCCTAGATATGCTGATACACCCAAATATACCTAGCCCTCCCATCTAAAGACTTTGGTCCGCTAGAATCTCTTTGTCAATGCATTGATCAAATAAACACCTGGATATCTCAAAATGGACAAAACTGAAATAATTTTCTTTGAGAATCATGAGGAGAGACTCAAACATTGCTACTCAAACAAAATGACTTAAAGTAAAGCGAAGGACACTTCTTGGTGTCTTAATTGATTGCTAACTCAATTTTAACAACCACGTGAAAGTAATAACCCTTTTCCAGCAGGGTTGAAGTTATTTTCAGCGGGTTTGACTACTGAAATGATCTTTTCACAGGCCTTAAAGAAAAGAAAAACCGAACAGGCTCAGCTGCTGAAAAAAAAAACTGACCACAAGCAGCTTTTAGCTGTGATGGCACTCAGCTCTGGAACCAACCTCACAATGACATCAAAAGCACTCTAGTCAGTTTCAAATCTAGACTTAAAACCCAACTGTTATCAGATGCTTTTTGTTAACTGATCTAAAGCACTCTTCCCTTTTAATCTCTTTTTATTTGATCTGCTCATTCGTAAAGACTTCAATCAATCAACAATGTGTATGAATTGTACTATGTAAACAAACTTGACTAGCTTTACTCTGTAATAAAGGCACTTAATGTAAAATAAGACCTAACAGTTCACACTTAGTTGCCATATTACCTCTTTGCTGAAGCACCCACAGGCTAGTAAGTAACCCATGCAAAGAGAGTATACAGGGGGGAGTGACACAGACACAGAGAGAGCGAGAGAGAGAGAGAGGGTAAGAGAGACAGCAAGAGAGAAGGAAGCCCATCCCCACAAGCAAAGTGCAGGAGGGGTGTGACCATCTGGCCTGCGCCTCTCTTGGCTTCTATTGGCCCATGTCAGAATCTGCACTGCTCTTAAAACCAGGCCCCTGTGCCTCGGCCCCCCTGTCGCACCACCCCCGGCCCCTGACTGAGGACAGATAACGCTCGGGCAAGAGAGTGCCAGACAGACGGAGAGAGAGAGAAACAGGGAGATAACCCAGAGTGGGAAGGAGAGGACTGACTATGCCAGCGTACGCCACCAACATGAGGTTCAAGTTCCCCATCATCGCGTTGACCCTGGAGATTCTCACCATCATCCTCTACGCCGTGTTTGTGGTTTATGATGACGGCAAGTCCTCACACGGTCACCATGACGACAATAAGACGGAACCCGCGCACGAGGAGGACCCTCTGGCGCTGTACCCCAGTAAGTAGACACACTCATCTCCTAATGCACCTTAGACCATGAAGGGTCACCCCGGCTTCACGGTGTGCCTTCTTTCTTCAAGAGGTTTTTTGCAAACAACTTAAACCTCTGTTTGGAGTGTCTCCAATCTTTGTGAGTAAGTTCACTAGAAGAGGTGTGGTAGTGAGATACTATGGTGATCCAAGCAGCGAGTGTGTCTAGAGATGTTTGTGCAGAGATCAATAATTCCATCCCTTTTTTTGCTGAGAGATGCGGAAACTGGCCTTTGGGTTACAGGAATGTGGGGATGATGTACTGGAATTAAACAAGTTGTAAATAATTGCATGTTCATCAGATGTGGAAGAGCATCACCTGATCTTTAATAAAGTGCGGTGACGTAATTGGCCTCTGCTTTACTTGAGTAGATGATTGTGTGACATGTCCAAGACATGGGATGATGTATGTGACTGATCAAAACATATGGAGGTGTGTGTGTGTGTGTGTGTGTGTGTGTGTGCGTGCATGTGCGTGTGTTTTTGTGTGTGCGTTTGTGTTTTGTGTGTGTGGCTAAGTGGGGACTTACTTACAGATGAGATACACTTTAATTTGGAGCTGCTGAGGGCTGTTTAAGGACATCTAGAATCCTATCACAAGGTCATTAAAATACCTTAAAACACTTCAACAAGGAAGGATCCTAAAAAAAATTACGAGAGTGAGAGGGGGAAAGAAAGAAAGGAACAAGGAACAAGGAAAGGAGTAGAATAAAAGAAAAAAAGATTGATTGGTCAGGGCACAGAGGAAAGTCTTTTACTTAACTTTGAAAGGATATAAACTTTCACCAAGGTGTTATCTCTCTTGCCAATTCACAGGGTCTTGGGTCTCCGCCCAGCTGCAACTGCAGTCCTCTCGTATCTGTGGAGCCCACATGAAAATAACTGCATTGCATGGGGCTATAAAAGAAGGGGCTATATTTTTTTGTTGAGGTTAAACTTCACCCTCTCCAATGGAAACGGTGTATCTGCTAGTTTGGTCTTAAACTGATTCTCCAACTTCATCTCAGTAAATTAATGTTTGTTTGGGGTGTAGTTTGGGCAGGAGCTGATGCTGGGCTGGTGTGGGGGAAGGCAAGTTACTTGAAATGAGCTCAAACTGGAAACGTTTAGCTTATAGCAGTGTGAAAAGACATGTATCACAGAGAGAGACAGCCGGTAGTTATATTTGTTTTGATCAGTACATTTTTTTAAGGGTTTAATCTGTTGCAATCAGGTAGGGTTGATAGAGATGCTCAGGTCAAATAAGCCAATACACAACTTCTGTAGAGTCCTTGGCATGGTTGGTTGAATAGAAGTACTTTGCTGTGCCTTCTTTATGGATAAAGAGAGTATGGTTTGCACAAAGGCTCATTGATCTATATCTTAATCAAGTTAGGCAATTCCATGCATGCATGGACTAATTGCATAAGTGTGTAATTATAGCTTGGTGTGTGTGTGTATGTGTGTGTGTGTGTGTGTGTGTGTGTGTGTGTGTGTGTGTGTGTGTGTGTGTGTGGGTATGTATGTATGAATGTGTGTATGTATGCATATATGTATTTATGCATGTGCGTATGTGTGTGTGTGTGTATCTTTTAACAACCTTCTAACGTAGTCTTCTAACTAAGTTTCTTTTTGTCTGGTCTCAGGATCTTGCTTGCCTTTGACCCTTGGTAAACATGTAACATGGTACAGACAAGGAAAAACAAATACACCGCCACAGAGAGATTGTGGGAATTTTTTGTGGCATGCCATGCCGTGCATGGGTATCGGCAATCTACACACAGCATTCCAGACCGCAGCAATTACTACTTCAAAGAAAAGACAATATATGTGAGGCGGTGAATGAAGACAGTGAAAAAAATGAGGGAGAAAAATGTCCCGATTTTTCTCAGGGGAGAAATTAGTGTAGAAAGATTGTAATTGGGTTATACTAAGGATTAAAACAAACAAGCAAACCAAACGAAAAAACTAACAAAAAATGTTTTAAACACTTCAGAGGTTATTTGATGGTGTCACGCCTCATTGCAATTAAGGCTTACAAAGCTGGAACCTTGATTTAATTAAGTGTGTTTGATGACTGGAAACAAGGAAGTGCAATGGGAACAACCAGAAGCAATATATTCCTTGAATACCTCGGCTGCATGGGAAACCACCCAACACCAACACAACCTGTGATCCATGCAGCCCATTCACCAGGGAGTATGTCGGCTATTTAACGGACTATGCCCACTCTTTGTCTCCCTGGAATTGTGGGACAGTTGAGCCATTGCCCCAAATAGGCATAGCCGGTAGCAGTTTGGTAAGATGATGACTAGGAATTCCTTCTCTGTGGGAAGCTAAAGAATGCTAGCTTAGGTACCCCCCCACCCCAAACTCTCTGATGACCCCCTACCTCCCCTTGTCCCTGCTGGTTCGACTGATGCTGTCATGGGGTTGATCAAACAGTAGTACAGCAGGTCAGGTCAAAAGTGAAGGACTAGAGAGAAATAATGTTGACAGGGCGGCTCTTTTGAAACCACCTGGCAGAGAAAATCTATATCTGTCCTGGGTCCTGAGTCGTGTGAGAGAAAGTGCCATATTCTTCCCCTTGAGAAAAAAAAAAAAGTTTTTGTGGGTCCTTTACTTGACAGCTACTATGGTATGAGACAGTAAATCTATGGTATGGTATTAGACAGTATGTATGAGAAACTATGGTATGAGACAGTAAATCTCAACAACATGCGACATTGAGTGAATTTCCCACATTGCCTCACAAAATCTAAATGCTCCATCGTTGCCACAGGGGTTGCATAAGAGCTGCTTGTGATAAGGCAGTAATTTGTCAATTTTGGCAGTTGTGAAAGCGCCTGCTGGATCTGTTTAGAGGAGCCCTCCTTCCTGTTTAGGCTGAGACTCTATCGCCGCTCCATAGGCAATCCGCTCTGCTGGTGATTCCCCATGGAGAGGAAGATGTCCCAGGATGATGAGAAAGAGATAGGGTACTGCATGGAGCCGGAACCTAAGCACATAAACATACACCATTCATCATGGAACCACATGTACTCACATACATACACACACACACACACACACACACACAAACACAGACACACACATGCACACAGACACACACACACACACACACACATACGCACACAGACACACATACATGCACACACACACATGCACACACACACACACACACACACACACACAGAAATCTCCCAGTGGAGACATGATTGGATATAACTATTTTCTTCCAGCTTGAAAAGCCATTAAGAAAAATTATTAAAATTAAATTCTGATTTGAAGGGCGTTTGCCTCTTCTTACCTCATGCTGACAAATTCCATACCTCGTCCCGACCGCACTGATCCCAACAATAGGGGGGTCAACCTGGAAACCAGGCGATACGATTGTTCTCCCAGTGCAGTCATACCTTGATGGGTTTTCCAGATGCCTACAAAGGCACCCACTGCAGGGAGATTAATGGGTTTAGGGCTTCACCTGTTTCCTCCATGTCCCCGTAAAATCCTGGACACACCCTAATCTGATCCAAAACCTTTGTGGTTGCCAGAACTTCAAATGACTGATGGGGCCCTTTTTCCAGCTCCAAAACAGATTAGCCATGTCTCACCCATTGCCTCTTGGGAGGAGTAGCCCCTACACCCCACTTTAAGTATCTACCCATACATACACACAACACACACACAAACACATATACATATGCATATACATGTACACATAAACACACACACACACACACACACACACAATATGCACATACACACACAATGCACACACACCTACATGCCCCATCATTATGGATCCCGCAGGCCCCTGATCCCAATCTGTGACTGCTGATTGAGCCTTGCATCCTGCTGTCTGTGGAAAGAGCCCAAAAGCTTTGATGGGGCCCTAAGTGCTCGGTCTGCCTCTGGCTGGCTCCAGTGTTTGGACTCCAGCTCCTTCCATATCCTCTTCTGCCCGAGTTTGTGTGCTATTGCTTTCAGTTGAGGCGTGGTGAAGGCTTCCACACTACAGCCTTGATTAGAGCCAAACCTCTTTAATGTAAAGAAATGGATCCATAGATTGTAAGCACTGTACAGTTAGAGAGTTATAGATACAGAGTGTTCGCCTCTCCATGTCTTAAATGTAACCTGCCTAAGATACTATGATTGCATATGTCTCTAACCAGGTCTGATTTAACACACAGCAGTGCTATGCACATGGTGGAGCACTATTATTTTATATAGATGGGCATGAGTTGGGATGAAGGGGTGTTTTACTGTTGTCTAAACTTCCTTGGCAAGGTTTTTCTTTCACACTCACACTCAACAGAAGTCTGCTACCGATGCTCCTCACTGTGTTCACTGTCCTTCTAATAGGTTTACTTTTATTAGTTTCATGTGAACGAACTGAATAGATTACAACCAGTGCCATTTAAACCAGGGGGTTAGCAAAGACATTAACGCCATTGTCCACCACACATCTAATTGGATTTAACAGATTCTTGACAAGTAAAGGCTATTTGCAATGTCTGAGCTCTGAGAAAAGGTAGGACTTTGAGGAGTCCTTTAAGGGTCAAACAACAGGCAGCCTTAATCCAGTCAACCTAATTTAGAGGCTAGTACTTAAACACGGGCGGAAAAACAATGTCCCTACCACTCACATATTTCAATTGTTTATTTAACCATGTGAATGCACACACATGATCATTTGCCAATAATAATGAAACACAGCAATGGTTATTACTGGCTGATATGTCATTAGATCATTTGTGAATATGACAAAAGATAGCATTACTACATGTGTCTACTCTCAGTCTTTCATGCTCTGTATAGCAATGGTGCAGATCACACCTAAAAGCAGAACTGGCATTACATTTTAATGTAATTGTTTTGTGTTTTGCGTTTATTTTCCCAGTGATATTACTCTCCCACCAATTCTCACCAATCCTTCCTGCTGTTTCACAGTGTTTCAGGATGTCCATGTGATGATCTTCATCGGCTTTGGCTTCCTGATGACCTTCCTGAAGCGCTATGGATTCAGCAGTGTGGGCATCAACCTGCTGCTGGCCGCCTTTGGCCTCCAGTGGGGCCTGCTGCTGCAGAACGTCTGGCACATGGACGATGGCAAGATCAAAGTTGGCATCATCCAGTAAGTGAGATCTCAATCAGCATCACTGTCATTTCCTAAAAAGGTTCAGGTAATTACACTATTTAACAGTATTTACTTGCACGCTTTAACAGTAAGGTTCAGCTAATTGCGCTATTTCACACGATTCATTTGCACCATTTACCAGTAAGTGTAAAACAAAAAAAAATGTCAAAGTGTTAAAGACCTCATGCACAGGTATGATTTGCATGTGTGCGCTTATACCCTAGATAATGCTTAATTTTGCTACACAGCTAAATGCAAACATACAAAAGATCTAAGAAACACCACTCAACATGATAGACAGCGCGTGTGATTCCAAATTTCTATCTTCTCCTGCTTCATCATCTCCTTCTTCTTCTTCGTCACGTGTAGTATGATCAACGCTGACTTCAGCACGGCCACTGTGCTCATCTCCTTTGGAGCCGTCTTAGGGAAAACCAGTCCTGTCCAGCTCCTCATCATGACTCTGCTGGAGATCACGACCTTCTGCATCAACGAGCACATCGTCGTGGGAATTCTGGGAGTGAGTAACATTACATTTTCTGTCTTGCATGTTGTTTTAAATGTTTCGCATGGTGTTTTGTATGTTTGTAAACCATTTGTTTCCAACCGCTATTAGAGTTGAGTTATTCAACTGCAATTTGAAGTAGCCAGGCGACCGATAAACTACCCTGGCTCTAATTGCCTATTACTCCCAGCTCACTGAGATTATTTCCTACTAGGATATTCAAAGTGTGAATGTGTGTCTGGTTGAAGACTATCGAATAAACTGTAAATAAACTTTCCCTGTGCCATTTGCCTACTTTGCCCTTATATAATTAATCTTGTCTGGCTCTCTTTTTTTTCTCCTAACTTTCAACCCATCCCCTTCTCTCTCTCTCTCTCTCTCTCTCTCTCTCTCTCTCTCTCTCTCTCTCTCCCTCCCTCTCTCTTTCTCTCTCTCTCTTTCTCTTTCTCTCTCAGGCCTCTGATATCGGAGCGTCTATGACCATCCATGCCTTCGGTGCCTACTTTGGCCTGGCTGTGGCCCGCATGCTGTACCGCCCTGCTCTGAGGAACGGTCACGAGAACGACGGCTCTGTCTACCACTCTGACCTGTTCGCCATGATCGGTATGTGTGATGGCTGCTCACCGTTATATCTGCCCTCTTTAACTTGTAATGCAGTTCAAAGGGACATAGCTCTGGTGTGGGGAGTGTCCCAACCCAGACTGTCACAGGGCAATGGGGACCACAATTTCATATTGGGCCGTCCACCAATAGTGTATCTCCACTGTCATGATCCTCTTATGATGGTGCCAAGTGAACCACAGTCTTACATCAGCCTGTCTAACATCTGCCCAAATAGGTATATTAATGCTGCACTGTTGCATATTCAATATCTAGCAGTTATAGAAACACAGACTCACACTATATCCTGCTATACCACAAAAGGGCAATTTTTTGAGAACACAGACAGACGAGACTAGGAATAATGGCTGTACTCACTCAAGTCAACACATAGACAATAGTTCCCCCTAGTGGTTTTTGAATTTATCACACTTACATAATTTAAAACATTTCCCACCCTGTCAGAACACATTTCATTCACACTTGTGAACCAAACCTATGAATTTCACTAGAAGCATGAAGCATGCATCGTAACCAGTTCAGCTCCAGATCATCATGAGCTATACTTCGCTGGCGCTTGACCAGGGGATGACCAACGGTGGCATGCATGACACCAACCAGCCAATCAACAGAAGATGAATTGTTTGATCCTTGCAGGTACGGTCTTCCTGTGGATGTTCTGGCCAAGTTTCAACTCGGCCATTGCTGACAAAGGGATGCCTCAGCTCATGGCCGTCACCAACACCTACTTCTCCCTGGCCGCGTGCGCTCTGTCCGCCTACGCCACCTCCAGTCTGGTTGAGCATAAGGGTAAACTCGACATGGTAAGCCTTGCTTGACAAAACCATCAGCAAACTCAATGATATAGCATGTATGCAGAACCTAGTTTTAAAAGACATATTCAGACACTGATCTGTGTGTGTACTATTTTGTTATATTTGTATGAAATCACTCCAGTTGTCCTAGTTTGTAACTGTTTAATGTTAAATACACACAAAAGAGTGCGTACTGAATATTTTTAAACAAATAATCATTTTTTCAAAACTGTGTGTAAAGTTTAATACTATGATATTCAGTTATGTGGTAGACCATTCTTTATGTACAGTTACTCACAGTTTAGTATTCCCAGTTGTACCATTGCTCCTCTCACTCACTTTCTATACGTTTAATTGATCCCTTTCTGCTGTGTCTATCTCTTGTCTAGGTGCACATTCAGAATGCCACCCTTGCCGGAGGTGTCGCCGTGGGAACCTGCGCCAACATGGCCATCGGCCCATTTGGTGCCATGATCATTGGCATGCTGGCTGGCATCATCTCCACCCTCGGCTTCAAGTTCCTCACTGTAAGTCGGACACAGGCCCCAAGAAGTATGCCTGTTAGGGTGATCCAACATCGGCATCCATTCACAACATAATGGACAGCAGAAACCATGATTAGTATCACACTCTTAGACGACGTAGCTCCATTTGGCATAGTCACACTAGTGCTCAGTCTGGCCCATTTCGATGAATATTGCTGCCAAATTATAGTGCATCATTACATCTGTCTTCCTCACTTCACAAATATCAGACACAAACGACTATGAATGCATACACAAATATTATACTCTCATCAGGCGAACCAGACACAGTATTTTTGGGGAGCAACTTGACCTGGAAGTACATGCACCGTCATAGAACATGTGCTGTCAGTGGGAATCCTCAAACTCTTCCTACTTCTCATCTTATTTGCCCTTCAGCCCATCCTGGCATCTAACCTGGGGATCCAGGACACTTGCGGGGTCCACAACCTGCACGGCATGCCCGGCATTCTGGGGGGTCTGGCTGGAATCGTGGCGGCTGCTCTCGGCAAGCTGGAGAGGTGGGACTGAGCTCAGAGACACCACTACAACAATCTTTAGGCTGAGATGCTGTGAGGTTGTGTAATGGTTTCATGGCTCATGATTATGTGTGTATTTACATGTTTTACAGTCATATTCATGTTCAGTGAAGGGATTTGGATAATTAATATTAAAACCGTGCATAAGCCTGAGCCTTTGAAATGCAAACATAAACCTAATTTCTCAAAGGTGCCAAAGTGAATCAAGATGCTGAATGCTACAAGCAATACCAAGAGAGCAAATTAGAGTATGTGGAAGGGTTAGTCTTAAACACAAGCACTGTGACTATACAATTTAATTCTCATCTGCTTTTAATGCCATGATGTCAGCAGAAATCCAGAGCAAGACTAATGCACTAGATAATATTGCACGTACCACGTAACAGGGAGATATTTGAACACATTATGTGGTTTTTGCATCAATGTCACCCAGTGGGCCTAAACTAGCCTTGCCAGTATATCTGCCAGTCTAAGTGCATGACTGTAATGGGTCTCCAACAGGACTTAAACACTCATCCACCCACCCATCCAGATTTATGCACCCCAGGAGTTGATTTAACGAAAGCCATGTTTCAGCTTTAATGAGGACTTCATGAGATATAGCTACATTACATTTACATTTTACATTTAGTCATTTAGCAGGCGCTTTTGTCCAAAGCGACGTACAAGGGAGAGAACAGTCAAGCTACGAGCAATAGAGACCTAGTGTAACAATAAATACTATTTTACAAGAAATAGAAAAAAAGTGCAGGAATGTAACTGCTGTAAGTGCAAGTTAATTACTAGTAGATGTGCAAGTTGGGAGGGGAGGTGCTCTCTGAAGAGTTGGGTCTTTAAGAGTTTCTTAAAGGTAGAGAGGGACGCCCCTGCTCTGGTAGTGCTAGGCAGCTCGTTCCACCAACGCTGATTAAGTAATCGTCTTCACAGTCCAGTTCAAGTATTTGTTTCTTAATTAGACTGCACGTTTTGACCAGGTATCTGGTTCATGATCTTATTTGGATGTATTTAATTCTAATTCAGTTCGTTTGTATGTCTCCTGTAATCAGTACGGATGCCACCAAGCAGGCTGCAGGCCTGGCCTGTTCTCTGGGCATTGCCCTTGTTGGTGGTGCCATCACAGGTGGGTTGAAGGTCCTCTTACTCCTCATAATAACAGTTCAAAGCCTGTTCATTACTGCTGTGTGAAATGTATTGTTTGTTAATCATACCATTATGTTCAATTCTATTAAAGTAACACTATGTAACAATTGCACTAGCTTGATGTTTGAATGTGTTAGCAAAGTTGTTGACTCACTAGTTTGTCATAAAACGAGGAAAGCAAATTTCAACAGGTTTCGCCGCTAGGGGGAGCTCCAAGCCAAAAACTCCTTAGTGCTGCTTTAAGGGATGCATGCAAGTGTTTATTTGTATTGGCTATTGTCAAAAAGCATTTGTATAATTTATTTGGACTCATGACAGGACACTGTGTGTACACACATAAAATGCATGAAATGTTAAATTATTGCAAAACTAGAGACACATAAGATTATAACGAATACTATTTAACCCTTCTATATCCCTTCTGAACAGGCTTCATCTTGAAGCTTCCAATCTGGAGTCAGCCACCAGACCAGAATTGCTTTGATGACTCCCTCTACTGGGAGGTGAGTGTATTGCCTTAACGACGAATGTTTTATCCTCTTAGGATAACATTAGTGAAAACTGGCATGGTGTATCACAGACATCAAGCTTGTGACTTTTGTCCCGTAATATGTGATCTCTGTACATCATCCTAGTACTATGCTACTTACACTTTCAAAACCATGAATCCATGAACCATGAACACAGTATAAAGCAATGAGCAGCGGTTATTGCTGCCATGACTCATCAGCTATGACCGATCACACAAAATGAAATAAAATAATGTTTGTGTCACTTGACTTATAATATATAAGTATAATATATAATCAAATAATTCCAGATTGATGACTTCATCAAATGAAATTAATATAAAATACATTAAAGTCCCCTCATAAGTTATGATCTTGAGGAACATGACAAATAAGACCTCACATCCCACCTGTCCACCTTTCATCTCTGTGAGTAGACAGTCCCATCATCTGGTGATTTCTCTACAGGTTCCCGAGGAGGAGGAAGAGAACGAGGAGAGTCTGGCCCACGGAGATCATTCCAAAAACAAGACAGAGGCTTAGGGTCAAACCTGGCTTGAGTGCAGCTATCACACACTTCATGGTTGTGAGTTAGGCATAAGAGAGTCACCAGGGGGATTTAGAGAATTTTGTGACAGTAGGAATAGAAATTCTGAATAATTTGAGATGTTAACTGGGTTTTTGAGCCACGCTTTTTGTTTTTTGATTCAAATTGTATAATGATGCACTGGCTGGATTTAATGGACTTTAAACCCATATCAATAGAAAAAAAATGTTGGCAACCATTAATTACAATTCACATTGCCAGTGCTTTAGTGCTACTTTTGCCACATCGAAACTTACTGAGTCTTGTGGCCGGGTGGATATGCTTTAAAAGAGCATCTACTGAATGTAATCACTGAGATATTCTCAAGAGATTGGACAGTGAGATGCATGTATTTTTGTTATGTACCCCACATCTTTAATGTTGCAATCGGGACAGTTTATGCCAGGCAAAGCCGCATCTATTTTTTTTAAGCTAAAAGTGATCAGGAGGAATGTTACTCTCACCATCCCCCTTAGTGAATATAAAATTAAGCAAAAGAGCTATGAGAATCACGACAATAGCGGGAACATTCTGTGTGAAAACATTCCACAATACAGAATGCTATTCTGTGTATGGCTGGTGATTATGAGGGGTGTGTGCACAATCAATTCCCATACATGTACATAACAACACATATATCAGGGCACTCATGGATTTATTTGTTCATTTGCAATAAGCTTTTCTACACTCTCAGAAAAGGTTTCCTTATGGACGCCATTAACAGGTTGTTGCCCTGATCATTTCAAACACAACTTTTAAGAGATGTCCTGTGAAGACAAGCAGAAGAACCTTTAAGGCTTCGGGGCATCACCAGTTCTTTTTCTGAGAATGTATGATGGATTACTCAGGAGAAAGTGAGGCAGGGGCGTGTTGGTCTTTAGTCCAGCAGCTCTCCCTCAATCACACAAATATTATGCTTGCTTCTGGTCCTCAGAGGCAAAAATAGCCTGGTAAAAAAGTGTATATTCTTCTGTTGCGGTATTTTGGAACAACTGTCTTGTATTGAAAATGAAATAGAAATAGTATGTACCTTATTTTTAGTAGTACACCCTACTATGTTCCAAACAGATTAATGACTTCAAAATATTTCTGATATTCTCTTCTACAATGTTATGCATGCAGTTGTTCCAAAATAGCACAGCTTAAGTATACTTATTTATTTTACTGGGACAGGCACTCACACTGGAGCCAAAGGGCCTGATGTTGTCTGGCCTCAGGCCTCTCACCTCAGATAGAAACAGACTGCATGCTGGGCTAGGATAGATACACACAGCTATTAGCCGTTCACACTCTTGTGTTGTTTGTCTTTTGTTTGTTAGTTTCCTCAGTTTCTTTTGCTTAAATCTTTTTTTTTGTACAGCATGTATGTAAACATAACGATATAGTCTGCTTCTAGTCTTCCCCGCATCTCTTCTGACGACTAGTACTGGGGCTTTTGGTCTTACATCAGTGGATTAATGTACTGCACCAATTTAACTTACTCTGTACAACTAACAGCAAAGTATGGAAACTGAAGTGCAGTGAGGAGAAGGAAGTAGTGGTAAACACAAAGGCCATAGACCCTCAGTGGAGAACAGGGAGAAACTGAACAGACTACGGATAGGTTAGACTCTAGGTATTTAGCTTTGCAGATGTTACAGTAAATGCTAGCATAGTGAACTTGTGTCTTAGAGGTAAAGCGTAGTGCACCAGAAAGGTTTAACTTTATTTTTTTTTAAGGCTTGGCCATAAATGTTTATTTTCAAATGAGATTCAAATGTACCACACTTTGTACAATGTATTGAATACGGATACTGTCATTTATAAACTTGCTTTTATACAATATTTAAATGTCTGTGTCTTTCTCCTTTAAAATGTATAGAAATACTAATGATTGATACTCAACTGAATCTGAAGAAATCACATAATCCATACAAATACTAAAACACAGAAAGTTTGGTCACTTAAACCTAAAAGTGAGGCATGTAGATGATGTATGTAGACATCTCAGAACACAGTACAATAGTAATTTAACCTTTCATTCATCCATTTCATTCAAATTAATTGACAAATAACATTCAATAGAATAGAGCAATCAATAGTTTCCTCACTAGTGATACCAGTAATGGTGACATAAACATGCATGCTACATATGACCCATTAAATGGAGGGCCTGCAGTGAATATCAGGTAACTATCAGCACACTGGCTCCATCTACTGTCCAGATGGAGGAAATACAACTGATTCCACAGTGGCACATGAACTCATCTGAGGTTTTCTCAGGCCGCACCAGGCTGCCTTGGACACCCATGAAGACAAACACAGTGAGTGGGAACGGGTTGATATACAAAACACATAAGACTTAGCAAAAGTACTGTAGTTCCTATGTAGAGCCTTGAAATGACAACAAACTTACATATTGCACTCTCACTGCACCTTATGATATTAAAAATGAGGTCACATAAAAATGATAAAATAAAATGAGACCAGTAGTTCTTTCACATAAAGCCCTGATGCTTTGGCAAATCATAGCTGAATCAGGGTTTGATTTGATTGATAACAATTGTTTACAAAACTTGGAATCTGAAACTGAGCTTAATTTGGGTTAAGGTCCTATTTTGTTCAACTGTATCTAATGAAGAATGATCTATTGCTGTTCCTAATAAAAGTGGCCTTGATACCCTGCCCTTCATCCCACTAAGGGAGGTCTGAGGGAATGATTTTAAATAAACTGTTTGGAAATCATACCATTATGTTTAATTATATTAAGGGATGCATGCAAGTGTTTATTTGTATTGGCTATTGTCAAAAAGCATTTGTATAGTATATTTGGACTCATGACAGGACACTGTGTGTACACACATAAAATGCATGAAATGTAACAAACTGGTTTGCTGAAATAATGTTCAGACTATTTCCAGTAAGAATTATCATATGTTCTACAAGCCCTCGAAAGAGACCAGAGGAAACCACATAAGGGTTTTGGGTATTTGGGAGACTCTTCTATAGTCAATACATACGGTATATAAACATGTACTGTACATTAAACAAAACATTCCAAATGAGAAAACTCTTGATTATACTGGCGGCTGTTATGAAAAAATAACACCATAAATCAATACAATAACACCAGAAATCAAAGCAATTGAGAGAAACATAAAAAAAACAAGTTACATCACCTGTTTGACCTCTGCAGCAGGTAACCTCCCTTTGATGTAATAAGAGCAGACACATTACATCATGTAGAACATGTTTGCCAACACCTTTAATTGCAGGGACCCCTTGGGGATCTCCAAGGGACTGGTACAACTCATTCCCAATTACAGGTGTGAACGTGTGAAAGCAAATTAACTGCAACCCAGGGTAAGCTTTCATGAACAGAGGGTCAATTTTCATCTGCTTGTTTTAATGGACTGATAAGTGACCTTAGCTTTCTGCTCTTTTGTGATGACCATCACAATCTGTCTTGTTCCTTCCTTTGTGTATATCAATCAAGACCTTCAGCCTGCAAGGCTCACCTTGTAATACACATGACAGACCGTTTCTTTGGTACTTGGGTCATGCTTTTCACAACATATTTATAATATTGGCACATTGTAGGTACAATAGGTACCAGCCTCACATGGGCACCAGAATAATGTAGGTACCTCACCTTGTGAGCGGGCGCCGTATAAACGTGAGGGCAACTGTGCATAAATAGTAATACGGTCTTCACGAGGGCCACTAAGATAACATTGGTACTATCCTGATAACAGCACCAGTAATATGTTGGTGATCTCACCCAATTGGACAGGCATCAACCATTCGACACGGTGCGGTGTCTACCACAGTGGTCAAAGTAAAGATCAGTCATAAATCAGTCTCAAAAATCGATCAAATCTACAATTAACAAGTCACCTTATTAATAGCGAGTAAAAGTTGAAGGTCTTATGAGTTCTGAATAGAAGAGGTTGGCATCCCTGATGCGGTGTGTGACGTCATTAATTCAGCCACTGCCAGACTATACACAACACAAAATCCGGATGCCTTCATAGCAATTTCTGGACACTATAACCATACTTTTCTTTCTACCACACTTCCAACTTTTCAGCAGTTTGTCAACTGTTCCACCTTATACAATAGAACGTTGGTTTTACTTTATGGAAATAGAAGGAATACATACAGATCCATGGACCTCCCTTCATTGGCAGATCAGATCACAATTAAGTACTTGAGTTCTGACCTACTCACCCATTGTTCCGGAGGAGTCTGTGTCCAAAAGGATTTTGAGATGGTGGTCACAGGAAGCGAATGAGACTCTGCAGGTGTGTTTTGAGGCCACAGACTGGGGTGTACACTCTAAGACCCACGGAGATAACATCAACACCATGACGGCATAACAGAGTACATTAACTTCTGTGTTGATGACACCATACCCGCCAAGACAATTCAATGCTTCCCCAATAAAAAGTCCTGTCCAGTGACCCAAAGGAGCAGCTCAAGAACAGGAAGAAGAGAGCCTTTAGAGAGTGGACTTCCACACAACACCTACGTCAGGAAACACTAAGCCCCCCTTCACCTCCCCCACCTGCCTGTCTGTTTCCAGCAGTCAGGGCAACTGGAGAAATTGCCAGAACAGAGCTACAGGTCTGGGTGGTATCAGCCCCAGGGTCCTGAAGGCCTGTGCGGACCACCTATGTGGGATTGTACAGCACCTCTTCAACCTTAGCCTGAGCCAGGAGAAGGTTCCAGTGCTGTAGAAAGTAACCTGCATTATTTTCCGGGACCAAAGAGGTCCTCTCCATCTGCCCTCAATGACAAGCTAGATCTGCAATTTCCCTTTGGGGATTAATAAAGTAATCCATCCATCCTTCTACCTATCCATCCGTCCATCCATCCATCCATCTAAAATTGGGTGACACAGTGTTTAAAGGGACTTTAAAGGGAAAGTGATGTGTTGTTAATGGTGCAATGATTACCAAAGTATAGCAGGATTTTTTGCCAGCAGGGTTTTTCACATTTCAGAGGAGAGCTGCATGTCCTGTAAACAGTCTGTAGGGTAAAAACAAGGAACAAATAAAAAAGCAGATATCTAATTTGAATCACACTCTGAATTCACACCACTGAAAGTCAGCAATGCCTAAACCTGTCAAATTCGGTCCTTTTTCATTTTAACGGCAAAACTAGCCATCTAACATTGTTCATGAGACCTGACAGTTAAAGTAGTGGAAAATAAACTATAGAGATAAGTATTGTGATATTTTGTTAGGCAGAAATTGTGATAATATTACACTATGGTGACCCTGGCAATAGCCACACACCATAACAGGCCAGGATATTTCTCCTATATGCAAGTCTAATCCAAATAACCAATTTCTCTCATGTTTTTCATTAAATAATGTTACATACCAAAGTAAGCAGGAGACTAGATCTGAGTTAAATGGTAACCACAGTGCTGAAGTAACCTTAGCTAATTAGGATGTGCTGTGCACAGTGTGTGGCCTCTCTGCTTCCATATCTGTCTTCTGTATCTTTGCACCTACCTCTGCACTATCACTTTGCTCTTTGCACTTTCCAAACACACACACACACACACAAGCACAAGATCACTATCTTGCAATACCCATCCTCACAAGCACAAGAACATTATATATTTGTTTGCACTCTCCACACCAGCAGCACAAGATCACTTTTCACTTTCCTCCTAGCACCGACACTGTCAAAATCATTGCACTCTGTACAATAGGGTCAGACCCGTTCCTGCATCTGGAAACACTCTGTGTGAATATGTTCTCCCTATGTGTATGTATATGTGATTTATGTGTATATGTATGTATGTCGGTGAGGTGTATAAGTGTATATGTGTATTTGTGTATGTGTATAAGCTACTGGATGACCTACATTTCCCTCGGGATTAATAAAATATCCATCTATCTATCTATCTATCTATCTATCTACCCCCATCCTCAAGACTAAGCGCGTATATACTTTTTAGTTTCATAATCATGTATTTGCTGCATACTTTATGTGGCCACTATGTCACCAAGAATGAATGAATTGCAAGTTGTCTGTTTAGAAAGCATTTAAATTAGCCTTATGTGAGCAATCTGCATCAGTGACTGTTTGCCTTAAGTGGATTTTTTGTCAGTCAGTCAGATATAAAAAAAAATTCGATGAAACATTGAGAGATATTAAGAAATGGGCCCAGTGGTAGAAAAGTATCTCTATAATCTTGGTCACTTTCTTCATAGGCCTTAGATAACCTCTCTGGCCCTTCCTCACTGCTCACACTAAACATTAAGCAAGAGAGAGACCAGAGAGCCAATGTCTAGCGGGACCAGAGTTTTTCTGACACCCGTAGTAATGATCATGGAGGAGAAGCCAAAGGAGATGTCATCTCACTCATTAATACACACAAACAAATGTGCTCATCTGTGTCTGTATCAACAGATGATGCAATTTTCAGTCAAAAGGCATTTAGAGGTGTGAAAAGCTTAACACAGACCAATATCATAATGAAGACCACTGAGATGTTATCAGCACACCAACAAGAGAACCACATCAAAACATGATACAATCATTAGGTCAATTAGCTCGCCTAAGATACTGTAATTTAAGCTAACCAATTATCTCATTTCCCCCAAAACCCATTGATTGTGTGTGTTTGTGATGTGTAACATATATCCTTTATCAGTCATTCAAGTTATTTACGTTTATTTACCGCTAGCGATTACACAGACACAAGTGTAATTCAATTGCTAGCTAGCTAGCTAGGTAAATTAGCTCGCGTAAGATACTGTCATTTTTAACTTACCTATTACCTAATTATCACACAAAAAACATCGATTACGTGTGTTTGTGATGTGTAACATATCCTTAATCAGTCATTCAAGTTATTAACGTTTATTTACCGCTGGCGATTACACCGACACAAGTGTGATTCAATCGCTATTAATGTTAACGTGACACAACATTAAAAGTCAGGCATCGACATGGTTCCTAAAGAATAAATCAAAGGTCCTTGTCCATGTCTGTTCAGGACATGTGACAAGTTTTATCCAACCAGAGACCGGAGTAAAGTTACGACGTCCGGTTTCAATACGGATCTTTTAGGAAATACGTTATCTCTGCCGACAGAGCTCCCATTGACTTCCATTTGGCCGGCGCCCCAACAGGGAGGAGGGGCTTATCTCAGTGATAATGAATGGCAATATATTATATTTGGTCACATTTAAGTGGTTGTTGACAGGGGCTTACAGTTAACGCGTTAACACAGTACATTTCTTATTTTAATTGTTTGGTATATAATGTTTTTTGACTTATTTTAATTATTTTTTTCATCTGAAAATTTTAGGAGGGGCGGCGCCCTTGCACCCCGTATTGACGCACCGCCACTGGTCTTAACATGCTATTCTGGCAATCTGGGAGCACTGTGGTTCAGTGCACCATGCACAGACCACCTAGGCAACTTGAGTGCCTTGTAAGAGCTTGGCTTTAGCACAGTCAGCTCAGGATTACTGGGCCCAGTTGTAAACATAATCAGAGATTTATGGCAGATCAAAAACATAAACACTAGCACATGGACTTGGAGAGTATATTCTAAAGATACTAAAATACAAAAAATCTAAGCAGTGTACTAAGCAGAGTATGCAGAAGCAAGCTCATGGATTGCTTCCCTGTCTTTACATAAGCTGTGAAGCCACCAGGACCTGATCCCAGACAACATGTCTTTGTAACATCAGGTCTAGTGATTCCACTATCCGGCCAGTGTGAGCTAAGGCTATCTTCAGGCGAACTGGGACTAATGGCCTGAGACCATTTGTGTTTCTACTATTGGGCCGATAGCCCTGCAGTATTTCCCTAAAACCCGCCCATTACATGCGGCCTGTCTGTAAACGTCATCCATCCGTCCATTACACAAGGGATTCGGAAGTTCAAGTTCAGATATTGTGCGATAAAGTCAAGATGCCAGGCACCAACGACCTACAGCAAAATAAGTTATGAAAATAAATATAATGGAAACCAAAGTGGCTGTTTCTGATCTACGCTTTGTAGAATGACTCGCAGAGACTCGTTAGACTCCTCTGTTCCTTAAAACTGTCATGTACTGGAAAATATTAGCAATCCATATCACAGGTAGCCTTAAGACATGATCTAATATAAGCCACCTGTAGGCAAAATTCACGTTAGAAAGCAAGCTAGTCTCTATTGTTCACATAAGTGAAATTAACATTAGCCTGTGTTTATTCAAGCCATGGTGTGCTTTAGAGTGCTAGTCGTTCATCGCAATAAATTAGCTCAAACAATTATGCAATAATTTGATGTTAATTAAACATCCATACATAGTGTGGTCATTTGAGCCAGCTGAGTTTTGTACTGAAAAAGGTCGAAATTAGATCCACAAGTCATTACACACAATGTTACAATCTCACAATTTCCATAGCATATACCCGTATCTGCTTTTATGCCACAGTGTGTTGGACATCATTAACAATTCAAGAGAAAATAGGTTAATCTTAACATGGCTGGGACAACAGTGATGTGTCCTGTGATTTGCTGATTTATTCATAATATAAAATTATTTTAAATCATCAACATCAGAATAATATAAAAATACTTTTTGGCCCACTTCTGTATGGCTGAAAATGACTGTGAGAGCACTCACACACACACCAATCAAAGGCCACCGACACGTCACGTCACAAAGAGCTAGATCTGGTCTCTACAAATACTCGTGTCAGTCCAATACATGCTCTGAACACATCAAGGACGTCTCTTCAACTCTATTCTGTGGGTAAAGCAGGATAAAGCCCCATTGCTATCATATCATATTTTTCTAATATTATTTTTTTAACATAACAGTGAAGCTCTGGGTTCAATGATTCTTCATAATGTCAACATCACAGGGGATTGCCTGCAGCCCATCAACTCTACTTGCTTAAATATATACTCTTCTATGGCAGCTTATGTGTCACTCTATGTGTTTGCTGCAGCTGTGGTGATATTCACTGTGTGTGGGAATCTTCTGGTAATAATCGCTGTGTATCATTTCAAGCAACTTCATACTCCAACAAATATTCTTATTATCTCACTGGCTATTTCTGACTGTCTTGTGGGTGTATTTGTAATACCAGTACATTTCATGTTTTTGATTGAATCATGTTCACTGTTCGGGCCAACCTTCTGTTCCTTGTACAAAATGATCAATTTCCAGTTAACCTTTGTCTCTATATATAATATTACTTTCATCGCTGTAGACCGATACTTTGCCTTAAGTAACCCTTTCCTCTACTCCAAGAAGGTTTCACTCTTACTAGTATTCATTATTACAACACATGTCTGGTTTGTGTCACTGTTTTACAACTGTGCACTTCTTTACTTTAATGGGAACTTCAGGAACAAATGTGCAGATAAATGTGTTCCCTCTGTTGATGAAGTGTGGTCTACCATTGATCTTGTGGTTGTTTTTATTTTACCATGTGCCACTATCATCATTCTGTACCTAAAAGTCTTCTTCATTGCAAGAAGGCATGCAGTCCTAATCAGAGCAGCATTCAAGGACAGAAAGCATTTGGATGTCCAGAACAATGGTGGCTCAATGAGATTAGAGAGGAAAGCTGCTAAAGTTATTGGAATTCTTGTATCAGTCTTTCTGATATGTTTAATACCCTATTATATTTCTACGTTGCTGTTTGATGTATTAGCCCAGTCATACGAACGTGTAGTGAATACAATGTTGACACTATTTTTCCTCAACTCCACTATGAACCCCATCATTTATGCTCTGTTCTATCCTTGGTTTCAAAAAAGTATGAAATTAATCATCACACTGAGAATATGCAGGACTGACTCCTCATTGATAAATGTGCTCTCAAATGACTCTTGAGTTGTGTCTTGTGTGTGACATTTGCAGATTTATCTTTTGTTTCCATACCCTCTCCATTATTTATTTCATTGCTGTTGACTTGTTTATTTTTAAATGAGATTCAAATGTACCACACTTTGTACAATGTATTGAATATGGATATTGTCATTTATAAACTTGCTTTTATACAATATTTAAATGTCTGTGTCTTTCTCCTTTAAAATGTATAAAAATGATAATGATTGATACTGAGCTGAATCTGAAGAAATCACATAATCGTTACAAATACTAAAACACATAAAGTTTGGTCACTTAAACCTAAAAGTGAGGCATGTAGATGATGTATGTAGACATCTCAGAACACAGTACAATAGTAATTTAACCTTTCATTCATTCATTTCATTCAAATGAATTGACAAATAACATTCAATAGAATAGAGCAGTCAATAGTTTCCTCACTAGTGATACCAGTAATGGTGACATAAACATGCATGCGACATATGACCCATTAAATGGAGGGCCTGCAGTGAATATCAGGTAACTATCAGCACACTGGCTCCATCTACTGTCCAGATGGAGGAAATACAACTGACTCCACAGTGGCACATGAACTCATCTGAGGTTTTTCAGGCCACAACAGGCTGCCTTGGACACCCATGAAGACAAACACCGTGAGTGGGAACGGGTTGATATACAAAACACATAAGACTTAGCAAAAGTACTGTAGTTCCTATGTAGAGCCTTGAAATGATAAAAGAAATGTGTTTTCAATGTTGGAAACAAAAACTAGAAAGGTCATTTTTTGTTTTGACTGCCTCACAGTTTTTTTTTCGGACAACAAACTTACATATTGCACTCTTACTGCACCTTATGACAATAAAAATGAGGTCACATGAAAATTATGAAATAAAATGAGACCAGTAGTTCTTTCACATAAAAGCCCTGATGCTTTGGCAAATCATAGCTGAATCAGGGTTTGATTTGACTGATAACAATTGTTTCCTAAACTTGGAATCTGAAACTGAGCTTAATTTGGTTTGAGGTCCTATTTTGTTCAACTGTATCTAATGAAGAATGATCTATTGCTGTTCCTAATAAAAGTGGCCTTGATACCCTGCCCTTCATCCTACTAAGGGAGGTCTGAGGGAATGATTTTAAATAAACTGTTTGGAAATCATACCATTATGTTTAATTATATTAAGGGATGCATGCAAGTGTTTATTTGTATTGGCTATTGTCAAAAAGCATTTGTATAATATATTTGGACTCATGACAGGACACTGTGTGTACACACATAAAATGCATGAAATGTAACAAACTGGTTTGCTGTAATAATGTTCAGACTATTTCCAATAAGAATTATCATATGTTCTACAAGCCCTCGAAAGAGACCAGAGGAAACCATATCACCTGTTTGACCTCTGCAGCAGGTAACCTCCCTTTGATGTAATAAGAGCAGACACATTACATCATGTAGAACATGTTTGCCAACACCTATAATTGCAGGGACCCCTTGGGGATCTCCAAGGGACTGGTACAACTCATTCCCAATTACAGGTGTGAACGTGTAAAAGCAAATTAACTGCAACCCAGGGTAAGTTTTCATGAACAGAGGGTCAATTTTCATCTGCTTGTTTTAATGGACTGATAAGTGACCTTAGCTTTCTGCTCTTTTGTGATGACCATCACAATCTGTCTTGTTCCTTCCTTTGTGTATATCAATCAAGAGCTTCAGCCTGCAAGGCTCACCTTGTAATACACATGACAGACCGTTTCTTTGGTACTTGGGTCATGCTTTTCACAACATATTTATAATATTGGCACATTGTAGGTACAATAGGTACCAGCCTCACATGGGCACCAGAATAATGTAGGTACCTCACCTTGTGAGTGGGCGTTGAATAAACGTGAGGGCAATTGTGCATAAATATTAATACTGTCTTCACGAGGGCCACTAAGATAACATTGGTACTATCCTGATAACAGCACCAATAATATGTTGGTGATCTCACCCAATTGGACAGGCATCAACCATTTAATACAGTGCGGTGTCTACCACAGTGGTCAAAGTAAAGATCAGTCATAAATCAGTCTCAAAAATCGATCAAATCTACAACCAAAGTCACCTTATTAATAGCGACTAAAGGTTGTAAGGGTAAGGGTTTTTCACATTTCAGAGGAGAGCAATGCCTAAACCTGTCAAATTTGGTCCTTTTTCATTTTAACGGCAAAACTAGCCATCTAACATTCTTCATGAGACCTGACAGTTAGAGTAGTGGAAAATAAACTATAGAGATAAGTATTGTGATCATTTGTTAGGCAGAAATTGTGATAATATTACACTATGGTGACCCTGGCAATCGCGACACACCACAACAGGCCAGGATATTTCTCCTATATGCAAGTCTAATCCAAACAACCAATTTCTCTCATGTTTTTCATTAAATAATGTTACATACCAAAGTAAGCAGGAGACTAGATCTGATTTAAATGGTAACCACAGTGCTGAAGTAACCTTAGCTAATTAGGATGTGCTGTGCACAGTGTGTGGCCTCTCTGCTTCCATACCTGTCTTCTGTATCTTTGCACCTACCTCTTATCACTTTGCTCTTTGCACTTTCCAAACACACACACACACACACACACACACACACACACACAAGCACAAGATCACTATCTTGCACTACCCATCCTCACAAGCACAAGAACATTATATATTTGTTTGCACTCTCCACACCAGCAGCACAAGATCACTTTTCACTTTCCTCCTAACACCGACACTGTCAAAATCATTGCACTCTGTACAATAGGGTCAGACCCGTTCCTGCATCTGGAAACTATGTGTATGTATATGTGATTTATGTATGTATGTCGGTGAGGTGTATATGTGTATTTGTGTATGTGTATAAGCTACTGGATAACCTAAATTTCCCTCGGGATTAATAAAGTATCCATCTATCTATCTATCTATCTATCTACCCCCATCCTCAAGACTAAGCGCGTATATACTTTTTAGTTTCATAATCATGTATTTGCTGCATACTTTATGTGGCCACTATATCACCAAGAATGAATGAATTGCAAGTTGTCTGTTTAGAAAGCATTTAAATTAGCCTTATGTGAGCAATCTGCATCAGTGACTGTTTGCCTTAAGTGGATTTTTTGTCAGTCGGTCAGATATAAAAAAAAAAATCGATGAAACATTGAGAGATATTAAGAAATGGGCCCAGTGGTAGAAAAGTATCTCTATAATCTTGGTCACTTTCTTCATAGGCCTTAGATAACCTCTCTGGCCCTTCCTCACTGCTCACACTAAACATTAAACAAGAGAGAGACCAGAGAGCCAATGTCTAGCGGGACCAGAGTTTTTCTGACACCCTTAGTAATGATCATGGAGGAGAAGCCAAAGGAGATTTGTCATCACACTCATTAATACACACAAACAAATGTGCTCATCTGTGTCTGTATCAACAGATGATGCAATTTTCAGTCAAAGGCATTTAGAGGTGTGAAAAGCTTAACACAGACCAATGTCATAATGAAGACCACTGAGATGTTATCAGCAAACCAACAAGAGAACCACATCAAAACATGATACAATCATTACATCTGATGTGTAATGATCTATATGTCTGCTCTCTCACACACACAAACACACACACACACCCGCACGCACACAAACATACCTGCACGCACACACACACAGGGCCATAATTTCATTGATTGGCCAATATGACTGGCTGAAATTAATTAAAATATCGAGTCACCGGTATGTCAATCAGCACTTGGGCAGGTTTATGACCCTTTCATCAAAAATTAGAGCAGGTATATAATACATCAAGGAATGTAGGTGTTAATGGCCTTCCCAGAGGACATATTATAAGACCACAGTGACTCTTAGTTTGCATCAAATCCTTTTTGGTTGACATCTAAAAAAACCTGACATGGATGGTTTCACTCCTAACAGTTTGTTCTTGAATGTCATCCTGTTTTATCTCCCTGAGTCTACAACTGGCAATGGTCTACTGTTAAAGAAAACATCCTTAGAAATGACAGATTTTCAATTTCAACATTCAACATTTACGAACAAAATTCCAAAGCATTTCATGACCTCACTTGAACCCTCCATCATATGTCTGACATAAACATGGCATTAACATGCTAAGACAGAAGTGCAAGCATAGAGTTACATTTGTGCTGCATTTTGTACAACTTGTTAAAATGACACCTGGGGCTCTGATGCACTGGCCCAAACGTATCCCACCATGATAACTTGAGTTCATCATAATGCCATTCATTGTCATGCTGGTTGCTGACTCAGTAAAGCCTTGCAGACCTATTTGGTCTAATCTTTAAACATAAACAGAGGCATGTAGCAGATCAAAAACATAACAGAAACGTATGGTCATGTGAAATATAGATGTATATTCTGAAGACGAGTGGCCAGTGACTAATGCTGGGGGCACAGTGAAACACAAAAAAGCCTTGAAGATTAGTGAGCAGAGTAGGCAGAAGCAGGCTCATGGAATGTTCCCCATCAGCTGAGTAGCCACCGAGACCTGACCCCAACCAGTAAACTGGTCCACCCAGAGCTTTGTATGTCAAATATGAAACAAATATGGCATAAAAAGGGTCTATGTGCTTGGCCTTCTGGATAGAGACAGATATATGGATATACACGGATGAGAAAGTAGACAGATGGTAACAGAAAGGCCTTAAGCTGTGTACAGCTTTTCCAACTTTGCTGAGGTGAATGATAATGCTTTGGGCCAGGGGCGTCGTTAGGCCTATTTTAGGGTGGCTGAAGTCTGAAACAATGGATATCCGCGGCCCCAAATGGGCCTAAAAAAAAAAAAAAATAATAATAATAATTAAACTATTGTTTCTGACACAGACAAGTTATTTATAACTCTAACATGCTACTTATGTGCGTGCGTTCTACATTTACATTTACATTTAGTCATTTAGCAGACGCTTTTGTCCAAAGCGACGTACAAGGGAGAGAATATTCAAGCTACGAGCAATAGAACCTGGTGTAACAATAAATAAATACTACTTTACATAAGAAATATAACAAAATGAAATAAGAAAAGAAAGAAAGAAGTGCAGAAATGTAACTGCTGTAATTGCAAGTTACGCACTAGTCGAAGTGCCAGTTAGGACGGGAAGTGCTCTCTGAAGAGTTGGGTCTTCAAAAGCTTCTTAAAGGTAGAGAGGGACGCCCCTGCTCTGGTAGTGCTGGGCAGCTCATTCCACGTTCTGGTCTGTATGTTTACTCCCCCTTCAAATTATAATCCAATAGCCTTTCATCATACTTTATGATATAAACCCCGGGCACTAGTACCGTCTCTCGTCCACG
Source organism: Clupea harengus (assembly GCF_900700415.2). Taxonomy (NCBI): domain Eukaryota; kingdom Metazoa; phylum Chordata; class Actinopteri; order Clupeiformes; family Clupeidae; genus Clupea; species Clupea harengus. Next base: position 18,908,295 of record NC_045166.1, read on the forward strand.
ACAGCCAGTATTATAGACAAGGAGTTCAAAGTAAATGATGCACGGAGTGAAATTGTAAGTACAAGAAGTTACAGAATGTGGCTATCTGTAGTTGTTAACGAGTGTTACCTGCTTTAGGTTTACTTGATATAAGGCAAATGAAAGCGAATATTGTAGTGGGCTATGTTAAAACTAAGCTAGCTTGCTACTTTGTTAGAAACTGTCACCAGTTAGCAAGAGTGTGAACGAGCGAATTCGAAATACAAGAAATAACTATCGACATCTCTCTATTCTTTGCATTGATATATCTCTCTAGTATTTCAAAACAATAGTATCAGTCCCTATAGAATGTTGTTATTTATAATCAGTTAATGCTAGTGAAAACTAAATGTCATAGTGTCCCTCATAACGCTATTGTACCAGTATATATCATCCAATTCATTGACCAGATGGATATAAGAACATTCTTTAGGAGAGGTGGCAGCTCCGCCCAGTCAGATGAGAGAAAGAAGCAGGAGATTGACAGGGCTGAAGGAGCCGGTGTGATGGAGGTTAGTGGTCTACAGGTCTAGAAGGAAATGAGTCGAGTTTTTTTTATTTTCTTCTACTGTGGTAGAAATGTATAGGCATTTGTTGTCAGGCCTAGGCTACTCCAAGGGTTAGCCTAAACTAGATTATTACATGATATTTTTATGCCAAGTCATAAAATTGGCTTCTGGATTTCGATCAGTTAATGTTTCAATGTTTGAACTTATCTTAAAGGGTCATGCAGAAGGAGAGGCTGAGGCAGAGAGTCAGAGAGAGGAAGAGACAGACCAAGCAGCTGCAGCAACTAATGATTTAGGTGAAAAAGACACAGGGCCCAGACAGGTTAAGCTGAAGAGCTACCCACAGGACAGCTTTGGTGCTCAGAACAGGTCATTTCACCACAGCTGGTATATTTGTGTTGTAAAATTTCACTATGACCCTGTCATTCTGTCTCTTGTGTTATCATATACTGAATGCAAGCAAAACTAAAAAGCAAAATCACACTCTTTCTGATTAAACCAATCTATGAACTGTCTGAAACAATGGATATCCGCTGCCCCAAATGGGCCTAAAAAATAAAAAAAATTGCCGCGCGCAAACATGCCACTCCCCTTGGGGCTAAGCCCCCCCTTTCTTTGAATCCTAGAAACGCCCCTGCTTAGGGCTATGGATACCATTCAAATGCATGTCATGCCTGTGCTTTATTTTGTTTCAGTCAGTCAGATATAATATATCTGTGAAAAACAGGCCAGGTGTGGAGATGCATACACAGGATCTTGGTCACTTGATAACCTCTCTGCCCTTTCTCTCTACTCACACTAAGACAACATAGAGAACACATGTCCCATGGAAACAGTTACTGTTTATTCTGACACCCTTAATAATGATCATTTAGGAGAGGCCAAAGGAGATTCATACAACCAAAAGGATGTGCTTGACATGTTTATATCCACGGATGATGCAATTTTCAGTCAAAGGTTAAAGGTTTAGTTTTACGGTTCCTGTGATGCAGAATGTCAAAGCCCATTGCACTGATGCCACAACTGATGTCTTAACCAGTGGCGGCTGGTGACATTTTTTTTGGGGGGGGGGGGCGCAGTTGGGCGGCGCGGTTAAAATAGCACTCCACAATGAGAAGAAAAGAGGTTGAGTAGAATATTAAAAAAAACAAAGCTTTATTTCAAGAACACACAGTGCTCAACACTATCCAATAACACCCATTAACAAACTGTAACTTTGGGCATGAGAGGTTCAGAGCAGAATGGTTTCAGAGGTTTACAGAATAAAACAGGTGCCCACACCCTCACATGAAAGAGGTTTAGAGCACAAGAGATTCAGAAAGAGATATAACATTTTACATTGGGTGTTTGACAAGAGTAGGCCCCACTACTTGTAAAGAAATGTAGCCCTCCTCTCTTTCAAGTTGGCAAATCTCTCAATAACTCTCTGGTTAAAGTCAATCATGTCTTCCCTCAGCCAGCATACAGTCAAGAAGTTCATTCTGGACTGTTTTGTATGTTCCCTTAAACACAGTTGCGCTCTCGAGATGCTCTTTCAGTGCACTGTCAAGTGAGGCAACGACGTCCACCAAGCCATGGAATATCCCTGGGTTATCCAAGTTCTCGCTCTCATCATGACCACGCAGGGCCAACTCAAACGCACCACAAAACTTCACACAGTCTATTATTCTTGAGAGAATGTGTCTGTTTTTCCTTACTTCTTCATTGTGTTTTTCGAATGCCAATTCGGTACCCTTCGTCGAGCTGCTCTGCTATACTCAGTCTTCAAAAGAGGCTTAGCTTCAGGCTGTTAGTTAGATGGCTGCGGCAAGATTCGTGCTTCTTACATTTATCCTTGGTGCTTTAGATCCCTCATCCCCGTTGCAGTCCAGATTGTTTCAGTCCCAGGACTTTGGAACAACAGGCAGGGGAAACAAAAAAACGCATCACTCACTGAACAACCAGCTAACCAGCTCCGGTTAGCATACATACAGGCTTGAGGAGAAGCTACGGGTGTACGTCGTCCCGCGGTCGATGCTCTGCTGCTGAATTTTTAAATCCGGACGTTCAGGTCCCATGTCTTTCAGTCTCTTCTTATCGACATCTGATCGTCGATTGAAAGGTGTTTCACGAAGAGATACCACAGAGTTTTCAGTCGCCATACTCACAGAATCAAAGTCTCTGCTAGCTATGTTGCTCTCCTGGATACGTGAGATTTATATGGGATGTGAGGGAATGATAAAGGTCTCTGATTCGACGAATAGTCCAGTCGCATTGAAATAAGAAACTATGTCATTGGTTAGGGCGCAAAATTTTGCGCCCCAGGATCGAACTTTCATCCGCCAATGAGAAGCTGTCCTTGCTCAAATGTATGTGAAAAGTATGAGAGCTGTCGGCAGAGATAACGTGTTGACCAGAGAATCCGTATTGAAACCGGAAGTGGGTGATTTACTCCGTTTGATTGGCTAATAACAGGACCTTTACTTTTTCGTTGAGAAATGATGTTGATCGCCTGACATTCAAACGATCGGTTTTCTTTAAATTATTATTATTTTTGTGAAGTTATACGGCTTATGTGAATAAAGCTATCTACACGACTTTTTATATGTCTACATTGACTCGGTTAGTTGTTCATGTGGTACACGAATGTTGCAGAGTATTGTAGGTCTTAACTGAAGCTCTCGAACATTATTGTTAGGTTGCTGCTAACGCTTAGACCAACAATCCATTGGAACACATAGTAGCTAGCTAGTCTCGCTGCTAATAAGTATAACGTTAGCATGCTGATATGAATTGACCCATTATAGGCAGGTGGCTTAATGCTCAATTGACTTGTTAACCGAACTTTTAAGAAGTCATACAACTAAACACACAAGTGACTTGTTAACCGAACTTTTACGAAGCTATATGACCAAACACAAAGCTAGCACTGTTAATTCCGGTATAGCTAGCTAGGTCAATTAGCTCGCCTAAGATACTGTAATTTAAGCTAACCAATTACCTAATTTCCCCCAAAACCCATCGATTGTGTGTGTTTGTGATGTGTAACATATATCCTTTATCAGTCATTCAAGTTATTTACGTTTATTTACCGCTATAACTTCACAAAAATAATAATAATTTAAAGAAAACCGATCGTTTGAATGTCAGGCGATCAACATAATTTCTCAACGAAAAAGTAAAGGTCCTGTTATTAGCCAATCAAACGGACTAAATCACCAACTTCCGGTTTCAATACGGATTCTCTGGTCAACACGTTATCCCTGCCGACAGATACAATTAAAATGCATGTCATGCCTGTGCTTTATTTCGTTTCAGTCAGTCAGATATAATATATCTGTGAAAAACAGGCCAGGCGTGGAGATGCATACACAGGATCTTGGTCACTTGATAACCTCTCTGTCTGGCCATTTCTCTCTACTCACACTAAGACAACATAGGGAACACACGTCCCATGGGAAAAGTTACTGTTTTTTCTGACACCCTTAATAACGTTCATTTAGGAGAGACCAAAGGAGATTTGTCTTTTCCCTCACTAATACAAACACATGGATGTGCTTGACATGTTTATATCCACGAATGATGATGATGATTTTCAGTCAAAGCAATTAAAGGTGAGAAAAGCATGAAACTGATTAATCTGATGATGAACACCACCGAGATGTCAGTAACAAACTGATTATCATATAAAAAAAAATGCTTAATAATTTTTTTGATTTGTAATGATCGAGATGTATGCTACACACACACACACACACCCATTTTACATAACAGCTTTTATGAATTTTACATATTTTTATGTAGTTTAGTTTTATGGTTCCTGTGATGCAGAACATCAAAGCCCATTGTACTGATGCCACAACTGATGTACCGATGCAATTAACCTCAAACCTAATAATGACCTCAAGCAGATGGTGTTGTAGGTAGGGGATGCGTATTCCCGCTGGGATCCGTATTGAAACCGGAAGTGAGTACTTTACTCCGTTTGATTGGCTAATACCAGGACCTTTACTTATACGTTGAGAAATTGTGTCGATCACCTGACTTTTAAACGATAATTTTTTTTATTTCTGCAAAATGATACGGCTTAATACTCAACTGACTTGTTAACCGAACTTTTACGAAGTCATACGACTAAACACACAAGTGACTTCTTAACCAAACTTTTATGAAGCTATACGACCAAACACACAACTAGCGTGCTAATCAAACTTGTATTCTGTGTCAAATAAGCTATTAATAGTTACAAGCTAGCGTAAATAAACAAATTGCCGTCTTGGCTTGACTGTTTATTTCACATCGGGTTAAACAAGAAGCAGACCACTGAAGCATGTTGACGTTTCTTTATTTCAGGGCCATCCCAATGACTACATAAACAGCCTGCATTGCGGGCTGTGTGTGTGTGTGTGTGTGCATGCGTGCCTGTGACAGTGCTAGCTTTAGCTAACCAAACACCGTATAGCTAGGTAGTTAGCTAACGTAAGTGACACAACGTGAAAAATGGGGGAAAGAACAAAACATCGATCCACCCTCGCGGAAAAACAAATGAAATAGCATGGGGAGATATCAACCTCTATTTCACAGCATTTGCGAGAATGAACCGTGTTAAATGTCATTCATAAAGTTTAGGCGCGCAACCTTAGTGTTTTATTTTCCCTCAGGTAACGTCAGGCACTGCCCACAACCGTTTTACAGCGGGCTAACCAAACACCGTCTAGTTAATAGCTAGGTCAATTAGCTTGCGTAAAATACTGTCATTTAAGATAACCAATCACCTAATTTCCCCCAAAAAACATCGATTGTGTGTGTGTGTGTGTGTCTCTGAGAGTGCTAGCTTGAGCTTACCAAAACACCGTATAGCTAGCTTGAGCTAACCAAACACCGTATAGCTAGGTCAATTAGCTTGCGTAAGTTACTGTATTTTTAAGCTAACCAATTACCTAATTTTCACACAAAAAAACCTCGATTACGTGTTTTTGTGATGTGTAACATATATCCTTTATCAGTCATTCAAGTTATTTACGTTTACATTTATTTACCGCTAGCGATTACACCGACACAAGTGTAATTCAATTGCTATTATTATTGAACTTGAACTTCAACAACGTGACACAACATTAAAAGTAAAGCAATCAACATGGTTACTCAAGGATAAAAGAAAGGTCCTGGTCATTTTCTGTTCAGGTCAGATGACAAGTTTTAACCAACCAGAGACCGGAGTAAAGTACCCACTTCCGGTACTTTACTCATACGGATCCCAGCGGAAATACGTATCTCCTACCTACAGGTGTCACTACCCAATCGTAATCGCGCATGCATGACTTTGCGACAGATCCAGTTTCAATCATGGAAGAAAGCGATGTTTTACCAAAACATGACCATTAACTTAAAAACAAGAGAGATGGTGTCACAATGGACTAAAAAGATGAGGTGGAGGATCACAAAGTCTATCCCCAGTTACATTTTGAACGGTACGTATGTTGTACAGCACAACAGCAGTAAAATGAAGACTACTCAAATAGTCTGAGCCAATTAGCTTAAAAAGCAATTCGTAGATCATTCCATGCACTCTTTCATCCTGGGAAAACAGCCCAGAGAAACAATAATAAAGATCACACTTATTATGTTTGGACCCAAACCAGAACTGTTCAAGTGGTAGAAGTCACTGCACTATTCTGATCTCCGGCAATCATGGTAAAGGGAACATAATTAAATAATACATTAAATATACCCACATTATGCGTTAAGACAAGCCCCCTATGTTGACGTTGAGCCTTATGCTGTAAAACGTTTACAACATTATTAAATATTATGTTAAATAAACCCACATTATGCCTTATGCCATAAACCGTTTTTGTCTGAGCATGAGCGACTACGATCGGGTAGCGACTAGGATCGGGTAGTGACAGATGGGTCTGTAGGTAAGGTATCCGTAATTCCGCTGGGATCGGTATTAAAACGGAAATGATTACTTAATTCAGTTTCATGTATGCATTTGTAATTTTCTGCTGTATGTGGTGTACTGAATAGCACTGTTAAGAAGACTTTCTAATTATTTACATGTGTCAAAAAACATGTGTTTTTGCACTCAGAGCACATCACTGCTAAACTCTAGGTCTAAGTAGCTTGTTAGCTATCCAGTTGCTCGCCAACTGACTAGTTTGTTACTTGCTGTTACCACAGGCTTTTCTTCTAGAATCAAATGTGCTGACATTCGCATATTTTACACAACGGGTGTGATCACTTGTCGGAATTACATTCTCATTCACACTCACTTCCGGTTTTAATACCGATCCCAGCAGAAATACGGATCCCTTACCTACAGGGAGTTTTTCCTTGCCCCTGTTGCCATTGTGCTTGCACTAAGGGGGTCCAGGCTCTGGGATCTTTAAAGCGCCTTGAGACAATTTATTGTTCTGGCACTTTATAAATAAAATTGAATTGAATTTTATTAATTTGACATATTTTTATGTAGTTTAGTTTTATGATTCCTGTGATGTAGAACGTCAAAGCCCATTGTACTGATGCCACAACTGATGTCTTAACATGGCATTCTAGCAATCTGGGAGGACTGTGGTTCAGTGCACCATGCACAGACCACCTAGGCAACTTGAGTGCCTTGTAAGAGCTTGGCCAAGCACAGTCAGCTCAGGCCTACTGGGCCCAGTTGTAAACATAATCAGAGGTTGATAGCAGATCAAAAACATAAACACAAGCACATGACTTGGAGGGTATATTCTGAAGACACTGAAATAAAAAAAATCTAAGCAGTGCACAAAGAAGAGTATGCAGAAGCAAGCTCATTGATTGCTCCCCGTCTTTGCATAAGCTGTGTAGCCAACAGGACCTGATCCCAGACAACATGTCTTTGTAACATCTGAGCCCCGTTCGTCGTAAGGGCTGAAGCTAAGTTAATCAATTGTCCTTTTAGCCCGTTAACATTAGCGAGCTGATTGAGAACAGGAAATATCGGGTCGTCAATGGCTGATCCGCATCCAAATCATGTGGTTAATTTCAACCAGGCTAAACTTATCAGGGCTATTGCGCGTGCACGTCCTACTTCAAAAGGCAGGAAAGGTCGATCACCAAAACAATGATTTTCTAACAGTATAATGGTTCTAAACTCAAAGAAAAGGGCTCTTTTTTTTCTCCGCTGGCGAGCAGGAGATGAACATGAACGCTTATGAAGAATACAAGACCATAATCATGGCAAAATTCAACACCGCCACCGCTGTGAGAGCAAGACAAGAAGCGGTGTGTTGGGATGTTTATAGGGTGATATCTATGTATGAATACGTGACGGCAGGTGTGGACTGGTACAGAAGATACCGCTACCCGTTAGTAACTGCAAGGTTGCTAGTTTGATTCCCCTCACCTCCTACCTCGGTGTAGTTTTACATTTCCTTGTAAGTCGCTTTGAATAAAAGCGTCTGTTAAATGACAAATGCAATAAATTGAAGCAGTGAAAATAAATTGTGTGTATTTCTCTCTATTCTTATCATGAGTCCACCTTACTCATTTTCTACAATAATGATATGCTATGGTGTACTAATAACACTGTCATATAATTATAAGTGCTTTGTTCTCCGCATCGCCGACACTACAAAAATGTACCACTCGCAAAAAAGCGCAAGACAGTCAATGTTCGACTGATGTTTGCAATAAATGACTCGAGAAGGTCTTTATTATTCCTTGTCGGCTGAATTGGTAGCGCTCATACAAGAACTCATCATGATGGAATAATGGATCTTGGCGATCGCAAATAACTCTCTCCCTACGCTAATCTAACTATCTAATATGGCTCCTTGGTCAATGGGATCCCTCCTTTTTCCGGGGGTGTGGCAAGCTTATCCAGCTACACTTAAGTTAGCCTGCGCTGGAGCAGGTTAGTGCTAATTGATATGTAACTATGGTGATTTATCGAAAGTTGCTTCCACGAACCAAAAAGAGGGGCGTTTTTTATCTTAGCCTGAAAATTAGCTCGCTAAACCGCTTAGCGAGCTACGACGAATAGGAACCAGGTCTAGTGATTCCACTATCTGGCCAGCTAGGGCTATCTTCAGGCGAACTGGGACTAATGGCCTGAGACCATTTGCGTTTCTACTATTGGGCCGATAGCCTTGCAGTATTTCCCTAAAACCCGCCCATTACATGCGGCCTGTCTGTAAACGTCATCCATCCATCCATTACACAAGGGATTCGGAAGTTCAAGTTCAGATATTGTGCGATAAAGTCAAGATGCCAGGCACCAACGACCTACAGCAAAATAAGTTATGAAAATAAATATAATGGAAACCAAAGTGGCTGTTTCTGATCTACGCTTTGTGGAATGACTCGCAGAGACTCGTTAGACTATCTATTCCTTAAAACTGTCATGTACTGGAAAAGTTTAGCAATCCGTATCACAGGTAGCCTGAAGACATGATCTAATATAAGCCACCTGTAGGCATAATTCACGTTAGAAAGCAAGCTAGTCTCTATTGTTCACATTGTGTTTATTCAAGCCATGGTGTGCTTTAGAGTGCTAGTCGTTCATCGCAATAAATTAGCTCAAACAATTATGCAATAATTTGATGTTAATTAAACATCCATACATAATGTGGTCATTTGAGCCAGCTGAGTTTTGTACTGAAAAAGGTAGAAATTAGATCCATAAGTCATTACACACAATGTTACAATCTCACAATTTCAATAGCATATACCCGTATCTGCTTTTATGCCACAGTGTGTTGGACATCATAAACAATTCAAGAGAAAATAGGTTAATCTTAACATGGCTGGGACAACAGTGATGTGTCCTGTGATTTGCTGATTTATTCATAATATAAAATTATTTTAAATCATCAACATCAGAATAATATAAAAATACTTTTTGGCCCACTTCTGTATGGCTGAAAATGACTGTGACAGCACTCACACAAACACCAATCAAAGGCCACCGACACGTCACGTGAGCCAAAGAGCTAGATCTGGTCTCTACAAATACTCGTGCCAGTCCAATACATGCTCTGAACACATCAAGGACGTCTCTTCAACTCTATTCTGTGGGTAAAGCAGAATAAAGCCCCATTGCTATCATATCATATTTTTCTAATATTATTTTTCAACATAACAGTAAAGCTCTGGGTTCAATGATTCTTCATGACGTCAACATCACAGGGGATTGCCTGCAGCCCATCAACTCTACTTGCTTAAAGATATACTCTTCTATGGCAGCTTATGTGTCACTCTATGTGTTTGCTGCAGCTGTGGTGATATTCACTGTGTGTGGGAACCTTCTGGTAATAATCTCTGTGTATCATTTCAAGCAACTTCATACTCCAACAAATATTCTTATTATCTCTCTGGCTATTTCTGACTGTCTTGTAGGTTTATTTGTAATGCCAGTACATTCAATGATTTTGATTGAATCATGTTCATTGTTCGGGTCAACCTTCTGTTCCTTGTACAATATGATCAATTTCCAGTTAACCTTTGTCTCTGTATATAATATTTCTTTCATCGCTGTAGACCGTTACTTTGCCTTAAGTAACCCTTTCCTCTATTCCAAGAAGGTTTCACTCTTACTAGCATTTATTATCACAACACATGTCTGGATTGTGTCACTGTTTTACAACTGTGCACTTCTTTACTTTAATGGGAACTTCAGGAACAAATGTGCAGATAAATGTGTTCCCTCTGTTGATGAAGTGTGGTCTACCATTGATCTTGTGGTTGTTTTTATTTTACCATGTGCAACTATCATCGTTCTGTACCTAAAAGTCTTCTTTATTGCAAGAAGGCATGCAGTCCTAATCAGAGCAGCATTCAAGGACAGAAAGCATTTGGATGTCCAGAACAATGGTGGCTCAATGAGATTGGAGAGGAAAGCCGCCAAAGTTATTGGAATTCTTGTATCAGTCTTTCTGATATGTTTAATACCCTATTATATTTGTATGTTGCTGTTTGATGTATTAGCCCAGTCATACGACCGTGTAGTGAATACCATGTTGACACTATTTTTCCTCAACTCCACTATGAACCCAATCATTTATGCTCTGTTCTATCCTTGGTTTCAGAAAAGCATGAAATTAATTCTCACACTGAGAATATGCAGGACTGACTCCTCATTGATAAATGTGCTCTCAAATGACTCTTGAGTTTTGTCTTGTGTTATACACTTGCAGATTTATCTTGTTTCCATACAATATTTCTTTCATTGCCGTTACTTTGCTTTAACTAAACCTTTCCGCTACTCTAAGGTTTCAGTCTGACTAGCATGCGTCATAATGTCTAGATTGTGTCTCTTTGATATGTCCATGTAAACAGCCCACACAAGCAGATTAAATTCTTTGTAAATTATTACAGAAAAGTTTTAAATATCCTATCTGCAACAGTTTGTTAGAGATGCACAATTGTTTTAATTAAGTCTACACTGTTTTTAATATTCATATGTATATATGTATGTGAGTTTGAATGATATGTGATATACAGTAGCTTGTAAATTGAATATGACCTGAATATCTTACCTCACAAATAAACAGAATGTGTGCCACAGCATTTGAATACATGCTTTGAAAGCACAACACAGCTCTCCAACAAGTGCAATATGCTTTACAAATACAAAACACAGGTATCAAATTACAGTATGCTTTGCAAATGGCACTTTGAAATGCAGGGCAATTTTTACCAATGTATACGTTTACAAACAAAGAGATTAAGGCAATTCCATGTCAAGTCAACCATCTAACATTCTTCATGAGACCTGGCAGTTAGGGTAGTGGAAAATAAACTATAGAGATGAGTATTGTGATCTTTTGTTAGGCAGAAATTGTGATAAAATTAAACAGTGGTGTCCCTGGTGATCGCGATACATCGCAACAGGTCAGGATATTTCTCTTATATTCAAGTCTCATCCAAACAACCAATTTCTCTCATGTGACACATAGTATGTATCATTGAAATTGTGTACTTGCCAAAGTAAGCAGGAGACTAGATCAAATTTAAATGGTAACCACAGTGCTGAAGTAACCTCAGTAAAGTAGGACGTGCTTTGCACAGCGTGTGGCCTCTCTGCTTCCATATCTGTCTTCTGTATCTTAGCACCTACCTACCCCCATCCTCAAGACTAAGCGCATAGATACTTTTTAGTTTCATGATCATGTACTGTATTTGCTGCATACTCTATGTGGCCACTATATCACCAAGAACGAATGAATTGCAAGTTGTCTGTTTAGAAAGCATTTAAATTAGCCTTATGTGAGCAATCTGCATCAGTGACTGTTTGCTTTAAGTGGATTTCATGTCAGCCAGTCAGAAATAAAAATAAAAAAATTCAATGAAACATCAAGAGATATTAAGAAATGGGCCCAGGGGTAGAAACGTATCTCTATAATCTTGGTCACTTTCTTCATAGGCCTGCATAAATCTGATGTGTGATGATCTATATGTCTGCTCTCTCTCTCTCTCACACACACACACACAGACACACACACACACACACACAGGGCCATAATTTCATTGATGGCCAATATGACTGGCTGAAATTAATTAAAATATTGAGTCACCGGTATGTCAATCAGCACTTGGGCAGGTTTATGACCCTTTCATCAAAAGTTAGAGCAGGTATATAATAAATCAAGGAATGTAGGTGTTAATGGCCTTCCCAGAGGACATATTATAAGACCACAGTGACTCTTAGTTTGCATCGAAGCCTTTTTGGTTGACATAAAAAAAAACCTGACATGGATGGTTTCACTCCTAACAGTTTGTTCTTGAATGTCATCCTGTTTTATCTCCCTGAGTCTACAACTGGCAATGGTCTACTGTTAAAGAAAACATCCTTAGAAATGACAGATTTTCAAAATGATTTTTTTTTCAATTTACAAACAAAATTCCAAAGCATTTCATGACCTCACTTGAACCCTCCATCATATGTCTGACATAAACATGGCATTAACATGCTAAGACAGAAGTGCAAGCATAGAGTTACATTTATGCTGCATTTTGTACAACTTGTTAAAATGACACCTGGGGCTCTGATGCACTGGCCCAAACGTATCCCACCATGATAACTTGAGTTCATCATAATGCCATTCATTGTCATGCTGGTTGCTGACTCAGTAAAGCCAATTCAGACCTATTTGGTCTAATCTTTAAACATAAACAGAGGCATGTAGCAGATCAAAAACATAACAGAAACGTATGGTCATGTGAAATATAGATGTATATTCTGAAGACGTGTGGCCAGTGACTAATGCTGGGGGCACAGTGAAACACAAAAAATCCTTGCAGATTAGTGAGCAGAGTAGGCAGAAGCAGGCTCATGGAATGTTCCCCATCAGCTGAGTAGCCACCGAGACCTGACCCCTACCAGTAAACTGGTCCACCCAGAGCTTTGTATGTCAAATATGAAACAAATATGGCATAAAAAGGGTCTATGTGCTTGGCCTTCTGGATAGAGACAGATATATGTGTGGTAGGGTGATCCCTGCTAATTAGCAGCTCCACCCACACCATTCCCGTTTCCCTACTAGCCTGGGCCTATTTAAACACGCAGGTGTTTGCAGTTACATGGTTGGCAGCCCATAGTAGGGTTGGACTGTTGTCTGCTGGTTGAGCTTGTGGGAAAGATTGCTCGTGTAGCGTGTTTCTAGTTTGTGGTTCTTGGAAGTCATTAAGAGGCTTGGAGTTGGATCTTGGATACATCACGTTCCATAACCAGCTCTTATCCGGGACCGGTGAGTGCCGTTGGGGAGCGCTATTTAGTATTGTGGGAAATAAGCGTGGGGTAATGGTTGCTTGTTCTCTGGTGCAGTATAGGTGGAGGTGTATGGACTGTTACGGTCTCCTGGCACTAAAACTAACATACAGCGTTACAGGTATGTTGCTGCAACGGGTGGGTACATAATTACGTAAAATCTCTGCATGAGTTATAGTCTGATCTTTTGTTACAGAGGCTTGTTGGCTGCTGCTTTGCTGCCTTTGTCTGCTACCACCTTGTGCTGCGTTCTCACGACGCAACGCTGCTTTATTTGTGGGCTGCTTGTTACTACACTGCTTGGCTCCACTGCTTGGGTTCACTGCCTGACTGTCACCGCCTGGTTAATCCAACGGAGCTACCCGACGAACTAAACATCTGACGTGCTCCAGGCAGGCTGTATGGTGCAGTTGTGGCGTGTCTGCTGTGTGTTCTGTGTATTGTATGCTTGTGGTGTGTAAGTGCGTGGGCGAGTTCGACCATCAATAAACTTGACTCGTTCGTATGATCATATAAATCACTGTACTGTTTGACTAACCACACTGTCGGAGAAATTTTAGTTTATTTATTTTTGTTGTGTTATCCCGGAGTGATAAGTGTGCTAGGGCCTTGCTGAGTTTTCCTGCCATTATTATTATAGTTTGATGATTGGTTTTACACCCAAGGATTGTGTTTGGTGATTTTATTTGGCAGCACTGATTTATTTATCATTTGATTTTGGGTTGGATCATATCATTTGCTGTGCTTGTGTGTTTTGTTTCTGTTTTCTCTTTTTGTTAGGTTAAACTCAGTAGGCCATGGATGCTTAGCTCCTGAACGGTCTGCACATCAAAGCCCTCCTATCAGTACCAGTACATGTGTAACTTGTCCTTTTCCTTTTAAACTTTGATCAAATAAAACCATATGCTTTTGTGGAAACTCTCATCTCTGTCTGTCATTCGGTTGACTGGCCTGTATTACGACTAGTTAAGCCATAGCTTGGCTTTAAGTGGGGCTGCACAGGTGTGTAGAGGAGGCTGGTGAGAGGCCTAACCACTGTGCAGTCGGCCCACCACATATGGATATACACGGATGAGAAAGTAGACAGATGGTAACAGAAAGGCCTTAAGCTGTGTACAGCATTTCCAACTTTGCTGAGGTGAATGATAATGCTTAGGGCTATGGATACCATTCAAATACATGTCATGCCTGTGCTTTATTTTGTTTCAGTCAGTCAGATATAATATATCTGTGAAAAACAGGCCAGGTGTGGAGATGCATACACAGGATCTTTGGCCCTTTCTCTCTACTCACACTAAGACAACATAGAGAACACATGTCCCATGGAAACAGTTACTGTTTATTCTGACACCCTTAATAATGATCATTTAGGAGAGGCCAAAGGAGATGTATCTTCTCCCTCACTCATACAACCAAAAGGATGTGCTTGACATGTTTATATCCACGGATGATGCAATTTTCAGTCAAAGGTTTAGTTTTACGGTTCCTGTGATGCAGAATGTCAAAGCCCATTGCACTGATGCCACAACTGATGTCTTAACCAGTGGCGGCTGGTGACATTTTTTTGGGGGGGGCGCAGTTGGGCGGAGCGGTTAAAATGGCACTCCACAATGAGAAGAAAAGAGGATGAGTAGAATATAAAAAAAAAAGAAGCTTTATTTCAAGAACACACAGTGCTCAACACTATCCAATAACACCCATCAACAAACTGTAACTTTGGGCATGAGAGGTTCAGAGCAGAATGGTTTCAGAGGTTTACAGAATAAAACAGGTGCCCACACCCTCACATGAAAGAGGTTTAGAGCACAAGAGATTCAGAAAGACATCACATTTTACATTGGGTGTTTGACAAGAGTAGGCCCCACTACTTGTAAAGAAATGTAGCCCTCCTCTCTTTCAAGTTGGCAAATCTCTCAATAACTCTTGTTAAAGTCAATCATGTCTTCCCTCAGCCAGCATACAGTCAAGAAGTTCATTCTGGACTGTTTTGTATGTTCCCTTAAACACAGTTGCGCTCTCGAGATGCTCTTTCAGTGCACTGTCAAGTGAGGCAACAACGTCCACCAAGCCACGGAATATCCCTGGGTTATCCGAGTTCTCGCTCTCATCATGACCACGCAGGGCCAACTCAAACGCACCACAAAACTTCAGTCTAATATTCTTGAGAGAATGTGTCTGTTTTTCCTTACTTCTTCATTGTCTTTTCGAATGCCAATTCGGTACCCTTCGTCGAGCTGCTCTGCTATACTCAGTCTTCAAAAGAGGCTTAGCTTCAGGCTGTTAGTTAGATGGCTGCGGCAAGATTCGTGCTTCTTACATTTATCGTTGAAGTGCTTTAGATCCCTCATCCCCGTTGCAGTCCAGATTGTTTCAGTCCCAGGACTTTGGAACAACAGGCAGGGAAAACAAAAAAACGCATCACTCACTGAACAACCAGCTAACCAGCTCCGGTTAGCATACATACAGGCTTGAGGAGAAGCTCACAGAATCAAAGTCTCTGCTAGCTATGTTGCTCTCGTGGATACGTGAGATTTATATGGGATGTGAGGGAATGATAAAGGTCTCTGATTCGACGAATAGTCCAGTCGCATTGAAATAAGAAACAATGTCATTGGTTAGGGCGCAAAATTTTGCGCCCCAGGATCGAACTTTCATCCGCCAATGAGAAGCTGTCCTTGCTCAAATGTATGTGAAAAGTATGAGAGCTGTCGGCAGAGATAACGTGTTGACCAGAGAATCCGTATTGAAACCGGAAGTGGGTGATTTACTCCGTTTAATTGGCTAATAACAGGACCTTTACTTTTTCGTTGAGAAATTATGTTGATCGCCTGACATTCAAACGATCGGTTTTCTTTAAATTATTATTATTTTTGTGAAGTTATACAGCTTATGTGAATAAAGCTATCTACACGACTTTTTATATGTCTCCATTGACTCGGTTAGTTGTTCATGTGGTACACGAATGTTGCAGAGTATTGTAGGTCTTAACTGAAGCTCTCGAACATTATTGTTAGGTTGCTGCTAACGCTTAGACCAACAATCCATTGGAACACATAGTAGCTAGGTAGTCTCGCTGCTAATAAGTATAACGTTAGCATGCTGATATGAATTGACCCATTATAGGCAGGTGGCTTAATGCTCAATTGACTTGTTAACCGAACTTTTAAGAAGTCATACAACTAAACACACAAGTGACTTGTTAACCAAACTTTTACGAAGCTATATGACCAAACACAAAGCTAGCACTGTTAATTTCGGTAAAGCTAGCTAGGTCAATTAGCTCGCCTAAGATACTGTAATTTAAGCTAACCAATTATCTCATTTCCCCCAAAACCCATCGATTGTGTGTGTTTGTGATGTGTAACATTTATCCTTTATCAGTCATTCAAGTTATTTACGTTTATTTACCGCTAGCGATTACACAGACACAAGTGTAATTCAATTGCTAGCTAGCTAGCTAGGTAAATTAGCTCGCGTAAGATACTGTCATTTTTAACTTACCTATTACCTAATTATCACACAAAAAACATCGATTACGTGTGTTTGTGATGTGTAACATATCCTTAATCAGTCATTCAAGTTATTAACGTTTATTTACCGCTGGCGATTACACCGACACAAGTGTGATTCAATCGCTATTAATGTTAACGTGACACAACATTAAAAGTCAGGCATCGACATGGTTCCTAAAGAATAAATCAAAGGTCCTTGTCCATGTCTGTTCAGGACATGTGACAAGTTTTATCCAACCAGAGACCGGAGTAAAGTGACGACGTCCGGTTTCAATACGGATCTTTTAGGAAATACGTTATCTCTGCCGACAGAGCTCCCATTGACTTCCATTTGGCCGGCGCCCCAACAGGGAGGAGGGGCTTATCTCAGTGATAATGAATGGCAATATATTATATTTGGTCACATTTAAGTGGTTGTTGACAGGGGCTTACAGTTAACGCGTTAACACAGTACATTTCTTATTTTAATTGTTTGGTATATAATGTTTTTTGACTTATTTTAATTATTTTTTTCATCTGAAAATTTTAGGAGGGGCGGCGCCCTTGCACCCCGTATTGACGCACCGCCACTGGTCTTAACATGGTATTCTGGCAATCTGGGAGCACTGTGGTTCAGTGCACCATGCACAGACCACCTAGGCAACTTGAGTGCCTTGTAAGAGCTTGGCCAAGCAAAGTCAGCTCAGGATTACTGGGCCCAGTTGTAAACATAATCAGAGATTTATGGCAGATCAAAAACATAAACACTAGCACATGGACTTGGAGAGTATATTCTAAAGATACTAAAATACAAAAAATCTAAGCAGTGTACTAAGCAGAGTATGCAGAAGCAAGCTCATGGATTGCTTCCCTGTCTTTACATAAGCTGTGAAGCCACCAGGACCTGATCCCAGACAACATGTCTTTGTAACATCAGGTCTAGTGATTCCACTATCCGGCCAGTGTGAGCTAAGGCTATCTTCAGGCGAACTGGGACTAATGGCCTGAGACCATTTGTGTTTCTACTATTGGGCCGATAGCCCTGCAGTATTTCCCTAAAACCCGCCCATTACATGCGGCCTGTCTGTAAACGTCATCCATCCGTCCATTACACAAGGGATTCGGAAGTTCAAGTTCAGATATTGTGCGATAAAGTCAAGATGCCAGGCACAAACGATCTACAGCAAAATAAGTTATGAAAATAAATATAATGGAAACCAAAGTGGCTGTTTCTGATCTACGCTTTGTAGAATGACTCGCAGAGACTCGTTAGACTCCTCTGTTCCTTAAAACTGTCATGTACTGGAAAATATTAGCAATCCATATCACAGGTAGCCTTAAGACATGATCTAATATAAGCCACCTGTAGGCAAAATTCACGTTAGAAAGCAAGCTAGTCTCTATTGTTCACATAAGTGAAATTAACATTAGCCTGTGTTTATTCAAGCCATGGTGTGCTTTAGAGTGCTAGTCGTTCATCGCAATAAATTAGCTCAAACAATTATGCAATAATTTGATGTTAATTAAACATCCATACATAGTGTGGTCATTTGAGCCAGCTGAGTTTTGTACTGAAAAAGGTCGAAATTAGATCCACAAGTCATTACACACAATGTTACAATCTCACAATTTCCATAGCATATACCCGTATCTGCTTTTATGCCACAGTGTGTTGGACATCATTAACAATTCAAGAGAAAATAGAAATAAAAAACATTAACAAAAGGTTCATCTTAACATGGCTGGGACAACAGTGATGTGTCCTGTGATTTGCTGATTTATTCATAATATAAAATTATTTTAAATCATCAACATCAGAATAATATAAAAATACTTTTTGGCCCACTTCTGTATGGCTGAAAATGACTGTGACAGCACTCACACAAACACCAATTAAAGGCCACGACACGTCACGTGAACCAAAGAGCTAGATCTGGTCTCTACAAATACTCGTGCCAGTCCAATACATGCTCTGAACACATCAAGGACGTCTCTTCAACTCTATTCTGTGGGTAAAGCAGGATAAAGCCCCATTGCTATCATATCATATTTTTCTAATATTAGTTTTCAACATAACAGTGAAGCTCTGGGTTCAATGATTCTTCATGACGTCAACATCACAGGTGATTGCCTGCAGTCCATCAACTCTACTTGCTTAAAGATATACTCTTCTACAGCAGCTTATGTGTCACTCTATGTGTTTGCTGCAGCTGTGGTGATATTCACTGTGTGTGGGAATCTTCTGGTAATAATCGCTGTGTATCATTTCAAGCAACTTCATACTCCAACAAATATTCTTATTATCTCTCTGGCTATTTCTGACTGTCTTGTGGGTGTATTTGTAATGCCAGTACATTTCATGTTTTTGATTGAATCGTGTTCACTGTTTGGGTCAACCTTCTGTTCCTTGTACAATATGATCTATTTCCAGTTAACCTTTGTCTCTGTATATAATATTACTTTCATCGCTGTAGACCGATACTTTGCCTTAAGTAACCCTTTCCTCTACTCCAAGAAGGTTTCACTCTTACTAGTATTCATTATCACAACACATGTCTGGTTTGTGTCACTGTTTTACAACTGTGCACTTCTTTACTTTAATGGGAACTTCAGGAACAAATGTGCAGATAAATGTTTTCCCTCTTTTCATGAAGTGTGGTCTACCATTGATCTTGTGGTTGTTTTTATTTTACCATGTGCCACTATCATCGTTCTGTACCTAAAAGTCTTCTTCATTGCAAGAAGGCATGCAGTCCTAATCAGAGCAGCATTCAAGGACAGAAAGCATTTGGATGTCCAGAACAATGGAGGGTCAATGAGATTGGAGAGGAAAGCTGCTAAAGTTATTGGAATTCTTGTATCAGTCTTTCTGGTATGTTTAATACCAGATTATATTTCTATGTTTCTTTCTGATGTATTACTTGTAGTGAATACCACGTTGACACTATTTTTCCTCAACTCCACTATGAACCCCATCATTTATGCTCTGTTCTATCCTTGGTTTCAAAAAAGTATGAAATTAATTATCACACTGAGAATATGCAGGACTGACTCCTCATTGATAAATGTGCTCTCAAATGACTCTTGAGTTGTGTCTTGTGTGTGACATTTGCAGATTTATCTTTTGTTTCCATACCCTCTCCATTATTTATTTCATTGCTGTTGACTTGTTTATTTTCAAATGAGATTCAAATGTACCACACTTTGTACAATGTATTGAATACGGATACTGTCATTTATAAACTTGCTTTTATACAATATTTAAATGTCTGTGTCTTTCTCCTTTAAAATGTATAAAAATGATAATGATTGATACTGAGCTGAATCTGAAGAAATCACATAATCGATACAAATACTAAAATACAGAAAGTTTGGTCACTTAAACCTAAAAGTGAGGCATGTAGATGATGTACTGTATGTAGACATCTCAGAACACAGTACAATAGTAATTTAACCTTTCATTCATCCATTTCTTTCAAATTAATTGACAAATAACATTCAATAGAATAGAGCAATCAATAGTTTCCTCACTAGTGATACCAGTAATGGTGACATAAACATGCATGCTACATATGACCCATTAAATGGAGGGCCTGCAGTGAATATCAGGTAACTATCAGCACACTGGCTCCATCTACTGTCCAGATGGAGGAAATACAACTGATTCCACAGTGGCACATGAACTCATCTGAGGTTTCTCAGGCCGCAACAGGCTGCCTTGGACACCCATGAAGACAAACACAGTGAGTGGGAAGGGGTTGATATACAAAACACATAAGACTTAGCAAAAGTACTGTAGTTCCTATGTAGAGCCTTGAAATGATCCATGTTGGAAACAAAAACTAGAAAGGTCATTTTTTGTTTTGACTGCCTCACAGTTTTTTTTTCGGACAACAAACTTACATATTGCACTCTTACTGCACCTTATGACAATAAAAAGGAGGTCACATGAAAATTATGAAATAAAATGAGACCAGTAGTTCTTTCACATAAAGCCCTGATGCTTTGGCAAATCATAGCTGAATCAGGGTTTGATTTGACTGATAACAATTGTTTCCAAAACTTGGAATCTGAAACTGAGCTTAATTTGGTTTGAGGTCCTATTTTGTTCAACTGTATCTAATGAAGAATGATCTATTGCTGTTCCTAATAAAAGTCGCCTTGATATCTTGCCCTTCATCCCACTAAGGGAGGTCTTAGGGAATGATTTTAAATAAACTGTTTGGAAATCATACCATTTTGTTTAATTATATTAAGGGATGCATGCAAGTGTTTATTTGTATTGGCTATTGTCAAAAAGCATTTGTATAATATATTTGGACTCATGACAGGACACTGTGTGTACACACATAAAATGCATGAAATGTAACAAACTGGTTTGCTGTAATAATGTTCAGACTATTTCCAGTAAGAATTATCATGTGTTCTACAAGCCCAATAGTCAATACATATATAAACATGTACTGTACATTAAACAAAACATTCCAAATGAGAAAACTCTTGATTATACTGGAGGCTGTTATGAAAAAATAACACAATAAACCAATACAATAACACCAGAAATCAAAGCAATTGAGAGAAACATAAAAAAAAAAAAAGTTACATCACCTGTTTGACCTCTGCAGCAGGTAACCTCCCTTTGATGTAATAGGAGCAGACACATTACATCATGTAGAACATGTTTGCCAACACCTTTAATTGCAGGGACCCCTTGGGGATCTCCAAGGGACTGGTACAACTCATTCCCAATTACAGGTGTGAACGTGTGAAAGCAAATGAACTGCAACCCAGGGTAAGCTTTCATGAACAGAGGGTCAATTTTCATCTGCTTGTTTTAATGGACTGATAAGTGACCTTAGCTTTCTGCTCTTTTGTGATGACCATCACAATCTGTCTTGTTCCTTCCTTTGTGTATATCAATCAAGAGCTTCAGCCTGCAAGGCTCACCTTGTAATACACATGACAGACCATTTATTTGGTACTTGGGTCATGCTTTTCACAACATATTTATAATATTGGCACATTGTAGGTACAATAGGTACCAGCCTCACATGGGCACCAGAATAATGTAGGTACCTCACCTTATGAGTGGGCGTTGAATAAACGTGAGGGCAATTGTGCATAAATATTAATACTGTCTTCACGAGGGCCACTAAGATAACATTGGTACTATCCTGATAACAGCACCAATAATATGTTGGTGATCTCACCCAATTGGACAGGCATCAACCATTCAATACAGTGCGGTGTCTACCACAGTGGTCAAAGTAAAGATCAGTCATAAATCAGTCTCAAAAATCGATCAAATCTACAACCAAAGTCACCTTATTAATAGCGAGTAAAGGTTGTAAGGGTTTTTCACATTTCAGAGGAGAGCCGCATGTCCTGTAAACAGTCTGTAGGGTAAAAACAAGGAACAGATAAAAAAGCAGATATCTAATTTGAATCACACTCTGAATTCACA
Organism: Clupea harengus; assembly: GCF_900700415.2. Lineage (NCBI taxonomy): Eukaryota > Metazoa > Chordata > Actinopteri > Clupeiformes > Clupeidae > Clupea > Clupea harengus. Next base: position 18,930,495 of record NC_045166.1, read on the forward strand.
CCACTGAAAGTCAGCAATGCCTAAACCTGTCAAATTTGGTCCTTTTTCATTTTAACGGCAAAACTAGCCATCTAACATTCTTTATGAGACCTGACAGTTAGAGTAGTGGAAAATCTATAGAGATAAGTATTGTGATCATTTGTTAGGCAGAAATTGTGATAATATTACACTATGGTGACCCTGGCAATCGCGACACACCACAACAGGCCAGGATATTTCTCCTATATGCAAGTCTAATCCAAACAACCAATTTCTCTCATGTTTTTCATTAAATAATGTTACATACCAAAGTAAGCAGGAGACTAGATCTGATTTAAATGGTAACCACAGTGCTGAAGTAACCTTAGCTAATTAGGATGTGCTGTGCACAGTGTGTGGCCTCTCTGCTTCCATATCTGTCTTCTGTATCTTTGCACCTACCTCTGCACTATCACTTTGCTCTTTGCACTTTCCAAACACACACACACACACACAAGCACAAGATCACTATCTTGCAATACCCATCCTCACAAGCACAAGAACATTATATATTTGTTTGCACTCTCCACACCAGCAGCACAAGATCACTTTTCACTTTCCTCCTAGCACCGACACTGTCAAAATCATTGCACTCTGTACAATAGGGTCAGACCCGTTCCTGCATCTGGAAACACTCTGTGTGAATATGTTCTCCCTATGTGTATGTATATGTGATTTATGTATGTATGTCGGTGAGGTGTATAAGTGTATATGTGTATGTGTATAAGCTACTGGATGACCTAAATTTCCCTCGGGATTAATAAAGTATCCATCTATCTATCTATCTATCTACCCCCATCCTCAAGACTAAGCGCGTATATACTTTTTAGTTTCATAATCATGTATTTGCTGCATACTTTATGTGGCCACTATATCACCAAGAATGAATGAATTGCAAGTTGTCTGTTTAGAAAGCATTTAAATTAGCCTTATGTGAGCAATCTGCATCGGTGACTGTTTGCCTTAAGTGGATTTTTTGTCAGTCGGTCAGATATAAAAAAAAAAATCGATGAAACATTGAGAGATATTAAGAAATGGGCCCAGTGGTAGAAAAGTATCTCTATAATCTTGGTCACTTTCTTCATAGGCCTTAGATAACCTCTCTGGCCCTTCCTCACTGCTCACACTAAACATTAAGCAAGAGAGAGACCAGAGAGCCAATGTCTAGCGGGACCAGAGTTTTTCTGACACCCTTAGTAATGATCATGTAGGAGAAGCCAAAGGAGATGTCATCTCACTCATTAATACACACAAACAAATGTACTCATTTGTGTCTGTATCAACAGATGATGCAATTTTCAGTCAAAAGGCATTTAGAGGTGTGAAAAGCTTAACACAGACCAATGTCATAATGAAGACCACTGAGATGTTATCAGCAAACCAACAAGAGAACCACATCAAAACATGATACAATCATTACATCTGATGTGTAATGATCTATATGTCTGCTCTCTCACACACACAAACACACACACACACCCGCACGCACACAAACATACCTGCACGCACACACACACAGGGCCATAATTTCATTGATGGCCAATATGACTGGCTGAAATTAATTAAAATATCAAGTCACCGGTATGTCAATCAGCACTTGGGCAGGTTTATGACCCTTTCATCAAAAATTAGAGCAGGTATATAATACATCAAGGAATGTAGGTGTTAATGGCCTTCCCAGAGGACATATAAGACCACAGTGACTCTTAGTTTGCATCGAAGCCTTTTTGGTTGACATCTAAAAAAACCTGACATGGATGGTTTCACTCCTAACAGTTTGTTCTTGAATGTCATCCTGTTTTATCTCCCTGAGTCTACAACTGGCAATGGTCTACTTTTAAAGAAAACATCCTTAGAAATGACTTTGATTTTCAACATGATTTTTTAACATTTACGAACAAAATTCCAAAGCATTTCATGACCTCACTTGAACCCTCCATCATATGTCTGACATAAACATGGCATTAACATGCTAAGACAGAAGTGCAAGCATAGAGTTACATTTATGCTGCATTTTGTACAACTTGTTAAAATGACACCTGGGGCTCTGATGCACTGGCCCAAACGTATCCCACCATGATAACTTGAGTTCATCATAATGCCATTCATTGTCATGCTGGTTGCTGACTCAGTAAAGCCAATGCAGACCTATTTGGTCTAATCTTTAAACATAAACAGAGGCATGTAGCAGATCAAAAACATAACAGAAACGTATGGTCTTGTGAAATGTAGATGTATATTTTGAAGACGAGTGGCCAGTGACTAATGCTGGGGGCACAGTGAAACACAAAAAAGCCTTGAAGATTAGTGAGCAGAGTAGGCAGAAGCAGGCTCATGGAATGTTCCCCATCAGCTGAGTAGCCACCGAGACCTGACCCCAACCAGTAAACTGGTCCACCCAGAGCTTTGTATGTCAAATATGGAACAAATATGGCATAAAAAGGGTCTATGTGCTTGGCCTTCTGGATAGAGACAGATATTTGGATATACACGGATGAGAAAGTAGACAAATGGTAACAGAAAGGCCTTGAGCTGTGTACAGCATTTCCAACTTTGCTGAGGTGAATGATAATGCTTAGGGCTATGGATACCATTCAAATTAATTTCATGCCTGTGCTTTATTTCGTTTCAGTGAGTCAGATATAATATATCTGTGAAAAACAGGCCAGGCGTGGAGATGCATACACAGGATCTTGGTCACTTGATAACCTCTCTGTCTTTGGCCCTTTCTCTCTACTCACACTAAGACAACACAGGGAACACACGTCCCATGGAAACAGTTACTGTTTAATCTGACACCCTTAATAATGATCATTTAGGAGAGGCCAAAGGAGATTGGCCTTCTCCCTCACTTATACACACAAATGGATGTGCTGACATGTTTATATACACGATGATGACATTTTCAGTCAAAGCAATTAACCTCAAACCTCATAATGACCTCAAGCAGATGGTGTTGTAGGTAGGGGATACGTATTTCCGCTGGGATCCGTATTGAAACCGGAGTGGGTACTCCGTTTGATTGGCTAATACCAGGACCTTTACTTTTTCGTTGAGAAATTGTGTCGATCGCCTGACTTTTAAACGATTGTTTAAAAAAAATATATATATTTCTGCGAAGTTATACGGCTCAATACTCAACTGACTTGTTAACCGAACTTTTACGAAGTCATACGACTAAAAACACACAAGTGACTTGTTAACCGAACTTTTATGAAGCAATACGACCAAACACACAACTAGCGTGCTAATCAAACTTTTACACCATGTCAAATAAGCTATTAATAGTTACAAGCTAGCGTAAATAAACGAATTGCCATCTTGGCTTGACTGTTTATTTCACATTGGGTTAAACGTCTGTTGCTCATATATGTCACAAAGTGACTGCACTAACTGTCCGTAACACTATGCGTAATGCAAAATATACAAAACAATGTAGCACACCAATGCAATAGCCTAGATTTGCTAAGCCCCTGAACACCTCCTCGTATGCATGTTATTGAAATGAGTTCCTTAGAAAATGAAAACATGGTGTTTGTTTGTTCCCTACTGCGATATAACAGATGGGACATGACGTAGTCATGGAACCAATCGAAGCACTATTCACTCACGCCGGAAGGCTGAGATTCGTCCAATCCCTCTCCTGAGCCTGCCCCCTCAGGAGCCTTTAAGTAGGGATGGTCACGGTCTTAAGAAACTTCGCTTCGAAGTGGTCAATCCAGACACTTTTTCTACGCTCTGCTAAGTTAAACTTTGTGTGCTTTCACTGTTTCGAGTTGGTGAGTTATTCGGGTTCTTTTACCCTCACTAGCTCTGAGTGCTACAAGTTCGACTTACTATTAAGAAAGTCGAGTCGCTATCCTAACTAGTTAGCTGGCTAAGTCCCTGACTAGCCTGCTAGCTTCTTGCTACCCAACGTTCAGTTGTGATAGTGTGCTCTTGAAATTAACTTTCTCATTTCAGATAATGTCCAGGCAGGCTTACCCGGACTGTGGGCACGCCAGAGACAAGGGCGACCGCCACCGCCGTTGCGTGGTCTGACTTGGCAGGGCCCACGCGGAGGCGGCTCTCAATGGCGACGACCCGGCCTGCGACATCTGTGCTAGCATGACGCTAGCAAGGGCCACCAAGTGTCTAGCGTACTGGGAACGCTCAGACGCTCAGAAGGCGACGCCAGCTCCGTCCGGGGAGATTCCCCCTGTAGGACTGTGCGTCCCTTCGGCCCCAGACAGCGTGATGTCAGGCAACCGCTGTTTAGCCGCAGCTGCACCCACTAGCCTCTCTCCGTCTCTCCCTCACCCGCTAGCCTGGTGGCCGCGGACCACAAGGCGGTGGAGCTACCTCCTGGGTGCGAGGACCAGCCCGTGCCGGAGCTGGACTTCGGCCTGGACAGTGAGAGTCTGCTCGACTTCTCGGACGAGCACGCCTCGGACGAGGAGGAGATGCAGCTCGAATTGGATGTGAAGCCGCGGGCAACCTCTCCCCCGGCTACATCCAGGACCTTGGGCCAGCAGCTCCACAAGGTGGCGCTGAGGGCGGCGAGCCGCCTCGGTCTCCCCCTCCCTCCCCCTCCCAGCGTGCAGGCTTCGCTGCTGGACGGGGAGTTCTACGCTGGCCCATCTGTAGCAGCCCCATCCCCTTCTTTGCGGAGGTGCATGGGGAGCTCACGACCACGTGGGCCACTCCCTACTCGGGACGTGCCCCGGTGCCGGGCTTTGCTGCTTACCTCCACCTCGACTAGCGGCTACCTCTCCTTTCCACCGGTGGAGGACACAGTGGCAGGCTACCTCTCGCCCGCCTCTCCCACGATGCGCCTCGGCCAGAGACCCCTCCTGCCCACGCGAGTGGCCAGGCACCAGGCGGCTCTGGCCGAGAAGGCTTATTTGGCTGCTGGGCAGGCTGCGTGTTCAACGAACACCGCATTGCTCCTACAGTGCTACCAAGCCAAACTCCTAACGGAGTTGCCCTCGTCACTGGGGAGTGGGCACGAGACGGTGGTGGAGCTCCGTAGGACCTATCTCTCTGCCTCACCCGCTGCACCTCCCAGGCCCTGGGGAGGGTCATAGGGGCCTCTGTGGCGACGCAGAGGTCTCTCTGGCTGTCTCTGGCAAAACAGACAGAGAGAAGGCGCCGCTGCTGGACGCCCCAGTCAGCGTCCAGGGTGTCTTTGGTGAAGCTGTGGGCACGATGGCCTCAAAGTTTGAGGAACAACAAAAGAGCCGCTCGGCAGTGGCTCGGAGCAGCAATCCTCCTCGGGACAGACAACCCCGACTCCAGGACAGAAGCGGAGTGGGTTCTGCTCTCCAGCACCTCCGGCCAAGATGCCCACGCGGCGAGGCTGGCAGAGGCACCCCTTCCGCCCCGCCGCTTAGCCGCCAGCACAGCAGCAGCCAGCTGCGCGCTCAGCTCAGAGCACAGCCCGCGCCCCACGGCAGCATGCTGCTCGCCGGGGGAAGGGCCAGGGCAGACCGCCGGCCACCTGATCCGCGACGGCCGCTGAAAAGACAGGGGGGAGCGGTGGATCCCCCACCGCCTCCACGGAAATCCACCCGCTGCTCTCATGCACAATTCATGTCAAGCAAGGTGAACAGGTTCCCACAAGCACCACATCCAAATGTCACGACCACTGCCCCAGTAGGCGCAGCGTTAAGGCATGCTTGTGTAACTCCCCCTGCGGTGCACCCACTGCAATCGCACCCCCCATTATTTTTTCAAAACCATGAGGGGGCAACCCCAGATCTCGTCCCCCTCCCTAGGCGGAGCGGGCGCAGATCTAGGTTTAGGCACATTGACTATGAGCGGGTTAGTTCCCGACCTATTTCAACTCAAAGCCCAGTCTGGCAGGCTGCGCGGAGAGTTGGCGCGCATGTGCTGCGTCGGCATGGGTACTAAAAACAATCACAGCGGGTTACACGCTGCAGTTCGCTCGCGATTCAGAAGGGTGGTCCAATCAGTGGTGCCGCGTGGACAGTCTCATTTCCTACGAAAGGAAATAGACTCCCTGCTCCGAAAAGAAGCGATAAGTGTGGTGCCTCCCGAGGAGGCAGACTCAGGCTTCTACAGCAGATACTTCCTGGTCCCCAAAAAGGACGGGAACTATTGGCCAATATTAGATCTGCGTGTGCTGAACAGAGCGCTCATGCCGTTGAAGTTCAGAATGTTCATAAGACCAAACGATTGGTTCATCACGATAGATCTAAAGGATGCTTACTTCCATGTCCCGATCCACCCCAAACATCAGAGATTTCTGCGGTTTGCGTTCGGAGGAATAGCATACCAGCTCCACGCACTCCCGTTCGGTCTGGCTCTGGCACAGAGGGTTTTCACAAACTGCGTGGAAGCAGCCATCGCGCCGTTGCGGCAACGGGGGCTACGTCTGTTCAATTATTTAGACGATTGGCTTCTTGCGCTCGCTCAAGAGCAGCAGCGGTACAAGACTGCCATCTAGTGGTGGCACACTTGCACCGCCTCGGCTTTGTGATAAACAGGGAAAAAAGCGTTCTGCGCCCAGGCCAAACCGCACATTTCCTAGGCATGTCTCTAGACTCCACCTCAATGAAGGTCAGTCTGTCTCAAGACCGAATAAAAAAGCCATCAGATAATGCGTGCATCAGTTCAAGTTGAGGCAGACAGTCTCGTCCCTGTGCTGCCAAAGGCTGCTGGGCATGATGTCATCAGCCGCAATCGCTCTCCCTCTGGGGATGTTGCGTATGCGGCCTTTTCAGATATGGTATCTCTCCTTAAAACTCAGTTCTACCAAGAACAGACACCACATAATAGCGGTGACCTCCAGATGCAGGAGAGTCCTGACGATCTGGAGGACTCCGCAGTTCTTCGCGGCATTGGGCCCCATGGGCATTGTGGCGCGCCGCATAGTGGTGACCACAGACGCCTCCACAAAAGGGTGGGGGGCAGTCTGCGAGGGGAGGTATGTGAACGGTCGCTGGTCTGCAGCAGAAGCCGAGTCACATATAAATGTGTTAGAACTGCGAGCGGTTTTCCTGGCACTGCGGCACTTTCTGCCCACGTTAAGTGGTCGACATGTGTTAGTAAGGATGGACAACACCAGCCATGGCGTATATAAACCGCCAAGGCGGAGTGCGCTCCCCGTCGTTGTACCGCTGGGCGAACCGCCTGCTCCTGTGGGCGGCGGTTCACATCCCATTCCCTCAAAGCAGTTCATATTCCAGGCCACCTCAACTACGGGGCAGACCTGTTATCGAGGGGCGACCGCGTTTGACAGCGGGCTAACCAAACATCTAGTACATAGCTAGGTCAATTTGCTCGCGTAAAATACTGTTGATGGAGATAATTTCCAAACACTGTTAATGACTTAAGAATATAATAATCAATTGCCTTATTTTATATGAAACTGTGCTTCTTCCAACCTTGCAAAACTTCCATCCTTGCCTCGGGCGTCAGAAATCCACCACGTGGTTTTCCCTGCTGAACGCTCAACTTCTGTCTATATAAACCTTGTGCGATGTGTTTATCATTGCTTCACTTTCAGCCTTGTGCTGGGAGTGAGCCCGATTGCAATTGTTGTTTGTCTAATAAATATGCTTATATGCAGCTCCGGAGTCCTGAGGTAACTAGGGTGAATTTTCACCTATCAGATGCATACCCCCTTTCACGTATAGACGATGCCTTAGATAGCTTGCATAGTGCCAAGTGGTTCTCTACCCTCGACCTCGCCAGTGGTTACTGGCAGGTCGAGGTTGACCCTCAAGATCGGCCCAACACTGCCTTTACAACCAGACAAGGTCTATTTTAATTTAATGTTCTTCCATTTGGTTTGTCTAATAGCCCTAGTACTTTTCAAAGACTATTGGACCTGGTTTTGGCAGATTTTCAATGCACCACCTGTCAAGATGGCGGCGCGTGAACAACGCGAGGCTCAGCGTCTCTCCAGAATTTGCAAAATAGTAGTTTTCTGCCTATTTGTTTAGAGTCTGTTCACTCAGAACAGTCTTGCGAATATCTCATATAGCCGTCAGCAACTTTTGGATATCGAATCATGCGATTTCGACCACTTTATCAACGGTCTCCGGCTCATTCTAGAGATCTCCAAGACAGCAGTAGCTACCACCCCGGCTACGCCGACCGGAAGTGCTCACAGGCGGCGTCGAGACCGTAAACAAAGGCGGGGGAAGCGAGGAGGGCTACGAGCTAGGCTATGGCTAACTCCTCACCGGCTTTCTCTACCCAGCATTTTCCTCAACAATGTTCGGTCTCTGGCGAACAAAATGGATGAACTGCGGCTGCGGGTCACCACTCATAAATGGATTATAGACGGCAACGTCATGATTTTCACGGAAACATGGCTCAACAGCGGCGTTCCCGATAGCGCCATCGAGCTAACGGGGCGCTACATCCTCCGGGCAGATAGAACAACAGAGGACTCCGGTAAGACCAGAGGCGGTGGACTATGCATCTATGTAAACAATGCTTGGTGTACGGACACTGCTATCATCGAGAGTCAGTACTCTGCTAACCTTGAGTATCTCATGGTTAGGTGTAGACCGTTCTATCTGCCCAGGGAGTTTACATCTACTGTTGTGACTGCAGCTTATATCCCCCCGGATGCTAATGCTAAACTGGCAATGAAAGAAATGCATACTGCCATTAGCAAGCAACAGACTTTACATCCGGAGGCAGCCTTCATTGTTGCAGGTGACTTTAACCACTCCAACCTGAAGACTGTACTCCCCAAATTCCACCAACATGTCTCCTGCCCCACGAGAGGAGACAAGACTTTGGACAAGGTCTATACCAACATGGCTGATGCCTACAAGGCAGCCCCCCTCCCCCACCTAGGACAGTCTGACCACCTCTCTTTGTTTCTTCTCCCTAAATACACACTACTCATCAAACGTGTGAAACCCACAGTGAGGACAGTTAAAGTGTGGCCAGAGGGAGCAGACTCTGCACTACAGCTTCGGTTCGAACACACGGACTGGAGTGTGTTTGCCACTCAGGCCACACTGGACTCCCACACGGACATTGATTCCTATGCCTCTTCCGTTCTGGACTTCAACACCAACATCGACAGTGTCACCACACTTAAACGAATCACCACCTTCCCCAACCAGAAGCCATGGATGAACAAAGAGGTCCGCCTACTGCTGAAGGCACGAGACACCGCTTTCAGATCAGGTGATGCTCAAGCCTACAGTTCATCCAGGGCTGACCTGAAGAGGGGCATCAAGCAGGCCAAGCACTGCCACAAGCTAAGGATTGAGGAGCACTTCAAGAACAACTCCGACCCCCGACGCATGTGGCAAGGCATCCAGGCCATAACAGACTACAAACCCACCAACACCACCCCCCAAAACAATGATGCCTCCTTCCCTGACGAGCTTAACAGCTTTTATGCACGCTTCGACAGGGACAACCAGGAGGCTGCCATCAAGGCTGTGCTCACTTCAGACCACCAGCCCCTCACACTCTCCTCCACCGACGTGTGTGCTGCACTGAGCAGGATTAATGCACGTAAGGCTGCTGGCCCTGATGGCGTCCCCGGACGAGTGCTCAGGGCCTGTGCTGGGCAGCTAGCTGAGGTCTTGACTGACATATTCAACCTGTCACTAGCCCAAGCTACTGTCCCCACGTGCTTTAAAACCACCTCTATCGTGCCAGTGCCAAAGCACTCCACCGCAGTGAGCCTAAATGACTTCCGCCCAGTTGCACTCACTCCAACCAAGTGCTTCGAGAGGCTGGTCCTGGCTCACCTCAAAACCTGCTTACCACCCACACTGGACCCCTTCCAATTCGCCTACCGCAAGAACAGGAGTACGGAGGATGCCATCTCCACGGCATTACACTCCGCCCTTTCTCACCCGGACAAGGTGTTAGGGTAGAGAACCACACATCCTCAACCCTCATCCTGAACACTGGCGTGCCACAGGGCTGTGTGCTAAGTCCTCTCCTCTACTCCCTCTTCACCTACGACTGCACACCTGTACATGGTTCTAATACCATTGTCAAGTTTGCAGACGACACAACGGTGATTGGCCTCATCAGTGACAACGATGAGTCGGCCTACAGAGAAGAGGTCCAGCACCTGGCGGTGTGGTGCGCCGACAACAACCTGGCTCTCAACACCAACAAGACCAAAGAGCTAATTGTGGACTTCAGGAAGAAAGCTGGCACACACATCCCCATCCATATCAACGGGATGGAGGTTGAGCGTGTCGCCAGCTTCAAGTTTATGGGTGTCCACATCTCTGAGGACCTCTCTTGGCCCTCAACACCTCATCCTTGGTAAAGAAAGCACACCAGCGTCTCTTCTTCCTGAGGAGACTGAAGAAGGCATCTGTCTCCTCAGATTCTAGAGAATTTCTACCGCTGTACCATAGAGAGCATCCTTACAAACTGCATCTCAGTATGGTATGGCAGCTGCTCTGTCGCGGACCGTAAATCACTGCAGAGGGTGGTGAAAACTGCCCAACGCATCACCGGTTCCTCACTCCCCACAATTGAGGCTGTCCAGAGCAAGAGATGTCTGCGGAGGGCACGCAGCATCGAAAAGGACAGCTCTCACCCCAGCCACAGACTGTTTGCCCTCCTCCCCTCTGGGAGGCGCTACAGGGTGCTCCGTTCCCGGACCAGCAGGTTCAGGAACAGCTTCATCCCTGCGGCTGTCACTTTACTGAACTCTGTCCCCCACTCCCACACACATCTCCCTCAGTGACTGTACTTCCCCTCTCCACCCTGGCTTGACTGCCACACACCCTCCTCCAGCCACTGAACATTTGCACTGTACTTCCCTCCTCCACCCTGGCTTGACTGCCACACCCTCCTCCAGCCACTGAACATTTGCACCAGAATGTTTTTTCTACCACTTATTACTGTATTAATCGTACTTATACCTACAATACCTCTTAAATATAATATTACTAATACCTCTTTCACTTCATCTCACTTATTACCACCACTAATACTTACACCTGCACTTTACATATACTTATCTTGTCCCAATTACTGTTCATATTGCATATCCATTTCTTACTGTTCATATTGCATATCTATTTCTTACTGTACATATCTATTTATTCACTTATTACACTTTACATATGCACATACTCTGCACTTTTTGCTATTTTGCACTTCTGGTTGGATGCTAAACTGCATTTCGTTGCCTCAGTACTTGTACTCTGTGCAATGACAATAAAGTTCAATAAAGTTGAATCTAATCTAATCTAATCTGGTGTACTTGACATAATCATGTTTGGGTGGGAATTCGCACAACATCTTCAACGGATAGGCCAGGTACTGTCCAAGTTAAAAATGGCTAACCTTAAGGTAAAACCTTCAAAATATCACCTCTTTGCTACTAAAGTTAAATGCCTTGGCCTGTCATTTCAGCTACAGGAGTGATGGCGGATCCTAGCAAGGTAGAAGCTGTACGAGCCTGGCCTACTCCCAAAAATCAGACTGAGGTACGAAGGTTTTTGGGGTTAGCATCATATTACAGACGGTTTGTGAAGGGATTTGCCGAGTGGGCTAGTCCATTACATAGGTTAGAGAAGGGCAGACGATTCTATTGGGATGAAAGCTGCCAGGAGGCATTTAACCAGTTAAAATGCTGTCTTACTTCTGCACCTATTCTTGCATACCCTGAGGGAAGTTTTATTTTGGACACAGATGCGAGAGATGCGAGCATCGGGGCAGTCCTGTCGCAAGAGGTGGATGGGTTGGAGAGGGTGGTGGCTTACGCAAGTAGGGCCCTGACTTATCAAAAGCATAAATATGCCACAACTAAGAAAGAACTCCTGAGTGTAGTTGTTTTTACAAAATATTTCAAGCACTTCTTGCTTGGTAAAGAGTTTCTCCTGAGAACAGATCACAACTCTCTACGATGGCTGCATACATTTCAAGGCTCCGAGGGACAGCTTGCACGGCGGCTACTAGTACTTTTCAAAGACTATTGGACCTGGTTTTGGAGGGACAGCTTGCACGGCGGCTTGAACAGCTGGCTACATTTCAATACAAGATCATCCAACGGCCTGGCAAAGACCATGCTAACGCTGATGCGCTGTTGAGGCTTCCAGTAGAGCGCTTGGATGACTCCTTGGGTGTAACCAAGCCATACAGAGGAGGGAGAGCAGATAGGGGTAGCATTCGCAGAGCCAGCTGAATTGGTTTGGCCTTCCCTGGTAGAGGATGACATGGTAACAAGAGCTCAGCATAATGACCCTGATTTGAAAGTCCTGATAAAATTGAAGTGAACCAGGGGGCAAACGGGGTGTGTGGGACACTTTTCCTTCCTTGAAAAAGTATGGCCGTGTCTGGGACCAGTTACAGGTACAGGGACAGAGACTGGCCCGGGGTTTACCTCCAAAACCGGGGTTGTCTGCAAAGACCCAAATATTCTTGCCCCAGTCCATGGTGTCTGTGGTGCTCAGTCAATTGCATAATGCCGCGACGGCGGCTCATTTAGGTGTGCAAAAGCTCCAAGGGAAAGTTAAAGAGCGTTTCTATTGGCCAGGATGGCTTAGAGAAGTTAAAAAATGATGCCAGGAATGTGCTGTGTGTGGAGCTCACAAAGAGGCAGGACAAACACCTCGGGCACCCCTTGTCCCCTCTGTTACCTCTCGCCCTTACGAAAGACTTGCAGTTGACATCTTGGGCCCTCTGCCTGAAACGAAACGTGACAATAAGTACATCATGGTGGTGGGAGATTATTTCTCAAAGTGGACAGAGGCTTATGCAATCCCTAACCAAGAAGCAGATACATTAGCCAAGGTACTGGTAGACCAGTGGGTTTGTCGTTATGGCACTCCCAGAAGTTTGCTCTCCGACCAGGGTCGGAGTTTTGAGTTTAATTGTTCCAGCAACTCTGTCAGCTGTTGAGCATAAACAAGACTAGGACAACACCTTACAATCCACAATCGGATGGCATGGTTGAAAGATTTAACCGTACCTTCCTTACTATGTTGGTCTTTTATGTGGTGGAGAATCAACAGAATTGGGATGTTTTCTCCCATTTGTGACGATGGAGTAGCATGCATGCTAGTACTGGCTTCACTCCCTATCGAGTCATGTTTGCTCAAGAAATGGTATTGCCTGTTGATGTGATGTTAAATCTAGATGGAAATGAGAGGTTCTCCTCCGTTAACGCTTATGTGGAGAAAATAACCGAAAGCTTATCCACGGTAGTTGAAGCTGTGAAGAAACACCAATCTAAGGCTAAAGTTTAACTTTGAGTTTTGAGCACAATATCAGTTTTATTCAGAAGGGGAACTGGTATGGTTGGAAAAATAAGGCCCGAAAGAAGGGGGAGAGCCCAAATTTACAGAAGCGGTTTAAAGGTCCGTACAGAATTGTGGAAAGGGTATCGGATGTGCTCTATCGGATTCAACCTCAAGGGGGGAGTCACAAGCAATATAGTACATATTAATCAACTGAACCCATGCCTGTCTCCTTCAATTGTAGAAGCAACAGGCCAAGCAACTGGTGGGGTCAATGAGCAACAGGCTACAGCTAGTCCAGTGCGGCCCAAAAGTCCAACTGGGTGTTCCGGCTGTCTCACAGGCCTGTAGCTCAGGGCTTCGACTTGCTATCTACATCCGCCTCGCCACTCCTGCTTGCTGCGCCTGCTGCCGGGGAGCCGCTCTTGCCTGCTGCGATTGCCTGCACCTGCAGCCAGGACACCTCCTCGGTCTGCTGCACCTGCTGCTGGGTAACATTCCCCACCTGCTGCACTCACGGCTGGGGGAGCGTCTCCAGTGTCACCAGGGCCAGCTGGTGGTGGGCTTGACTTGCTGGATAAGCCTGCTGCTAGAGGCCTGGGTCTGCCGGAGCAAGTTCGAGGAGCCCCTGTCTGGTCACAGGACAATGTCCTGTCTTCGCCGGGACTCGGGGACGAGTCCATTTCTATGAAAGGTGAGTAGTGTAGGGAAAAGGGAGCGATTGACTGTGACAGGAAACACAACACTAATTGCTGCGGCCGTTAATTAGCAGCAATGGCTGTGTTCACACACCTAAAACTAATGACTGATGCTTTTAATGGGGGAGAGGGAGAATGTTTGAGAGACACGCAACACGAGACGGGGGATTTTCGCTGAACACGCACAGGGAAGTCCGCTTTTAATAACTCTATACAGTGTGTGTCGTTACGCGATCGTTGGGCTATGGCCACGTGCAGCTGTTGTATGCACTTGTAGCCTGATCTTTGTCACGTGTGTGTAAAAGAAGTGTTGCATATTTTTATACATGGTATTTATTGCTCAAAAAGTGCGGTAGTCTTTTACGTCAGATTTATTGACTTGGAGTGTCGTGTTAGATCTATGAATTGATGGGTCTTCCTCTAAATTATTTCACGTGTGATATTTATTCAGACTTCTAGTGTGTACAGAAAGTTGTGTGTTGCAGGTGGACTGACGTGAGCTCCTTTTATGAATTGTCAAATAATAAAGATAATTGTTCAGATAAGATAAGATAAAGGCTCAGTAAAAATCACCCCTTTGAGCAGTGGCGAACAATGGACAGCTAAACTGAATATCTGCCACACGTCAGTTACTTTGGCGCAGACGCGTGCATTATGAGTGAGGAGACTTTTAAAACTCAAGCAAGTGACTGACCAACACCCTTTAAAGGCCATGCTGTGCAGTCCAGGTGGACAGCTGAACTGTATGGGCCAATTCAAAGCAAGTACATGGCACAAAAACAAAAAGCATCCATTTCAAGTCTACGTAGATAGAGGAGAGAGAGTGAGCAATCTACTAAGCAGGGCAGCAGCACAGGCAATGGGGCTCGTGAAGAGAGTCTACGAGGTCAGTGGCGTTGGACAATTTGGCCTACTCAACACACAGCCAGTGAAAATAGTGCTCCAGGACAATGCCCAGCTCTATGCCATCCACACTTCGCGCAGAGTTCCCATTCCCCTCATGAAACCTGTTAAGCTGGAGCTGGACAGGATGGAGGCAAAAGGCGTCATAGAAAAGGTGACGGAGCCCAAGGAGTGGTGTGCTCCCATTGTGCCTGCACCTAAGAAATCAGGCCAGGTGCGTATATGCGTCAACCTGAGAGAACTTAACAAGACCGTCAAGAGGGAGAGGTTTGTTCTGCCAACGGCGGAGGAAATCACAGCTGAGCTGAGCGGGTCCACTGTGTTCTCCTCCTTGGACGCAGCATCAGGGTTCTGGCAAATACCGCTAGACAAGGACTGCCAGAGGCTGACAACTTTTATCACGCCATTTGCCAGATATTGCTTCAAACGCCTTCCATGAGTGCTCCCGAAATCTTTCAAAGGAAGATGATTGAAACACTCGAAAGCCTACAGGGTACAGCTGTTTACATGAATGACATCATAGTTCATGGAAAAGATATGAGCCAGCGCGATGAACGTCTTCAGAAAGTTTTGGAACATCTGGAGAGTGCTGGGCTGCAGCTAAATCCAGAAAAGTGTGCTCTGCGGCAGAAAAGACTCCACTTCCTGGGTCACGAGAGACGCAGACGGCACACGACCAGACCCAGCTAATGTGTCCGCAATAGACAAGCTGATAGCACCTAAGAACGTGCAGGATCTAAAGAGAGTCCTTGGGATGGTAAACTATTTAGGGAAGTATATTCCCGAACTTAGCTGAAGTCGGACAGCCCATGTATGAGCTGCTGAAGTCCAAATCTGCATGGACGTGGGGCCCGCCACAGCAGTCAGCATTCAAGTGCATCAAAGAGCTCCTCACAACCCCACCCACTCTGGCGTTCTACGACGTCAACAAACCCACAGCTGTCTCTGCAGATGCCAGCAGTTACGGCATCGGGGCCGTGCTGATGCAGCAACACAGCGAGGGCTGGAAGCCTGTCGCCTACTGTTCCCGGCGCCTGGATGAGGCAGAAACCAGGTACGCCCAGATAGAGAAGGAGTGTTTGGCAAGCGTCTGGGCGTGTGAACGGTTTGGTAGATACTTACACGGCCTAGAGGGGTTTCGGCTGATTACAGATCACAAGCCGTTAGTCCCCCTGATGAACTCCAAAGATCTGGATAATGTTCCCATTCGCTGCCAGAGACTACTGATGCGACTCATGAGGTTCAATCCTACGGCTCAGTATGCACCACGAAAAACCCTCGTGACAGCAGACACACTATCCAGGAGTCCGGTGGGAGAGCCACAGGAGAGAGACTACGTGCACACAGACGTGAAATGCTACGTGGCATCCATCGTGGACAACATGCCAGCTACAGAGCGGAAGATGGACTGTATCAGAGATGCCACCGCTGCTGATGACACACTGCAAGCCGTGAGCAGATACATCCAGTCCGGGTGGCCCGACCACGGAAGTAAGGCACACCCTACTGTTAGGGAGTTCTTCCCCATGAGGAGCGAGTTGTCGACCCACCAGGGCCTGGTGATAGAGGCAATATGATAGTAATCCCAGGAAATTTAAGAGCTGATGTGCTAGAGCGTATTCATAATGGCCATCAGGGACTGACTAAATGCCGCAAAGTCAGGAACAAAGAAGAGCTCAGTCCAGAGAGCCAATGATCTCCACACTGCTTCCTGACAGACCATGGAAAAGAATTGGCATTGATTTGTGTGAATACAACAAGCAGAATTATTTAGTCATATCTGATTACTATTCACGATTCATTGAGATCCTTCATATGCCCACCACCACCACCGCCCAAGTGGTCACAAAGCTAAAAGCTACTTTTGCCCGCTATGGAGTAGCAGACGAAGTTGTCAGTGACAACAGGCCACAGTTTTCCAGTGAAGAGTTCAAAGAACTGGCCTGTGAACTTGACTTCACACATGTAACATCTAGCCCACACCACCCGCAAGGCAACGGGCATGCTGAGAGAGCGGTGCAGATAGCAAAAGGGATTCTTAAGCAAAAGGACCCTCTCCTAGCACTCATGTGCTACAGATCCACACCATGCAGCAGCACTGGAATTAGTCCAGCAGAACTGTTGATGGGGCGCAAGATTAGGACCACTCTGCCAACACTAGAGAGCAACCTGCAACCCAGGTGGCCCAGCAAGCAGAAGGTTGCAGCCAAGGACGCGGCTGAGAAAAGGAAACAAACCCACTACTACAACCAGCGTCACGGAGGAAGGAGCCTTCCACCACTACAGCCAGGAGACCACGTCCTCACCAGGCTAGACAACCAAAAGTCCTGGGCCACCCCAGCCGTGGTGAAAGGTGAGAGCATCACACCCAGATCCTACCTTGTTGAGACGGAGCAGGGCGCCACACTCCGCCGTAACCGCCGCCTCCTTCAGGCGGTGCCCAACTTGAGACCCGCAGCGTCAGGGACACTGGGGCTCACACCAGAACAGTCATCTGACAACCTGGCGAGCCCGAGGAGGAGCCCTACAGCAGTTGACACAAGCATTACCACAACCACTGATGGCCTGAGGCAGACCAGGGCAGGCAGGGTCAACCGTCCGGTTCAGAGACTGGACTTGTAAAAGATGTCGTTTGACACTGAAAAGAGTTCCAGCAAAGAATGTATTGTGAAAAAGAGTTCCAGCAATGTCATGTTTGCCATTCACTGATATTGCATTGGGTGTAACAACATTAAGTGATTTCCTCCTTTAACAGGTTATGGAATATGTAATGAGATGTGAAGCAGGATGTTAACTTAAAAGAGGGAGATGTCATGGAATGATCACATTAAGAATATGTTGATACGTCATCACGTGATACTTGCATGACGTTCACGGTTGTTGGATGAACGAGAGTTGACTAAAGCAACGTTAAGACAACGCTCAGTGTGGACATTCATCATTCCATTAATAAGAGTTATTAACAGGGTTCAAAGTGATCACAACCACTTGGGGGTGATGTTATATGGCTTCACATAGACAATAAACAATACTGAGAGAAATAATGGTACATCAATGGAGCAAGGGATTACTCTAATATCAGTGTAATGTTAGTAACTGCCCTTCTCAAACACATTAATTCAGTGATTGCAAGGTGTCAGAAGATTATCGTTCATGGCACTAGGGCGTCAGGAGATCAATTAACGATTTGACTTAAACGTTTAGCGTCCATTCCCACAACACAAAATTCTTAAGAAATGGTTTTCCGTGTGAGTGGGAATGAGGTGTTTCTGTGTGTGTACGTGTGCATGCGGGGAAAGGGTGTACAAGTAGTAGTTTTTGTTGAAATGCCCAACCTTAATTCATACAACTTCTAAATGGCTAGTAGCGCTCGCACCACAGCGCTACATCGTCAATACATGGGTTTGTTTTATGAAATTTCATAAAATATTGTAATGTGGCTTATATATGGTGCGGTTAATAGTCGGGAAAATAGGGTATCAGATTCCTCAATAGCAGACGGTGAGTAGTTACAGTTATATGAGCAGGTATAGGTTCATTCACTGGAGAGCAGTGACTCCAGGACTCCAGAGCCAGGCTTCATCTGACTTAATTCAGAAAGTTCAGAAGTGAAAATCTCTGTAACAACAAATGTGAAATAAACTTTAATGAAATATTTCTCTATTTCTTATATTCCAAGTTTGATTATGTACCTTATATTTTGTACCTCGACTATGGGGGCTTATAATTCTGTGCCTAGCTAGCAATAGCTCACCTGAAATAACACATTCTGTTGATATGGTAGATGGTAGCTATCAGGTTTGGGTTTGAAGCACAAGCGCAGACAGCAGGTGAGATGTAACAAAGTTTAATGAACTCAGAGTTCCTTCTTAGTACAACGGCAATATAATCCACAGTATATATGTATATTCCTCTTGACAATACAATCCACTGTATACATATATATTCCCCCCTTGATAATATAATCCACAGTATGTCCAGAGTATATCCACCATGGAAAAGGGAAAGTTCTTATTAGTTTCCTGTGCGCTTCACCGATCAGAGCAGGCAGTGTAATTCCCACAGGATTTAGTACAGTTCACGTCGTCTAGCCCGAGACGGTAGGCACCCAGTATAATCCACAACGGAAAAACAATAATCCCAAAAATAGAAACGAAACTCACGTTAGCGGCGTCACCACTAAACTCACAGTCACTCAGTAGCTAGGCTGCTACTAGGCTAACTTAGCCAACGGCAGCTGAGTGCTAGCTCCAACACAAAGGTAACACATTGTAACAACACAGTCAGCACTCACAAAAGATTAGAGAGATCGCCAACACGTACTCACTGTTACTCATGACTGAGTGAAGGTGGAGGGACACCCAGTGTTTAAATAGATGAAATCACCGCGGGTGAACCCCCAGAGCCCGGTGCAGGTGAAAGGTGAGTATTAGAGTGTTCTAGGAAAGACGTCGCCCTCTAGAGGAGCGGCGACAGTGCACGGACGTGACAGGACCCCCCCTCCGATGGCCGACACCTGACGGCCCAGGGAGAGAGTCCTGTAACTGTTGAATGAGGGCTTTGTCCACAATGAACTTGGCTGGAACCCAGCTACGTTCCGACGGTCCATACCCTTCCCAGTCTACCAGGTACTGAATGGACCTCCCGGCCTTCCGCCTATCCAGTAGCCGCCGAACGGTATACGTGGGAAGAAGGGCGAATCAGCCCAAGGCGCAGCGCCTCTTGGATGTAGTTGTTCATAGCACGGGTCTCCGGAACGGAAAGAGGGTAAAGACGCCCTCTAGGGGGAGAGGTTCCCGGCAAGAGATCGACCGCACAATCATACGGCCGATGAGGGGGGAGAGTCGTCGCCCTTTGTTTACTGAAAACCTCCTCTAGGTCGTGATAGAAGGTCGGGACCTGAGCGAGATTAGTCTTGGTAGGAGGACCCAAGATATTGGCAGTCTGAGGAGCGCCCGCCGATCGAACAGAAGACAATGCGGATGAGAATGGAGATCTGGAAGGTGATTCAGGCGTGGAGACGCGGGAGATGGAGGATGCGGCAGGTGTGTTGGCTGGAAGATGGCCCGCCGTGGTGCAGGTAGTGCCCCAGTGGAGTAGAGAGCTGGTTGCCCATAAAAACTGGGGTTCGTGGACCGTTAGCCAGGGGTAACCCAGCACCACGGGGTCCTGCTGAGTGGTGGTGAGCCAAAAGTGGATAGTTTCTTGGTGGCCATCCTGAGTGGACATGATAAGAGGCGCCGTTACCCGGTCCAGCTGCCCGGAACCTAAGGGGCGACCATCCAAGGCCTGGACTGGCTGTGGAATGGCCACTGGCGTGGTTGGAATTCCCAATTGTTTCGCCAGGGTGATGTCCATTAGGTTCACCGCAGCGCCGGAGTCCACCAGCGCCGAAAGGCAAACTATAGGCGAACTCTTGCCTATGTGACAGAGGCGAATGGGGATGGAAAGGCGGTTGGCGGCACCAGGAGTCTCAGCACTTCCACTCACCAGGGGCCCTGGACCCCCTGACGAGCGTCCTCTTTTCCCAGCAGGTCTGGGCACTGCTGCCGTTGATGACCTGCGGACCCACAGTACATACAAAGGCCTCTTTGAAGGCAGCGGCTGCGTTCGTCGCGGTTCAGGCGGAAACGGCCAAGCTCCATAGGCTCCGCAGGTGGCAGGGTCAGTGCCGGTGTCGAACCTGGTGTAGTCCACCGTGGCAGGAAGGCCGTCATTGGTGCCCGGGTCTCACGGCGTTCCAGGCGTCGTTCCTGGATGCGAGCAGGTGGATCGCTAGGCTGATCAGCTCGTCTAGCGTCTGGCCCCAGTCCCGGTTGACCAGTTCATCCTTCACGGAACCCTGCAGACCTCGGTAGAAGGCAGGACGCAGAGCTTGATCTTCTCAACCACGCCGGACTGCCACCGTGCGGAACTCCACCGCATATTGGGTGACAGAACGGTTACCTTGGCTGATGATGAGGATGCGTTGCGCCGCCTGATCTTGGGTCTGCTCTGTGTCGAATATCAGGCTCAGGCACTGCAGGAACGCTTGGCTATCATTAACCTCAGGCAGTTGCCGCTCTGAGACCGCGGTTGCCCAATCCAGGGCTGGTCCCGAGAGACGGGAGATGATATAGCCCACCTTCGCCATTTCGGTGGGGAAGAGATGTGCTTAGTGTAGGAACACCTGGGAGCATTGAAGCACAAAGCCGCGACAGGCGTTAGGTCCCCCAGAGAATGGTTGTGGGGCAGAGAGGGTAACCTTGAGAGAGGCAGGAGGAACTGATGGTGCAGCAGAAGTGCTGGAACCTGCCCCACTGCTAGGCTGTGTAGCTGGCGGTGCCGGCGGAGGCCGTGCACATAGAGCCTGCACGGTGGTGGTCAGCTGCTGTAATGCTTGTTCCACACGAGTCAGTCGGGGGCCATGAGCATTTATCAAAACACCCAACTGGGTTATGGCATCTGTGATTTCCTGCATGTCCGCTGTGCCTTGGTTTGACTCCGTCATGCTATCAGGTTTGGGTTTGAAGCACAAGCGCAGACAGCAGGTGAGATGTAACAAAGTTTAATGAACTCAGAGTTCCTTCTTAGTACAACGGCAATATAATCCACAGTATATATGTATATTCCTCTTGACAATACAATCCACAGTATACATATATATTCCCCCCTTGATAATATAATCCACAGTATGTCCAGAGTAAATCCACCATGGAAAAGGGAAAGTTCTTATTAGTTTCCTGTGCGCTTCACCGATCAGAGCAGGCAGTGTAATTCCCACAGGATTTAGTACAGTTCACGTCGTCTAGCCCGAGACGGTAGGCACCCAGTATAATCCACAATGGAAAACAATAATCCAAAAATAGAAACGAAACTCACGTTAGCGGCGTCACCACTAAACTCACAGTCACTCAGTAGCTAGGCTAATACTAGGCTAGCTTAGCCAACGGCAGCTGAGTGCTAGCTCCAACACAAAGGTAACACATGGTAACAACACAGTCAGCACTCACAAAAGATTAGAGAGATCGCCAACACGTACTCACTGTTACTCATGACGGAGTGAAGGTGGAGGGACACCCAGTGTTTAAATAGTTGAAATCACCGCGGGTGAACCCCCAGAGCCCTGTGCAGGTGAAAGGTGAGTATTAGAGTGTTCTAGGAAAGACGTCGCCCTCTAGAGGAGCGGCGACAGTGCACGGACGTGACAGTAGCTGTTAGTAGCAAGCAACTTTTTGATGGTATGAATATCCTATCCTAGCCTCTGTAAAAAGACAGTTTAAATTCCATTCAGTCCATCTGATTTCTGTCCGAATAAAGACAATTTAAGCATCCACACCCCTACTGCAAATGTTGAGATAATTCACAGAATTTGGAACCAAAAAAGGAATTGTAAGGTGAGGTAGGTCGGCACAGTTAGATGTTAGATAAATGAGCAGCAGCTTAGGCCCCAAGGCTTGGTTCGCAAGTAGCAGGCTTGACATAAGTATGCAGGCTTTACACCACTGCAGACATAACACCTTCCTTCTCTGCTCGCTTTTGAATGTAGACACATCGTTTTGAACGAGAATTAAGGGTCATCGTAGGTAAGCAGTGAGTCGGTGGTTGCCACTGGAACCACTTTGAAGGTTGTGTCCCCTTGTAGCATCAGATCTGCTAGGAATGAGGGCCAGATATGCCCATCTTCACCATCAGTCCTTACACACATCCTGTCAGCAGGCGCACTTCTGTTACTCAGACCATAACTGTTGCTATACAGCAAAGCCTGCCTGCTGGTAAAATACTGTACATACATATTTTTCATTGCTAACAGATAACAGTTAAGTTTAGCTGTCGGACATGATTAAGTTACCATACAAATCGAAATATCAGTGGACCAAACCTTAAAAAAGTGTCTGGGTTATTTTAGGCATTACCAGTGTACCTGATTGAATTGTAAACATATTCATATTCATCCAGCTCTCGTGCACTGTTTTTTTTTCAGGCTGCACAGCAGTCTCAAAAGAGCAACGGGGAAAGGCTACGCGATTGGATACTACTGGTCTGAACACAACACCTTTTGTGAAGGGAGGGGACAGAACAAAACTATAAATATCTATGCAATTGCCTTTTTTGACAAAGGACACCTTTCATGTTTTCAGGACTGACTTTATATGGTGAACTGGTCTCTAGTCCAGTCTTTCCCTTTTTTCCATTACATACTTTCTTTTTCTTTTTCAAGCATTTAAACTGGGAAGAAGCTCCAGGACAAATGACCTTTAATGAAATGAACAGTACAGGTAATTGCCTACTGCCCCTCAAATCATCCTGTTCAAAGATATATTCTTCTGAGGCAGCTTACATGTCACTGTATGTGTTTGCTGCAGTTGTGGTGTTATTTACAATGTTTGGAAACCTATTTGTAATCATCTCTGTCTGTCATTTGAAGCAACTTCATACTCCAACCAATATCCTTATCCTCTCTCTTGCTATGTCTGATTTTCTGGTGGGTTTATTTGTGATGCCTGTGCATTTAATGATTTGGATTGAATCTTGCTCACTGTTTAAGCCAGCATTTTGTTCCTTCTCTAATATGATTAGTTTCCATTTAACTTTTGTCTCTATATATAATATTACTTTCATTGCTGTAGACCGTTACTTTGCCTTAAGTAACCCTTTCCTCTACTCCAAGAAGGTTTCACTCTTACTAGCATTTATTATCACAACACATGTCTGGATTGTGTCACTGTTTTACAACTGTGCACTTCTTTACTTTAATGGGAACTTCAAGCACAAATGTTCGGGTAGATGTCTTCCTTACATAAATGAACTGTGGTTTACTGCTGATCTTGTAATTGTTTTTATTTTACCATGTGCTACCATTATAATTCTGTACATGAAAGTTTTCTTCATAGCTAGAAGGCATGCAGTCGCAATCAGGGCAACTTTGGACTACCAGAACAATTACGACTCAACAAGATCAGAGAGAAAAGCTGCCAAAGTTCTTGGAATTCTTGTATCAGTCTTTCTGATATGTTTAATACCCTATTATATTTGTATGTTGCTGTTTGATGTATTAGCCCAGTCATATGACCATGTAGTGAATATCATGATAACCCTCTTTTTCCTCAACTCCACCATCAACCCCCTAATTTATGCTCTGTTCTATCCTTGGTTTCAGAAAAGTATGAAACTAATTTTCACATTCAGAATATGCAAGACCGACTCCTCACTGATGAATGTGCTCTCAAGTGGTTACTGAGCTTGTCTGCCACCATGAGGTGTTTACCATGTGTAAATGCCACTTGTAACCATTTGCAATTAAAACAATGTAATCATTCCAGCCATTATAAATATAATGGGAACACATCAGCACAAAATGTTGTAAAAAAGCTTCAAATGTGGATTAAACAATTATCCTTTTACATGTGATATAAATCTAAAACAGGATGTGGAAGACTATTGAGCAACTGGGACAATGAGATTTTGATGGTAAGAAAGGCGAGATAATTAAAGACAGGAACATTGCTGCAAGGCAACCTGCGAGTGTCTGTAAATCTAAATACGGATTTGAACAACTTGCTTGGTCATATTTGGTTTGGTTTATGTATTTATTATATCTATATAGGTACTAATTATGCATTTCTTTATAACTGGTTAAGTAAGGGTGTCCATCCATTCATTGACAACTGTAAAAGAGGATATGATGCATGATCATGTACAAAAATCATGGTGTTTGGTGTCGGTGTTTTATAAATCTGAGAATTAAGACATAACATATTGTATGTGCAATTTAATTCAGGGTTATATCTATGTAAATCATGTTACGTGTACCCTCGGAAGAAAAGGTTGTTTTATTCCTGATCAGTAAGAACAATTAATTTGTGTGTGGGTGTGTGTGTGAATTGTATTCACAATACATGTACTGATTAGTTTCAAGTCTTTTTGCTTGTTTGAGTTGTCTGAGCTTCTCATACAGCAGACAGACACACCTGGACATATTATTTTAATGCACTAGCATCATCCTCGACTGTTCATTCAATTTTGATCAGCTACCATAAGTGACAGTAAGCACACCATTAGTATCCACATAAACAAAACAAAAACGAACAAAGTGAAGAAAAATGGGATGAGTGTAGAACCTGCAAGCTATGTAAAAGCTAGGTCCAAAAAGGCCTTCCCTGGCAAGTTAGTGCTGAAGCTACATCAACACCAGCGAGTGTTACTTGGTAAGCATCTCTCCACTGTAAAGTCCGCGGTGAATAAAGTGGATGAATGATTGGATATAGTTCCTCAGGCCAAACTCATGACCTGTGATGTCATGTCCTTAACATGAATGTAGTTTGGCGGCGTTAGCCCACTGGCACTGAGTGGACGTCTGGTAGTTGAAGTCTAGTAAATGTAAAGGTAGTTTCAAGTGGTGCACCTGGGGCTTTATGCTTAGGCCTTTAATGACAATCAACACATTTTGTGGGAGTAGAAACAATCAACATAATCAACACACAATATTTTGGGTGAGTTATTCTTTACCATTATGGCATTTAAATTCCATTTATTTTTCATTTAATTTTTCAAGCAATTTGTGACAAAAAGAACCACAGAAATGCTTGGTTTAAGTAGGCTTTTGTGTCTGGTCTCTAGACATCTAAATTATACTCGATGTAGGATATAAATATTATCAGCGGAGCCTCATACTGCATGCCTGAGACTTGAGCCTGAGTCCATTCCTCACAATCAGGTCTCAACACAACAGTCTCCACCAGAAACTCTATGGAGGGATTTTGCTCTCTGTGGGAGATTTGTTTTACATGATCAGCTACTCTTGAACATCTCACTAGGCCAATGAATGTGAGCACAGTGGATGAACTGATATTTTGCTCCAATGTCACATGTATGCTGTACTTCTTTATATACATGTATGGTGGCAGCGCTCATTCTGACTGTGTGTGGAAACTTGCTTGTGATCATCTCCATCTCGCACTTCAAGCAGCTCCACACACAAACTTTTTGATTATTTCTCTTGCTAGAGCTGACATGATGGTTGGAGTAACTGTCTTGCCAATACTGTTTATATCAAATGGTTTATGTATGCAGATGTACAGGGTATTTTGCTATTATTATCTACTGTGTTCTTTTCATTTTACCTTTCTATCTATTTATAATGTTTCTTTAATTTCTTTGGATCGCCTGTATGCTTTAAGCTACCCAATCCAGTACTCCAACAATGTCACATTCAAACCTGTTTCCACAATTATCTGCTTGAAATGGCTGACCTCATTTTGTTACAACCTGGCTTTTATATATATTAATGGAATTGTCACTGGCACTGTGTTGTGTTTTGGGGAATGCAATGTAGTAGCAAGTGGACTTTGGGCAAGCATAGACCTTTTCTTTGTCTTTATCTTGCCATGTTCTGGCACACTTCTCTCCTACATGAAAATATTTGTTATTGTTATTGTTATGTTATGTACTGAATACCTACTGGCATAACAGCGACTATGTCACGAGAACTGACTCTTTTTCCAGGAATAAATAAAGTGATCGTGGGTCAAATGCTACAATCACCACTAGTATTTATTCAAAACGTGTTTAATGGGTACCGTTACTTCGGTTCGTCGTTAAATATCAGTCTTCACCATACAAAGACATATGTAGCTACTTAACGGAGTTTGGTAAACGGTTCGTCGTGAATATGACTCTCCTGCTGTCAAAGCAAGACCAATCAGAAAAGAGCCCGTCCTCCTTTGGTTCCCGCCCACACACTGCCAAAACCGCCCACACACTGCCAAAAGTCATACTTTCGAGCGAGCAGATAACATTTTCGCGAGAGCGTATGATAAATTTGAGCGAGCAGACCAAGTTTTCGCGAGAGAGTATGTCAGTCTCTGCGCTCGCAGTTGTTGAATTTCCTCTCGCGGCTGCTAAAATTGAGTGCGCAGAAGAAATTCACGCTTGCGAAAACCTGAAATTCACTCGAATAGACGTTTCCTCGCATGTGTGAGTTTTGGCACTAAACTGACGCCATTGTATTCCGGCATCATTGCTACCCAGAATGAAGAAAGAGGGGAGGTGGTAAACAGATGCTTAAGTCTACTGTCACTTTTCAGCTCAATAAGCTGCTCTTGCATGTCTATTGACAGCTTGTCTGATTAGCAGAGAAATGGTTCACGAACCCAAGCGAATGAACGGTAGTCCTCTTTGAAATAGGACCCAAACTGATTTCTGATATTCGGCGTGATACAGTGTCATTTGACATAGTTATTGCACTGAGTTTAGCAATCATTATTCTACACATCTTGCGCAGCTGGCAAAATCAGTGTTTGCTTAGCAATCTATGAGCAACTACATACGATGCCTCCAGACACTGCTTGTAGACAGTGCTATGCTTAGAGATGGTGGTTTGTTGTTGCTGGAGGCCATCACGTTTACGTTTAAAGAAGTCCACAGGCTTCTCTTTCAGGTCAGGGTGTTTGGTGTCGAGGTGCCTTTTTAATTTGCATGGCTTCATGCTGTCATTTGCCAATACCTCGGCACACAAAACACACTGAGGACGTTGCTCAGTCATGACGGTGAAACCAAGCTGCAAATAACTCTCAGCTTTGGCTTCTTCGCAACTGGCGCATCGGTTGCCTGACTTTTACGAATCAGAAACTTGTCCATAGTTGTGTTTGTTTGCTGATACAGTGTGTGTGAAGTTAATAAAGTTCTAATTTCAAAGTTGTGAATGTGTTTGTAGGTTTGGCTGTGAACGACTTGCACACGAATAATGGATAAGGCTGGGCTAGGCAATGGTTCCTAACAAAACAAACTGTAAACAATGTAGACAGGGACAGCACAAAATAGTAGGTGTTAGGTGTTAAGGAAAAAAGGGCTAGCTGCAGTTGAAACTTAGCTAGCTAGAAGGCTAGCTCTCGGGGCTACAAGCTTTTTAAAAAGACTGTGGAGCAAATTACTCCTTAGAATAGGCTACGAATAGACCTACTGCAAGTGCAGTAAGGTATTACTAAGGAAGGAGTGAGTAAAAACTCTGCAGAGTGTCGTCTCAGAGGTTGAGCGCTTACCATGCCTGCGGTTAATTTTATACTCGGAAGCGTAGGTGCAACTTGCGTTCAAATGATAAGACTCCGTTTTGATTGGTGGATCAGGAACGAAACATTATTTGATTTGTTTGTGTCAGTCCAGCCCCTTGCATTTCGCCACAGAAGGAGCTTTCACTACCCAGTGACAGGTCGGCGTTTTTTTTTTTTCTGTCTGTGACATCGCGCCCCCCCTGGAGAGAGTTCAAAGGAATTTCAAATTTGGGTACTAGTCAAGGGTGATGTCTGTAGGAAAAAAGAAATACAAGGTGTGGGCGCGGGGTAATAAAAGTCAACAGATGTATACCAACCCTCATTAGACACCATGTGTAGCTGGTTACAGATGTGGCTGATTTCAAACTTTTTGTGCTCAAGGCACACCAAAGGGCAAGCCAAAATCTCAAGGCACACCTGTATTCATATCCGTGCAAAATAGCCTCTATAACATGTGTTATCACTCTGTAAACGTTTATTTGTATTTACTAATGTTATAGGGAAAGGTGCAATCACCCCGTTTACACGATGGGAAAACGCATATATTTTCATGCGTTTTGGCCTTTGATTTAGGTTAGGTTTTATCACGGAAAACGATCATTTCTAAAAACTCCGGCCAAAGTGGAGATTTCTGAAAACTCTGTTTTTGTGTTTGCGTGTGAACTAGGTCAAACGGAGTTTTAGGTTCTCAAACGTCACAGTATGCGACTAAAAATGCATCACATCATGTGAGCGTCCTATGTTTACAGTTAGTTTGTTTACTGATCATGGATGCTGTTATGGTAGTGCTCATTTATACGTTAATGCAAACGCCTGTTTGTATTTACAAACACAACTGCTTTTCTATATGGAGGAGCAGAGGCGAAGAACTGCACGGAGGTCAGCAGTCTTTCTACTGCTTTCACTCCCAAGACGTAGGCCTGACATTGCCTGCCAACGTCGCCGCCGACGGTTTTGGATCCGATCAGGGCGAACTGCTGTCTGGTGGGAAAACTTCGAGAAAGAAGTCGTCCTCCCGGACGAATGGCAGAACTTCCGAATTTCGCGCTCATCACTAGGCTACTGTCTCTTTCGGAGTTACTGCATCCCTCCATAGAAGGGTGTATTTATGCGGGTTCATGTAAACAGAAACTTTTTTGAAAACGATCTTGTGTGTACGACGTTATTTATGAAAACGGAGGGGCAGAAATATTAGTTTCTGTAAATACCCGGCTATGTGTAAATGCGGAGGGTCATCCGATTAGAATGAAGAAGAAAAGGGAGACTTGGATATCCAGTTGAATCATAACTCTTTGTATTAAATACTTGTAAAAAACAATGAATGCATTGAGGTGTAGGTGGGTGTATGTGGTAAAGCACAAACAGAAAATATACATTAATACATAACTCTGTAGTACCATTTGAATAATACATTATACAGGGAACTAGCCCTCGTGAGGCCAACAATGGCAGTGTTTTACTTGGCAGCCCCACTTTTGTCAGTTGACTCGTCTACCTGTAGAGAAAATGTGCCGCTGACCTGAAGTTTCTCCGTCAACTATTGTTCTATGTCATCTGAGATGTCATCGATCCTTCTTTTAACCGTATTATCTGACGAAGGCACTTTTGATAAGGCATTTGCGGCTTCTGGACCCAGCATGACACCTGCACATTTTTTTAAAGCGGGGAGGATGAGCGTCTCCGCTATTGTGTGTGTTTTTTTCTGCTTTGCAATAAACTCCGCTAGCATATAACTTGCCTTCATAGCCTTATCAGACACTTTAACACAATCCAACAAACGGTCTTGCTGCCTCTGGTTCAGATTCCTCGCTCTTTTAAAGAAGGCCAAGTTCTTAATGACGTTTGAGCAAAACTAGCTAACCGCAAGCCGCTGTTGTTTGACAGGACATTCTAAGGTAACATTCTTTGCGCGTCTGTGTGTTGCGGCTGATATTTTGTTACAAATCTTACTGGCGCTAAGCCATCAATTCTGATATGTTATTGCAAAATTTGTATGGCTGTCACAAAATCCCACGGCACACCTGGCCTTGCCTCACGGCACACCATTTGGGAACCAATGAGGTAGGGGACCCTAAGCTGTATCACCCTGATTGGAAAGTGACGAGGAGTGCTTCAGAGAGCTGAGGATGATGGAGGAGTGGGAAAGGCAGACAGAGTTTATGTGTGACAAAACAGGCTGAGTAGGAGAAGACTCTTTGTTTCCGTGGGGTTCCGGGCGCTTCGGTTGGCTGCTGTGTCTGACACCCCCGCGTGAACAGGGCCTGTAGACAAGGGGGGGGCTCAGCTAGGTACACCCAATGTCAGGCTACAGTCACAGTGTAGAAGATAAGGCTATGGGCAGTAGCTTAGGCACAGACAGGCTACAGCTAGGTACACCCAATGTCGGGCTACAGTCACAGTATAGAAGATAGGTCAAGGGGCATTAACTCACGTTGATGTCAAGGCGAGAATACAATGGAGGCAGACGTGGAAGTCCTGACAGCAGCCAGTATAAATGTGCTTGTCCCGAGGACAGTGTCTAGGAGGCCCAGTTACCAAACCTCTCCGGAGGTATTCCCTGGTTAGCCCGATGGGGTCGGCTAGGTTTGGGGCCTTGCCTCTCTTCTGCAGGACCTGCGGTTCTTTGGGCTCTTTGGGCCCAGGCCCACGCCATCAATGGTCTTGGAGGAGATGGCGCCTCTTTCCGTACCCGCGGTCCGGTCGTACTGGCGCTTGTTCCGTGCTGCTGTTGCCCCTAGGTGGTCAGAGACTCGGTTATACGCATAGTCCAGCCTTGTGTGATGTTGACCTACCCACTCTGATGTGCTCTGGTCCCCTTCTGACCCCGCTGTGCCCACGACTAGGTCGATGGGAAGGCGCACATGACGTCCAAACATCAGGTAGGTGGGAGCATAGCCTGTAGAACTATGGACACTGTTATTGTATGCCTGGATCACTGAAGGGAGATATTCCACCCACCTTTGCTGCTGTTCTGCTTCCAGAGTGCCCAAAAGGCTCAACAGGGACTGATTGAATCTTTCACCCCCCATTTCCCTGGGGCTGGTAAGGCGTGGTGTGGGTCTTCTTGCACCCATATAACTGGCACAGTTCTGTGATCACTGCAGACTCGAAATTTGGCCCTTAGTCAGAGTGGAAAACCTTGGGGCAAACAAAATACTGGAGCATATTGTTCCAGAGAGCCCGTGCAGTGGTCAGAGCAGTCTGGTCGGCTGTGGGGACGCCAAGTCATACTTCTTGAATAAGTCTGTTATGACCAAGATCCCCACGGGATTAATAAAGTATTTATCTAATGGTCTATTGGTCTGCCCAGGGTCAGGAAATCCATAGCCAGGATGTGAAGGGGGGCCTTCAGCACGAGCGGGACCAGAGGGGCCCTGCCGTCCAGTCTAGTTTCGCGAAGTGTGCAGCGGGGGCTGCACTGGATAAACGTGGACACTGAGGCCTCCATCTGTGGCCAATAAAAATGGCGTTGCAGTAGGGACAGAGTCTGTTCTTGGCCCTGGTGACCCATCTGTACGTGGTAAGCTTCCAAAAGGGACTGGACCTGGGTCTGCGGCACCACAATCTGAGTGACTACTGCGTTGGCCCGAGGGTCTTGCACAGCACGGCATAATACCCCATCTTTCTAGCTGAAGCGCTCCCACTGCCTAGCAGTTGCCTCACCATCTGGGTTTGGGCCTTCCTCTCTGGTGCTGCCGGCAGCGCTCCCCTCTCCCAGGTTTTGGCAGACTGCTACCAGATCCTGGTCTCCTCCTTGGCGCTCCTGCCAATGGCTCGGGTTCCAGCCCCAGATGGTGGGAACGGGGTCTTCTGTTGCTCTGGGTGCCGGTGGTGGTGATGGTGTAGTATCACTGGAATGACCTTCGCCTGTAGATGGAAGCCTGGAAAGTACATCTGCATTAGTGTGTGCCAGTACTGCCCCTAATCCACAGTTGCTTGCATTGGTATACACGTTGAAGGGCTTTGTGAAGTCCGCATAAGCCAGGATGGGTGCCTGAAGGAGCTCTTGTTTAAGTCTTTGGAATGCAGCGGTGCACTCGGGGCTCCACACTATTGGAGGTGACTGCCGACCCCTGGGAGGTCCAGTGCCTACTAATAGCTCATTGGGCAGTTTAGCAATGTTTGAAAAGCCCTTGATGAAACACCTGTAGTAGCCCGCAAACCCCAAAAAAGAGCGCACTTGCCTTACTGTGGTTGGAGGCTGTGCTTCCTGCACAGCGGAGACCTTCTCAGGGTCAGGGAACACGCCTTTGCTGCTGACACAATGTCCAAGAAACTTGACTTCCTTCAAGAAGAGCTCGCATTTCTCAGGAAGCAGCTCTAAGCCATACCGCTCCATGGCCCGAAATATCTCCTCCAAATGGTTCAGATGGGTGGTAAAATCTGCAGCAAAGGTAATCACATCGTCAAGGTATACAAGTGTAGACTCCGCCAGCTGTCCCCTTAGGCACCGCTGCATTCGCCTCTGGAATGTAGCCGGGGCATTACACAAACTGAAAGGCATCCTGTCCCACTCGAACAGCCCAAAGGGGGTTGTGAAAGCGGTCTTCTCGCAGTCGCTCTCCTACACCTGGATTTGCCAGTAGCCGCTGGCAAGGTCCAAGGTGGAGTACCAAGCGGCCTGGGTCAGACTCGTAAGTGAGTCCTCGATCCTGGGGAGGGGAAAAGCATCCTTCCTAGTCACACTGTTTAGTTTCCTATACTCTACACAGAACCTCCATGCCCCATTCTTTTTTCGTACTAATACGATGGGGGCTGCCCAAGGACTACTGCTCTCTCGAATAATGCCCCCCTCCAGCATACCTTTCTAGTAGGGTGCGGATCTCCTGGTAGAGGGTGGGGGGTACTGGCAGGTATCGCTCACGGACAGGGGCGGCGTCGCCGGTGGGAATCTGATGTTTTACCACATTAGTGCACCCATTAACCTCCTCATGGGCGGAGAAGACGTGTTGCCACTTAGTTAGTAACTGCCGCAGCTGTTGTTGTTGACCTGCATCTAGACTGTCGCCCTGCAAGGATTCACACGACAACTGTACAGGCACTTCAACAGCTTTTACGTCAACCTCCAGTCTGACTTTGACCACCCCAACCTCGACTACACCTGGACTCACCAGAGTGCAATGGATGTCTCTCCCCTCTCTCACCTGGTGGATACCTACAGTGGTTACCTGGGCAAGCCCCTGGTGTCGATGGATCGTCACAGGGTGTGGTTGCACGTTCTCACCCGCACAGGAACGCGGCCCAGGTGCACTGTCACAAGGGAACGGGCCACTTGGATGTTTGGGGACCCACCATGTGGCTCCACGACAACCCAGTCCTCTAGTCCCTATGCTCGGGCCGTTAGCTTGGCCCAAATGAGCGACTCACTGCAGCCGGGGTTTGGTGATGGCATAACGACAGGCTTCCCGGTCGGTGTCGGTTCATTCCTGGTGGGCCAAGGCGGTCTGGATCCGACAGCAGTCTGCGATGACTGGCTCCCACTCCTGGTCCTCTGGGATTGCTGTGGGGCGGGTCCTCGTCGGGCTGCCACCCTGAAATAGATCTTCCCAGCACCAAGCAAGCACATTCATCCCTAGCAAGGCCCTATGAGCCCCCAAGCAGTGGTCTTTAACCATGGCGAGGGGCGCAATGGCGGCTGATGTGTCCCGCGACTCCACAGTGGTTACAGATTGGCCGGCCTTGGGCGTCCCACTGGAACCCTAGGGTTGGATGAAGCCTGGTGGGGGCTTTTCTCTCTGTTCTCCATCCGAGAAAGACCTTTCTCGTGGTGGCTGCAAACTTGCGGATAGATGGACATGAAACTCTGCAAGCAGAGTCAACTCACTCATCTGATCCTTCACGTCCTTTATTTATTCCCATAGCTCTCGTTTCCAGTCGGCTGTCGTGCCTGGGTTTGGGGCCCATGGAACTCACCGCCAGGAAGACGGTGGTTTGGTCCACAGCTTCTAGCCGGTCCATCTATAGAGCTAGAGCCTCATTCCGGACTTTGGATTTTGCCGCAGCTGTAGTTTCAGAGCTTGACGGACTGGGCCATCTCGCAGGCCGAAAAGGAACTGATCACGTACCAGGTTTCCACCCCCACCTATGCCAGCGTCAGTTCGGCTTTGCAGTCGGGAAAAGAGTTCTCTGACCTGCAACGAGAAAGAGCGTAGTGACTGTTTAGGCCCTTATCTGCAGTTAAAGAATTGCGCTCTCAAGGCCGCTGTTGGTCTGTTATCCCCATATAGCTTCACAAGGACATCGAAAATCTTCTCGGCCGTGTCGCGTTCACCGCCAGCGACTGCCAATACTTCCCTCTTGGCCTCACTTGTTGTCGCTCACCCAGTCCTTTCAGGCTGGCAAGGTATTTGGTCTGGGAAACCCACTCCCCTATTGGTGTCTCGGAACCCAGGCCCCCAAATCTAGGTGCCCACTGAGGGTGTAGTCCTCGGCCCCAGGCATCTCGGAGCTGGACTGCCCAAGTCACGGAATGGTGCATCACACTCCCCCACTCTATGGGTACTGCGATGCTGCCCGACAAGTCCTCACAGCGGGTGACCGAAGAGAGGTGTTGCCATGGGATTCCCAGCGCTTCGGCTGGCTGCTGCATCTGACACCATCCCGTGAACAGGGCCTGTAGACAAGGGGGGGGGGGGGCTCACTGCAAACGTGGGGCACACTGTTGGGAGAAGAACACCAAACACACACACAAACACACCACGGCACGCTACGACACACAAAGGCTCAGGTGAAATCACACTTGCATAAATCCACACAAATATGCAGGCCGTTGGTCCAGGGTACTGGCTGACGGGCATCGGTCCCAACTTCGGAACACGGTAGTCAAGGGGGCAGCACACGGGAGGGCAGGCTACAACAAAACACCTCTAGCGTAGGGCTACGTTCACAGTGTGGAAGGTAGGGCTACGGGCATTAGCTTAGGCACAGACAGGCTAGAGCTAGGTACACCCAACGTCGGGCTACAGTCACAGTGTAGAAGATAGGGCTAGGGGCATTAACTCACGTTGATGTTAAGACGAGAATACAATGGAGCAATGGGGAGGGAGACGTGGAAGTCCTGACAGCAGCGGCTAGCTTACGTTAGCTTGGCACAATAACGTAGAAGAGGAGGGGGGTTCTACTTAGCTCACTAAAGCCTGAGTGGGCTCGCCCAATGTCGTAAATTATGGCCGACAATCTCCCAAAGTAATCCAGTCCGTGGTCCGATCGTTGTTGTCGTGTAGTTCCTCACCCCGGGGGATTCCAGTATGGTTCCTTCACTCGCCCCGTTAGCAGTGCGGCTTGTGTCAGCGTTCCGGAGCTCTCCACTGGTCCACGTCTCGTCCTCGCCAAGTCTGTTCTAAGACTGAAAGTCACAGGTTTAAAAGCGTATTGCCCATCAATCACAACGCCCCCAAACTCCCGCTGTACACCTGTGCATGGTTATGGTAAGTGCATGGATGACGGCACCATAGTGTGGTTCCGCTTGTTATGCGGAATCACCTGGTGACATCTGCCTTCATAGACATAACCGTGTGTCAAATCAAGGAAGACCAATCTATGGATGTGGATGGTGTGTTGGAAGTGGTGCGTATTTATGTTGCTGAAAAGTGTAATCCCGATATACTTCGCCTAACTGGCCTTTTCTTTGACTCTTTGAATTTGACTTTTTAATTTTAAAGAAGTTGCTCTCTCCTTTCTCTTTCTCGTTCTCTCATACATATACTGATGGATTCACATTTTCCCTTGTTTTTCCCATTTAAAATTAAAAAAATCCAAATAAAAGAATTGTAATAATTTTAGTTTTAGTCATTTTAGTTAAGGACAAAAGTTGTCAAGGATTAATGCAGCGTGAAAAATTAGCTTTTAATATCATTGAAGATATCAACATTTTGTAATACATTTGTTTCTAACAGAAAGCCTGTTGAAGATGCAGTCTGTGATTCAGTTTCGCGAAAGGTTGTTAATATTTGTGCTC
This sequence comes from Clupea harengus, assembly GCF_900700415.2. NCBI lineage: Eukaryota > Metazoa > Chordata > Actinopteri > Clupeiformes > Clupeidae > Clupea > Clupea harengus. The sequence goes on from NC_045166.1 coordinate 18,966,292, forward strand.
AACAGCCAATCAAATTACACCCCTTCCGTCTGTGCTCCTTAAGTACCATGTTGATCGGCTGGGATTGTTTATGGCTCGATAAAAAAAATACTGTATGTGAGTATGTGTTCAGAATCACGGATCTCACCTCCAATAGGCCTACACATTAACATAGAGAAGACAAATACATATTTAAACTATTTACTTCACCGCAGAATTCTCATTCATGATAAGCCCACTCAAGAGAATTTTGTCTCCAGAGTGTGCCACGCACAACCTGTGACAGCAGCTCATTTTCAGTAAACATGTTTTCATCTAATCCCCATACAATAGACGTCATTAAGCTTCCTAAATTTAACCTCAGTCTAGGATATAAACATGATGACCAACTTCATTGCCTGCTAGTGGCAAGAACCTAGGACCTCCTATATTTCTAATTAGTGTGAACAGGTAGGTGGTAAAACCTGCTAGTCTCTAGGCCTGCCGCACCTCCACCGGTGCCCTTTGGGCTAGCTGCGGGGTCATCAGCCGGGGACCACAGATGTTTCGCCCCTTATCCCGGAACATCTCCTTGTGGCGGGGCAGTGAACAGGGACGTCTCCAAGTCACCCCCCTCAGCTAGCCTTCCTCAGGAGTTGCTCGCTCCCCATGCCTTGTCCCAATTAACTTTCAACACAGCAATCTCTACCAGGACTTTTATGGAGTGATTTTACTCTCAGTGGAAGTTTTTTTACTTTTTACTAGGTCAATGGATCTCACTGTTGTGACTGAACTGAACCTTTGCTTAAATTACACATGTGAATATGCTCATAAGACAACAGTGACTGTACTTCTCAATGCATGTGTGACAGCAGTGATCATTCTGACTGTGTGTGGAAACTTGCTTGTGATCATCTCCATCTCGCACTTCAAGCAGCTCCACACACCGACAAACTTCTTAATTCTTTCTCTTGCTACAGCTGACATGATGGTTGGTGTCACTGTCATGCCATTGCAGTTTATAACAAAAACCTTATGCTGGCACATGAGCACTACACTTTGCTATTTTTCACTGCTGTGCTCAACCCACTTCACCTTTGTTTCTATTTACAATGTGACGTTAATTTCCCTGGATCGGTTTTATGCTCTGAGCAACCCATTTCAGTACTCAAACAATATCACCCTCAAAGTCACCTCTGTTCTTATCTGCTTGAATTGGTTCGTTTCATTGTGCTATAATCTGTTTTTTATTTATTTAAATGTAACTGGAAATGGTGATGTGGTGTGTTTTGGGGAGTGCCCTGTAGTGGTGAATGAGACTTGGGCAGTCACAGACCTTTTTGTTACTTTCGTCATACCGTGTTCTGTGATGATTATTTTGTACACAAAAATATTTGCTATTGCTAGAAAACATGCAAAAAACATCAACATCACCAGAAATCATGGCGAATGCGTTCCTAAAGCTTCAGAAAGGAAAGCAGCCACCACACTTGGAATTCTAGTTGTTGTGTTTGTCACATGTTTGTTACCCTACTTCTTGTGTATTGAGTTGATTCCTATTATTCCATATACATTATTTGATCAGGTCCTTGATGCAACTCTGACCATAGTACACCTGAACTCTACTTTTAATCCAATCATTTATGCACTCTTCTACCCCTGGTTCCAAAGATGTGCAAAACTCATTCTCATGCTAAACATTTTCAATCCTGGCTCCTCTCTAATAAATGTACTTTCAAAAAATTGATAGGTGTGAATATAAATAAATTCATCACATGTTCATTAAAAAAACTAGGTATTCAAATATATTTCTATATGTCATCATTAATACTTCATTTTCAGAAACACTATTCATGTTCCATTACACATTTACCTTTTAAATTGAATTTGTAATTATTATGCGTCTACTACCCTCAACCACAACTTCAAATGATATCCCTATTTTTTCCCAAATGTGGGTTAAAGGGAAACTGCAGGATTGTTCAACCAGGGGTCTATTTTTATATCTTTTTAAGTCCACTTTTTTACTCTGGTCTCTTAGGTAGGACCCCATTCAGTGCCTGTAGTTGATTATCAAAGAGAGGTGCTCTCCTTTGAGTTCCCATCGCAGCACCACAGGGTAGGCCAGTCTACTACAGAGACTGAATGGGGTGCTATGTCAGAGACTAGAAGAAGCAAAAGCCAAAACACTGAATGTACAAACACCAATTTTCTACAGTTTCTTCTTCTTCAGTTATTGAGGTAAATGCAAGTGTGTCACTGTAGGAAACCTATTCATGTTGTCTGGCCCTTATGATACATTAACAAGCCTGTCACTGGGTAAAACAAGTGGTTTACTTTGATGTGCATGCTTGCTTTCTAGGATTCCATTGCAAAGCTGTTTTGAGTATTCTAACTTGTTACTGGACCAATTTTGATCGTTTTTGTCCAAAAAGATCTAAAAATAGAACCAGGTTAAAAAATCCCAACATTCTGAATTTCATTCTGAATTTACAGACTCTGCTTTGTACTCTGTGTAATATTTAAAGCTGGTTTAATATGGATTTCCTTTAAGTAACCACAGCTACTCTTAGATATGTTAACTGAATGAAAAATGCACTCAATTTAATTTGTTTCGTCATGCCAGGGTATGCCACATTCAGCATTAAACTGAAGTATCTATTATGTATGAAAAATCGTCTCGGTTACCTACGTAACCTCGGTTCCTTAAGCAGGAACCAGATATAACAGAATGGTACATGACGTCAGTCATGGACCCAAATCGAAGCATTTATCCATTCACGCCTGAAAGGCTGCGATTCATACGCGCTGTCTCCTGAGCCCCCTCAGAAGTTTATAAATTCACCAGCGCAACACGAATATATCCTTGGAAAGAAAACTGAGCAAGAAGTATCAAACCAAGGCAACACTGTACACGCTAAACTTGTTATATCTGGTTCCTGCTTAAGGAACCGAGGTTACGTAAGTAACCGAGACGTTCCTTATCGCAGTTCACTGCGATATAACAGAATGGGACCCTATACATTCCCGCGTGATAGTACAGTGGCAGCCAATCACACACACCAACTTTATTCATTGCCTTTGCCCTCCTAGAGGTTCATACGGCAGCTGGTGGTGAACATTTTACAGGGCAACCTTTAACATAGGCGGCAGGGATCAGTGATCCCACGCCCGTAGGAAACCACCCTGGGATGTTTCATGTGCAACATAACACTAATGAACACACTCATCATTATATCGTTCTCAGGCCAGGGGATTCAGAGATCGCCCGCCTGTAGAACCTTATGTAGAAAACTAGGTTCAGCCACATCTAACATATAGAATCTAATGAAAGTGTGGCGAGAACTCCAGCTTGCAGCTTTGCAAATATCTTCCACTGAGACTCCCTTTAGTAAGGCCCAGGAAGACGAGACCCCCCGCGTAGAGTGCGCATGCAACTTTTCCGGGGGATCTAAAGACAAGCTCTCATAAGACAACACGATAGCCTCCACTATCCAACGGGAGAGGCTCGGTTTTGATAGAGGTCTGCCTTTTGCACGTGCACCAAAGCACACAAATAGCTGATCTGATTGTCTGAAAGCCCCAGTGCGCTCTACATAACAGCGGAGAGCGCGCACTGGACAGAGCTTATTCAAACGTTCCTCCTCTGCTGACGCAAAAGGAGGAGGCGAGAAAACTGCTAATTCAATCACCTGATTGCGGAATGGGGTTGCCACCACTTTAGGTGTGTAAGCAGCATTAGGTCGCATAACCACTCTGTCACCAGCGATCGAGAACTGAAGGCACGATGGGCTGACGGACAGGGCTTGCATGTTACCAACGCGCTTTGCTGATGTTAACGCCAGTAGCAGCGCGGTCTTTAAAGAGACAAAGATCTGGGGTTGCCCCCTCATGGTTTTGAAAAAAAATGGGGGGTGCGATTGCACTGTGTGCATCGCGGGGGGAGTCGCACAAGCATGTCGGGGCACTGCGCCTACTGGGGCAGGTGTTGGGACTAGAGCATGGATCGGGCCGACTTTTTCTGTCCGAGCCCGACCCGCGTCCGACAGAGTAGTAACCGAGCCCGGTCCGAGTCCGACAGCCATTCAAATATTTTTTTCCGAATCCGAACCGAGCCCGACGGAATCAATTTCTCAACTTTTCATACTAATGCCACATTTACCTACGTTTTTTATGAATAGCCCGGCTTTATTAAACTCGGGCATCAACAGATAAATGCTCGCTCACACAAACAAGCGCTGTTAAACGCACAAGCGTGCACAAGAAGGCCAATAAGCATATTGAAATTAAATGATTCACATTGCAAGAACGTGTTGTAAAATGGTGCGGCTCCTTTAAGAGCAGCACGTACAGGGTGGGTGTGGTAGAGCTAGAGAGAGAGAACGGTGACGCTTAAGAATAGTTTGGATGTAGCGATAGGAGCTAAAAACGTATATGCTGTAGAAGTGTGTGAAGAATAAATCCTCAGAAAGAATACAGTGGGCATTTATTTACTAACCAGCAGCAGACGGAAAGGAAAGGGAATTAACCGCGAAGTTAAAAACATGTAATACTAAGTCTCCCCTGCAATCTCCAACTACGGTCAGAGACAGACAGGAGGAAAGGTTAACATACAGAATGAAATAGCCTACACATTACACACGCTATGTCTTAATAAAACTCACGTTATATGCTACACCAAAGGAGGCACAACAGACAAGTCTTACCATTGAAGATCACGCCAACGTTTGTTATACAACTAGTCCAACCATCGAGGTTTAATCCATGTTGTTGTGGAGAAAGAGGGTCGCATCAATCATATTTCATTAAAACGTCACACTTCTTACATTGGACATATCCAACAGCCTAATTAGAATCCGCATCGACTACTAAGCAGAAATATCTCCATACAGTAGATTTCCCTTCGTTTAGTATCGTTTTAAACTCTCCAGATGACCGTTTCTCTTTAACTTCCTCGTGATGCCATTTTGCCACCTGTAATCGCGTCTGTTATACTAAATGTGATTTATTTTATTCTCAAAAACGAACTTCTGCAACTTCTGTGAAGCAGACACGTTGACTTCACTATTTATTAAGATATTTTAAATATGGAATGTTCAATACATTATCGCGCTGATGTGTCCGAGCCCGACCCGAGCCCGATTATAATTTCTAAATATTTGTCCGAACCCGGACCGACCCGTCGGGTCCCGACGGGTTCCGACGGGCTCGGGTCAGGTATCCATCCTCTAGTTGGGACGTATGAGTGTGGTGCTTGTGAAAACCTGCTTACCGTGCTTGACATGATTTTTGCATGTGAGCAACGGGCGGATCTCTGTGGAGGCGGCGTGGGCTCCACCGCTCCCCCCTTAGTGGTCACTGGGTAGCTGTCAGCATCAGGTGGCCGGAGGCTTGCCCTTGCCCCGCCCGCAGCGAGCGGCATGCTGCCGCGGGGCGTGGGCTGCGCACTGGGCGCGCAGCTGGCTGCTGCTGGGCTGCAGGCTGAGCTGGGGGGCGGAAGGGGTGTCTCTGCCAGCCTCGCCTGGTGGGCACCTTTGCCGGAGGGGCTGGCGAACGGAACCCGCTTCGTTTTTGGCCCTGGGTGGGCGTAGTGTGTCCCGATGAGGACTGCTCGCCCGACCCGCTAGAGCGAGGCATCCAAGCCTGGAGTACCTCCCTGCTCTTCTGCTGCTCCTCGAACTTGGCAGCCATTGTGTCGACTGCCTTGCCGAAGACACCCTGGACACAGACCGGGGCGTCGAGGAGCGGTGTCTTCTCCCTGTCAGAAAGCTTGGCCAGTGACAGCCACAGGGACCTCTGGGTAGCCACCGCCGTACCCATCACCCTCCCCAGGGCCTGAGAAGTGCACCTGGTGAGCCGGAGGGAGAGGTCCGTCGCCCGACGGAGCTCCACCACCGACGGGTGATCCTCCCCCAGCGATGAGTAGGGTTGGGTACCGAGAACCGGTACCAATATGGAACCGGTTCCAATACAACCGGTACCTACCCGGACCGAAATGCAACGCAGAATTCGATGCTTCATTTCGGTGCCTGAGCCAATTGAAAACGGTTGCTAGGCAGATTCCGCGGGGCACATGTAAAACTGCCCCAGCTCCCAATGTAAACTTTGTCCTGTGTCGCTCACGCTCATTGGTGTTTTCATAGCAACAGTCTTATGACAGTGAAGAGCATGCAGCATTTCACAGAGCAAGCACAAACAGAACTAGCCATCAACCTTTTAACAGAGAAAATACAGAAAGGTAAACGGTCAAAAGTGTGGCTGTATTTCGCACAAAAATATTCAAACATCGCGACGTGCAGCAAATGCAACAAAACAATTGCGTGAAAAGAGGGGAGAGAATGCAAGAGTCAACGGCAGATCAGCAACCGAAGACTGAAAAGTATGATGACAGCTACACTTAGCCTACGGTACTCTCTTAAAGGGGCAGTACACATTTTCTCGTACTCAGTGTGTTCAAGTAACAAGATTAACTATAAACAAGATAGAAAAGATAGGTATAAACAAATCATAAAATGGTGAAATTTCATGAAATAAATGCAAACAAAATAATACATTTTTGACTCCAAAGGCAAGAAGTTTGAAGCTGTTTTTTGTATTTATTTATATTTATTTAAGTATACTATAAACTGTTGTTTACAGTTGATATAATATTCATAGTTTGAAGTAAAAATTTTTGAAGCTGTAGTTTGAAGCCAAGTGTTTTGTACTTTGTACTATTGCCTTGGCAATAAAAAAAGCCTTTCTTTAATGTCGTCAATCGTCATTTTTTTTATTTTTTTTATAAAAGTATCGGTTCCGGCACCGTTTAGGCACCGGTATCGTTTTAAAAGTATCGGTTATGTACCGGTATCGGATAAAAACCAAACGATACCCATCCCTAGCGATGAGGCTAGCTCTGTCAGGAGCTTGGCCTGATAGCGCTGTAGCAGCGCCGCCGTATTGGTTGTGCAGGCAGCCTGCCCTGCAGCCAAGTAGGCTTTCTCAGCCAGAGCCGCCTGGTGCCTGGCCACTCGCGTGGGCAGGAGGGGCTTCTGGCCGAGGCGCATCGTGGGGGAGGCGGGCGAGAGGTAGCCCGCCACTGCATCCTCGACCTGAGGGAAGGAGAGGTAGCCACTCTCACTAGCCCTGTCGAGGTGCATGTATGGAGCGAACCCCGGCACTGGGGCACGGCCCGAGTAGGGGGTCGCCCACGTCGCCTGCAGCTCCTCATGGACCTCCGCAAAGAAGCGAGGGCACTAGGAGCTGGTGTGGCAGGGCCAGCGTAAAACTCCCCAGAGTCCGTGATGTGGCCGGGGGGAGGCTCCCCGCGGCCGAACATCTTGACTCATCTGCATGGCTTCCCCGTCTGAGCTGTACTCGTCGGAGTAGTCCAGCAGACTGTCGTCATCCAGTCCGAAGTCCAGCTCCAGCTCGGGCAGGACATCGGCTGGTGGTAGCTCCGCCGCCTCGCGGCCCGCGGCCCTTGGGCTGGCAGGTGGCGGCGACGGGGAGAGGCTAACGGGTGAAGCTGTGGCAGTAAAGCGGCCGCTTGCACTCACGTTGCCCAAGGCTGCGGGCGCACTCGGTCCTTCGGGGGTAATAACCCCGGATGGAGCCGGTGCAGCTCTCTCAGCGTCCACGCGCTCCCATAGTGCAAGGCGCTTTGTAGCCTTGGCTAAAGTCAGGCTAGCACAGATGCCACAGGCAGGGTCGACGCCTGAGAGCGCCGCCTCCGCGTGGGTCCTGCCGAGGCAGGCCACGCACCGACGGTGGCGGTCACCTTTGACTCGCACATGCCCACAGTCGGGGTACTGCCTTGACATCTTTGTTCTGAAAGTAGAAGAAAGTATTAATACACAAGCACACTATTAGCAACGAACACGTTGGTTAGCAAAGCTAGCAGGCTATTCAGAAACTTAGCCAGCTAGTCCGCTAGGATAGTGGCTACTACTTCCAAAATTTAGTTGAGTCAACGAATTTTGCAGCGCCCTGAGCTAGTGAGGGTAAAATAACCCGAATAACTCACCAACCCGTAGAGAGCAAAAGCACACAAAACTCTTTGACCTGGTAGCGTAGAGGATATTACTCGGAGCTGGGGCTTTGTCTTGCGAAGTTTTCAGAGAGGATATATTCGTGTTGCGCTGGTGAATTCATAAACTCCTGAGGGGGCCGGCTCAGGAGACAGCGCGGACGAATCGCAGCCTTTCAGGCGTGAATGGATAAATGCTTCGATTTGGGTCCATGACTGACGTCATGTACCATTCTGTTATATCGCAGTGAACTGCGATAAGCAACAATACTTGACACATGTTTCTGTTTTGTTAGTCACAGTGTGCAGCAATTTGCCACTTTTTTTTATATGCAACTAGTTTTGGTAATTTGATTTCAAATGCCTTTTTGATGGTATATGGTCATGTGAAGTGCAAAAAAGCACAAAGGTTGTTTCCAGTAGCCACCAGGCCATGTACAATGTAGTTCTGTGGTCCAGGATCAACCCCCCGGCAAATATGCAGGAAAAGATTTCACAGCAGGACATTGCCAACTATGTTGCCAAGAAGCTCCAGTTAGCATGCTAGCCAGCTTTTATCAAAGCCAACTGTGATGTGGGGGTTTGCAAGGCTTTTTCCTGCCTTGTAGGTAGTCTTAGCCAGCTAGTTTTAGACCAAAACTTCTTATTGCTGCTTTAACTTTTCTTTTACCTCCCACTGTGCACTGTAAGCACATCTCTTGCTTATGCCAATGTTGTAAAAACATACTAACTACTGTTGTCTCACAACACATAATAGTGCTGTATGAAAATACTTTCCAAATATGACAATACTACCGTATTTTCCGGACTATAAGCCGCTACTTTTTTCCCACGCTTTGAACCTCGCGGCTTAAACAACGATGCGGCTAATTTATGGATTATGATACCTGTGACTGTATACGGTGGCTTTGTGTTTACGGTGGCTTTGTGGAGCTAGGATGCTAGCATGGATGCAGCCGCATGGATGCTTAGCTCCACGCGATTTCTCAGTATCTCTCAATAACTTAACTAATGTCAAAATAACCACAGTCTACCAGCGTAGACAGAACACAACTCAAAACACTTTAGAAAATAAAATAAAAGTTTACAACAATACAAATCCAGTCTTCAAGTTCTTTAGCTCACTGGTTTCAAACTAGCGTCTGTCTTCAATCTAACGTTCTAGCTTCTGATTGACTCTTGCGACTGTGCGCTCTTAAAGCAACAGTGCACTTATCTAACTGGCAAAACTAACTATTGTATTAGTTTTGATATTCATTTTAGCCTGTGTAAAGTTAATTTGTTTCAATGTTGCGGTAGGCACCTGCGGCTTATAGACATGTGCGGCTTATTTATGGTTAAAAATAATTATTTTTAAAAAATTCAGTGCGTGAGGCTTATATTCAGGTGCGCTCAATAGTCCGGAAATTACGGTAACAAAGAGATGCACCGGCATTCTGTGCATGGTTTTCCAAAGCCAACAAAACGTATTTCCACCACGACACAACACCATTGCTCATAAAATCTAATAGTTATGATTTAATTAAAGGCATGCTTAGACTTTAATGAGGTCTTCATGGGGGTTAGCTGATTAAAGGTACAGTGTGTAGTTTTGTAAAAAAAAAAAAAAAAAAGAAGGCATGATTTAGAAACTAACAATAACACTGAGGTATGACTAGCAATGTAAAAAATGAAGAAGTGGAAGGGTTTAAAAAAAATGATACATATAAAGATCTAAGGAGAGTCTGAGCACAGAAACATACGTGGTGATATGATAAATGAGCAAGATAAATATACCAGGCGAGTTTTAAAAGCATACGGAAACAAATTAAGTCAACAAAAATATCTTAAAATGCTGGCCAAAATCTCTACTTCAAAATCAAGACTTTCTGTTGTGACACAAATACAAAACTAGTGAATCACTCATAAGTCTGGATGTAGACATAGCATATTATAGCACATTATGTCTTGGTATGAACAGCAGTGATATGCAGTGTAAATGGGATTGACTGCTGGCTCTGGTATACTGCATTGGCCCTGGAACAAGCTACTGCAACAACAACATGCTTTGATGTGGAAAAAATGCAACAGGGCCCAGATCAGCATAGTGTGACCTAAATGGAGGTCCAGACCAGAATAAGAAAAAGCAAGTGGACTTAAAAGTAAGTACTTTTAAGCAAGGGCATTTCACTATTGTTCATCACACAAAGCATGCTGTATGTAATATGCCACTAATTTGCCATAATAAGGTCACATGCAACACACAGGCCAACAGTTTATTTTGGAACATCCAGTGCATTGAGTTGATATGTAAGGCATTTTAGTTAGTTGTCTGCACATGGTTTGTGAAGGACTAACACACAGCCTGTAGCCTGCAGCAGAAAAGTAATTCAGCATAATAGAGTCATTTTAGGTACTGCTGACAGGGCCTTCATGCGACACTGAACCAAGAGAAGAGTTCCCTGATTAATGGTGGGGCCTGGCCAAGTGTGGCAATGTGTTCATGTGTCAACATGTAACGCCTTGTAACATGACATAAGATCATGATAGAATGTGATAAATCCAGGAATATTAATTGTAGGGGGACATCAAAAGCGAGTTGGTTTGGTGAAGTAATGTTCAGAGTATTTCCAGTTAGGATTACCATATGTTCTACAAGCCCCTCGTAGAGGCCAAAAGAAACTATAGAAGATTTAGGTATTTTGCTTTTATACCGTAAACCTACATATACATCAATTAAAACATTCCAAATGAGAAAACTCTTGTTTGTATTGGTGGCTCTTATGAAACAATAACACTATCAATACTAAAAAAAATCAAGCCAGTGTTGAACCCATTTGACCTTTGCAGCAGAAAACATTGGAGGAAAAAAAACAGCAAAACAAAAGCCAGTCATCAAAATCCTTAAGGAAAGTGATATTGTTGGCAAACTCAGTTGACGTGTTAACAACATGTAGAACATGAGTGTTTGTTTGCCAACACCTTTAATTGCCAGGATCCCTTGGGGATCTCCAAAGTACCGGTACAACTCATTCCCAATTACAGGCGTGATGTGTGAAAAGCTAATTAACTGCACAGATGGTCGATTTTCATCTGCTTGTTTTAACAGCTAAGTTAAATGACCGAGTCGATTTACACCATTGGAATATGATGATAAAGTTTTTTTTTGTGATGACCATCACGAACTGTCTTGTTCCTTCCTCCGCATATCAAACAACACCTTCAGCCTCAAAGCACACCTTGTAATACACATTGCAGGCCATTTTTTCAAGTGCTTGGGTCATGCTTTTCAAAACATATTGCTATTAGCACTTGAGCCTCCTTAAAGATGACAATAATTTTTTTATTTGAAGGGGTTACATTTGGAGAGACAAATATATACATTTGAAATCTGCAAAGTGACTCAGTGATGTGTTGTTAATGGTGCAACTGTAGTAGATTTTGTCACATTTCAGAGGAGAGATGAATGTACATTTAACAGTCTGTAGGGTGAAAACAAGGAACAAACAAAAAGCAGACCCATCACTGATATAGTTTCTGACTGATCACACTGAGGCCATACACCTGACCCTACTGAAATAACAATGTCAGCATGTGTCTAAACCTGTCAAATTCGGTTCTTTTTCATTTAGACAACAAAACCGACCATCTTGCATGAAGACAGAGCTGTATCGGAAAGGGTTTCATTCCATCAATGTTCAAGTGATCTGTGACTCAAATTGTAAGGTTACACATGTGTTTGCTAACTATCCTGGCCCTACAGATGACTCGTGACTCGAATGCAGGTGTTCCTGCAGCCTTCCAGGGCCTATGGAAGGGTGGCTGTTAGGAGGCAATGGCTCTCCACTTAAACGCCAGTCTGAGACCCTGTCGCGCTGGATGATGCCGCTTCATTTGTTGAATACAGAGAACGTAATTTAATTGATATGTCTATTCATTTATTCTGAATTAAAGTGATTGATTTGGACTAGTGTGTGCATTGCAATTATTATTATTTTTTATATATATTTTAGACAGTGGAGATCACTCACAGCATTGCCTAGAATACCAACTTGTATGTCACTGAAGCCTGCTAAGCTGTCCGCTGGTAGCGCTGCCAATGCCAGATCCTCATTTGGAGTCAGTGGCTGGCTGCTGGGACCCCCTCCTGCTACCCTGCTCTCTCATTAGAAGCAAGCTTTTGCCCCTCTAACATTTAATTGAATTGCCTTTTACACCATGCAGCAGTTATCAGAATACCAAAGCCACTCGCATTGACACATTCAGTGATTTGGTCCCAGGCTGTCTTTACCTCTATGAAAAGAGAAGGCCTGCTTGTGGTCCCAATTTTTATTTTTTTTCAGGCATGGACCGCACACAAAGTACCTCCGTCTCCTCTAGTGTAAACATCTCTGTTTTGAGACCTGACATTGGTTCTTTGCTCCATTACAGAACAATTACTGAGCTCCGTATGAATGTTAATAAGGTATGGTCGAATCATTGTGATTGGCTGATAAAGAATGACTTGATTCTCACATCCACTAATTACTCAACCCTTGAGTAATGATTGATTGCTTGACTCAGCCATGTCCTATGTCAATAAAATGAGCAAATATAGGTATCCTTGACTGTTCTCACTGTGCAGTTACTAGTGGGTGAAGCCTGTTCACGGTGCTCAATGAAATTAGGGCCCTTAGACTGCAACAGTTAGGCTAGTGGCGATGAATATTGTGATCATTTGTTAGGCGTTTTATTGAACTGCATCAGGAATAATGCAGGAATTACCCTCAACAAATTAGGATGTGCTGTATACAGCATATGGCTTCTTTGCTCTTCCTCTTCTTCTTCTCTTTCTGGACACCTGTCTGCCTCAACCTTCAAGGCCACATAGAACCCTGTCATTTTGAGATGTATTTGCTTCATATAAGTGAATTATAAGTTCTTTATTAAAAATGCTGTCGCCTGGTCGCTTTAAACTTTTAATAAGCATATATGAGTAATCTGCATGAGTCGGTTTGCTTTAAGGGGCTTTCTTTTCAGTCAGCCAGGTATAAAACATGTCATTGAAACATCATAAAAACATAATGGGCTCAGGGATAAAAATATTAATATAACCTTGGTCGCCTTCTTCATAGGCCTCACATACCACATCTGTCTTAGGCCTGTTTGCTCTACTCGCTCCAAACAACACACAACAGAGGGAGCCCTGAGCACGTCCACTGGGATCATAGACTGTTTTTCTGACACCCTTAATAGTGCTCATTTAGGAGAACCCAAAGGAGATTTGTCATCTCACTCACTCACACACACTCACAAACAAAGGCTCTGGACACGTTTGTATCCACAGGTGATGCACATTTAAGTCCAAAGCAATTAAAGCTGTGAAAGACGTGAAACAAACGACTCCGCTAATGAAGACCAGAGAGATATGAGCACCAAAACTGACAATCTAACTAAGGACTATATCTAAAGATGATGTAACACAATTTTTCCCTATCTGTAATATTGTAGATGTAGCCTATCTCCATACAAACACACTTGTTTTAATAGTTTAAATGAAATTCCTGTGATACAAAACATCAAGGTCACAACCGACTTCATATGATAGTGTGGAATTCTGGTAGCATTGTGGTACACTGCACCATGGATAGCCCACCTTGTCTACTTGCCATGCCAGTCCTTGGCTGAGCAGAGCCAGTTCAGGCCTACTGGGTCAAGTTGTAAACATAAACAGAGGCATGCGGCACCTCAAAAACATAAACACCAACAAATATTTTGAAGATATGCAGGCACACAAAAAGTGTCCAGGCACACTAAAAGGCTTGAATACTAAGCAGAATATGCAGAAGCAGTTTGTTTCGCAACCTCTGCAGATCAAAGAACGGATACGTCTGAAACATTTTACCCAGTTCATTGTCAGGAAACCCAAGTTGTGGAAGTCATGGACACGGAAAAAGCTCAGATTTTTCATGTCGGAAAATCTGTGTGTTAGGTGGACCGAGACACTGTCAATAATTTAAAAGTAGAGGTGGCGATACGAATCATCAGGGGGCATCTCACTCCCATCAGCACTTTGGCCTAACCCTTGTCTAAAGCCCTCCCAGTCACAACAACGTCATTTGGGCCTGTCGCCAGGAGATCCCACAATGTCAGTGACATTTAGGACTAGATGTAATGAGGGACTCTGATTTCTCGTGCCTCTCAACTGCTCTAGCCAAATCAGATAAATTTGCAAACTCTGTGGTAACCCACGGATTGCTATAATATGCAGCTGTTCTCTCAAACAGCCCGCATGGCCAACAGTATAGCCTCTTGTATGTCATGCCAGCAGTTAACCATGCAGTCTTAGCATAGTGTTGGGTAGAAAAAGTTCTTACTTAATTCAGATTTTGTATGCGATATTATTTATTGCGGTTGGGTTTTGTGACTTGCATTATGTTAAGACACTCGTATCAAACGTCACTAAAAATGCATATTCAGATTCAGAGCAAAATATGTTATTTGCAATTTCAACTGAATAAAATATGTAAGTGGAGGTGACATGAGAGGAAGAGAAAGAGGAAGGATGTACTTGGACAAATACTTTATTGTGACCTGGCAAAGGCACACCTGTGCAATAATAATAATCATTAATAATATTCATATTAATTATTAATCAATAACAATCATTTTAGTGTTGTGAATTAATTGTTATTAGTTTAGGTAATGTAGCTGCTTCAGAAGCAGTCAAGAAGGGGCCTTTTTCTGACAGAGAGTCGTTGAGCACAACAGCCCAATTTAGGAATATTTTTGAACTTCTTTTGAGACACGGCAATCAAGATTACATCATGTCATCTATTACCTTAAGTCATCAGGAAATCTATATTTACACTCAGTATAGGACATAATCAGCCACTTCAGAGCCTTCTACCTCAGAGAGTTTGCATCTCATGGACATCACACACTCCTCACGATCAGGTTTCAACGCAACAATCTGTATGGGGTGATTTTACTCTTCATGGGCATAGCACATTTAATTAGACCATTTAATTTTAGCTTTGTGAATTAACTGAATTTTTGCTGTAATGTCACAGGCCAAGATCCTGAGTGGACACTTTCTTCTATACTTCCCTACATGGACGGATTATGAAACCATGGGCCCCTGGGCCTGGACAGGTAAAAGCCCCACCCCCCTTTGCGCGCCCTCAAAAATTGTGCGCTTGTAAAACATTACTTAAATGCAAACACATTATGCCTGACTCACACCTTTGCGTTGGAATGCGTTGATCCCTTATCGTTGACGGATCCCCATTCACTTTGAATGGGGTCATCTGGCTCCGTTGGGTTCCGTTGCACTGCGTTGCTTGCGGCGAGAGTTGAAACATTTTCAACTTTTCGAGAGGCAATGCATACATCAGCCAATCAAATTGCCTTTCATGCAAATACGACAGCACAGGCGCTAGCCAGTCATATCGCGTTTATGCTCACGTCTAAAGAGCGAAAAGCTCAACAAAATAAAAAAATGGCGGATCAAACTCCGTAGATGGTCGTATTTGAACCTAAAAGTTGTTTGTTTGACTTGTTTTTGCTTGGATTTTTTAAAAGTTACAGAGAAACAGAAATGTAATCACTGTACAATGTAAAAACCCTGTTATTGTAACTGAAAAATACGTTGGAGAGGATTTGCGAGTTGTCTGAGTCACTTATCTAGTGTTAGCATGCTACTACTCACAAGGTAACCAGCTTGCTAGCGGCGTGATTGGTTTGTTGACCTGTCAATCTCACTATAACGTCTCCGTTATCAACACAACCCCATGCACCAGACTCCTCCTCCGTCATCCGTTGGATCAACGCATTGCAACGCACACGTCTGAGTTAAGCAGAACTAAATTCACCTGTGCCTCAATAGGATTTACAGCGCACATACACATTTTCTAACACAGTGCAGGTACACTCAATTAAAGCCAACAGCAAATTAACAAAGTACACCTCTTTCAACCACAAATAAGAAATACATTACAGTGACTTCACGCAGAGGCTCTGGCTTAGGGGCCCCCTGAGCTCATGGGCCTCGGGCCTGGGCCCATTAGGCCCGTTCGGTAATCCATTCCTGCTTCTCTGTGGAAACTTGCCTTCTGATCATCTCCATCTCGCACTTCAAGCAGCTCCCCACACCGACAAACTTCTTAATTCTTTCTGTTGCTACAGCTGACATGATGGTTAGTGTTACTGTCATTCCATATTGCAGTTCATATCAAGCAGTATATGCTTGCATGTGAGCAAGACATTTTGCTATGTTTGCCTACTGTGCCCATCACACTTTATCTTTTTATCTATTTACAATGTCTCTTTTATTTCTCTGGATCATTGATATGCCTTATGCAACCCACTGCAATATTCAATCAAAGTCATATCCAAATGTATGTCCATTGTCATCTGCTTGTTCATACAACTTGACTTTTATTTATTTTAATGAAACTACCACTACAGATACACTATGCCTTAGGGAATGCAGTGCAGTGGCAAAAGGAGTTTGGTCTGTCATAGACCTTTTCTTAGTGTTCGTCTTTCCGTGTTCTGTTATAATGATTTCCTATGTAAAGATATTTGCTATTGCAAGAAAACATGCAAAAAGCATCCGGTGCTCAAGAGGGCAGCACATCCCAGGGAATAAGAAATATGGAGAGAGTGTTTCTAAAGCTTCAGAGAGGAAAGCAGCCACCACACTTGTGATTCTTGTGATTGTGTTTGTCACATGTTTATTACCTTATTTATTATGTATTGAACGGAGTTCTTTTATTCCATATCCAAACATTGGTAAAGTATTACTGTGTTGTACCTTATCTCCACAATGAATCCAATAATGTATGCTCTCTTCTACCCTTGGTTCATAATGTGCTAGAATCATCATCATGTTCAGGATTTTCAATCCGGACTCTTCTCTAATCAATGTGCTTACAAAAAGCGGATAATACTGTGAATTATATTACATTGATGCTTATCGGCAGTTGCTACAGCACATGTTTTTGGTTCAGTGTAGAATTCTGTCATATGCCTAAACCAGGGGTCTCAAACTCTTGGCCCGCGTGCCAGACATGGCCAGGCAATCGATTTCATGCGGCCCCCCACTCGAGAGGCAATGCATACGTCAGCCAATCAAATTGCCTTTCATGCAAATACAACAGCACAGGCGCTAGCCAATCATATCGCGTTTATGCTCACGTCTAAAGAGCGAGAAGCTCAACAAAAAAAAAATGGCGGACCAAACTCCGTAAATGGTCGTATTTAAACCTAAAAGTTATTTGTTTGACTTGTTTTTGCTTGGATTTTTTAAAAGTTACAGAGAAACAGAAATGTAAGAAATTAAATTAATTATATTACATTGATGCTTATCGGCAGTTGCTAAAGCACATGTTTTTGGTTCAGTGTAGAATTCTGTCATATGCCTAAACCAGGGGTCTCAAACTCTTGGCCCGCGTGCCAGACATGGCCAGGCAATCGATTTCATGCGGCCCCCCACTTGATATCAAGTTTTATTTAGGGGTCCTCGGAATGTTGCAAAAAGTTCAATTAATTTGAATGGGCCACACCCAACGTTTACCGCTGCCATTGGCAACGGGTTTAGTGCTTCTAATTCACATCTTTCATTTAATTCTGCAAGAAGTCCGTCATAACGTCGTAATGGAAACTTAAGTTTGGCAAATAATGGGTTGCTAAGCAACATCTGAAACTTTGAAGTTCTATTTGCGTGGCAACAAAATCATTAAAAAGAGGTGATTCGGAGTATCGTATTGACAAGTAACCGAATAATAAGCGGGATAATGTATAGTCTGGCGGTCATAATCGGAAAATAAATCTAGCTGTGTGTCAAAGGCAAAGGTTTCAGTGCGTATTCTGTGGCTCTGGAAGAGAGCACTGACATAAATGATAATGCTCAGCTCGTGATTTTTGTCCGTGGTGTTAACAACCAGTTTGAAGTGGCAGAGGCATTACTTTGTGTAAAAACAATGCAAGGCCGTACCACAGCTAAGGATGTATTTGAGCAACTATGTGACGCAATTGAGCATGCTGATCTGTCATGGAAGTCGCTCCGAGGAATAACAACAGACGACACACCATCAATGATCAGCATATCAGACTGACCAAAGTTCACTTCACTTGGTCCCCGGGCGCTTACAAGCTGCCCACTGCTCCTGGGGGGTCCTGGAGGGTCCTGGAGGAGGGACGTTCCAGGATGGGAAAAGACAGAGAATAAATTCACCGCGACCTCAGGCCTGCGTGTGCGTGTGTGTTTGTGTGTGTGTGTGTGTGTGTCCTGTGTCGCCTACATATATTCACGTGTGTGTTCCATTGTGTCGTGTGTGCCATTAAAACCTGACAAATTGTTAAATTATTAATTATTATTATTTCAGACATTTTAACATAGATAGATTTTTTTAAATCACTTTCAGACACATGAGGATTACATCATGTGTTTGTGCCAGTTGGTGTTTGTTTTCATCTAATCCCCTAGTAATAAAGGTCATAAACCTCTGGAAATCTAAATTTACACTCGGTGTAGGATATAAATATGATCAGCAACTTCAGAGCTTCCTACTCTCCATCTCTAGGACTGCAGCCCTGAGACGTCCTCCATTCCACACAATCAGGTTTCAACACGACAGTCTCGCTGCGGCTGCTCCATCAAGAACTCTATGGAGGGATTTTTTTTTCATGATCAGCTACTCCTAAACATCTCACTAGGACAATGAATGTGAGCACTGTGGATGAACTGGCATTTTGCTCCAATGACACATGTCAAGATGTTCAGCTGATGTCTTTTGCTGTATTTCTTTATGTCTTTAGGACAGCAGTGATCATTCTGACTGTGTGTGGAAACTTGCTTGTGATCATCTCCATCTCGCACTTCAAGCAGCTCCACACACCGACAAACTTCTTAATTCTTTCTCTTGCTACAGCTGACATGATGGTTGGAGTGACTGTCTTACCGATACAATTAATACATAGTGGTTTATGTATGCAGATGAACAGGGTATTTTGCTATTTTTATCAACTGTGTTCTTTTCATTTTACCTTTCTATCTATTTATAATGTTTCTTTAATTTCTTTGGATCGCCTGTATGCTTTAAGCTACCCATTCCAGTACTCCAACAACGTCACATTCAAACTTGTTTCCACAATTATCTGCTTGAATTGGTCGACCTCATTTTGTTACAACCTGGCTTTTATATATTTTAATGGACCTGGCACTGTGTTGTGTTTGGGGGAATGCAACTTAGTAGTAAGTGGACTTTGGGCAAGCATAGACCTTTTCTTTGTCTTTATCTTGCCATGTTCTGTCATACTTCTCTCCTACATGAAAATATTTGTTATGGTTAGAAAACATGCTAAAAGCATTAACCTTGCCAGAGGGAAACACACCTCAGGGAATGCAAAGAATGGAGAGTGTGCTCCTAAAGCTTCAGAAAGGAAAGCAGCCACCACACTTGGTATTCTGGTGATTGTATTTGTTGCATGTTTGTTGCCCTATTTCTTAAGTGTTGTATTTAGTGATAGTATTCCAGGTACATTACTAATGCAGCTGCTTGAAGGGACTGTGCTTGTGTTATATCTGAACTCTGCGATAAATCCTATAATTTATGCTCTCTTTTACCCCTGGTTCCGAAAATGTTCAAAACTCATTCTTATGCTCAAGATTTTCAATCCTGACTCCTCCTTGGTTGATGTACTTACAAGAAGTGGATGACAAAATAATTGATACAATAATAATTGTTAATATGAATTCATTATTAATAAAAATGTATATGACTATAATTGATTATCCGATCTGGCTGATGTAATGATGGTTGGTTCAGTATAGGGTTAGTGCACATTTGTAGATTTTTTTAATCATCTAAACAATCATTACTTTACATCAACATTACCACATCCACAATTTTACTTAGCCAGTTTTGTAAATATTAGTTTATTGATGCTAAACTAGAATATCGGTAATGAAGTACGCCATTGCCTACATAAATTATGAATATTTTCAATACTAACATGCTCGAAGTATCCTCTAGCTGTCAATCATTTATTTTTAATATATTATAGAATGAACTATATTAGTGTATTTTAGTGACCTAAGACTGCTTAATGTGTATTCTTAGTTATACACAACTGACAGTCATGCACTAACCATGAGTGTTATAGCAGATGTGTTAAGATGAATTCAGTTAATTGGCCTAGTTTGACTGACAAATTCTGTGCACAATCAGGCCTTACAGGCAAGTCTTGCCACTCTGATGCCATTTTAATAAAGATGCCTCAGGGCAGCTAATTCAGGCATACAAGCTCTCTCTCTCTCTCTCTCTCTGCCACACCCACCCTGTAACCTACGTGTTTATACATTATAGGAGCAAGACCATTATACAACACTGCATTAACATTAGATGGGGGACCGGGATGAAAATGTGACCTAGGGAAAATAGACCTGTCAGAGAAGGAACACCTGGCGATTCTCTCGCCTTTTATCTTTCACCTTTGAATAATGTAACTTATAAACACGTCGGCCGGCAGAAACAAACAAACAACGCGATGGACAACCCAAGAGGCAACACTCATTTCTGGACCGATGAACAGACGCGATTCATGC
Organism: Clupea harengus; assembly: GCF_900700415.2. Classification (NCBI taxonomy): domain Eukaryota; kingdom Metazoa; phylum Chordata; class Actinopteri; order Clupeiformes; family Clupeidae; genus Clupea; species Clupea harengus. The sequence continues at coordinate 18,986,829 of NC_045166.1, forward strand.
TCAATCAACTGTTGTTGCTGTTGGTAGTGGTGAAGAGATCAAGCGGAAACGGCTGTATCACCACTAGTTGTAATGAAAACAGCGCCACCTATCGTATCGGATATGACATGCTTTCGGCTAATGATTCGATTTATTCACTGCCATGTATATTAGGATAATAGCAGTTGCCCCAAAAGATAGCATAGTCCGACTAAAGCAAGATTCGAATTATACCATCATGGAAACGCACTGAGGGCCTCATTTACTAACATTGCGACCGCAGCTTAATCTGCGCCTTTGCCAAACCGCAAATAACGCACGGTATTTTGCATCCTATTTCTCATAGTCGCATCATCTGCGCCTAACACCGCCTATTAGTGTTATTTATCGCTTAAAAATAGGGAAGAAAGAGCCTACGTGTTCCACCATGGATGATGAGCTAAAATTATGGTTTATAGATTATGGATGATGAGCTTTTGGTTCAAGAGGTTACAGCAAACTAACCCAGGTAAATATAGAAACTCATAAATATTTCTCCGTTTAGCCCTTCCGTCCACATTAAAAGTTGTGATCACTTTGAATTCAAGACTGTCTTTTATTGGTTAGCTGATTTTGGGAAATTCAACTTTTCAGCGAACATTGAGTTTCTGGGTTGCTATGGTTACCCCTCAGGGTGCCTGTGCAGCTTCATATTAACGAGTTTATGTTCACAAGCTCATATTCACACATATTAACATGAGTTAATCACACACAGGCAACTGCAAACTGTTAATAGGGTTCCCTAAGCTAGAGATAGCTAGGATAGTTAATAGCCAGGTTAACTGCTCCATAGCATCCCGTTAAATAGTCTGGTAGGAATACCCGACACCCCTTACTTTAAAACGGCGCATTCCAACACTGAAAACCAGGCTTTTCAAAAATGCTGCCCTAGGCAGATACATTTGAAAACTGGAGTTGTAGCGTGGACAGGGCAGGGACAACTGACATTTTCAGACGTTCGATTTGCTTGAACTATGGGTGAAAATACGGTTTAAAGTAAACCATACAATGACCGGCAATTCTGGATAAAGCGTGGCCGAACAGTTAGCTGGTGGGACACATTTGTATATGCCTATATTAAATGATATATCAAATATAAACATTTAAAAAAAATTACATTTCTGATGTTCGTATTTTTCAAATTTCTCGCAGGCACATCGTTTTCATTTAGCAGCTGATTTGTCATGCTGAAACACCTCTTGTTTCGTTACTAATAGGGTACATAATTAGGCGCACTTTACGCATCTCCTCCCATCTCGTTGCGACGAACACCCACTTTCCCTTATACACTCCCAGCAGCGGTAATCTAAAGTGCGCCACCTTTGATGAATACGGTTTTAGGTTTTTACCCGCTATTTTACGCCTGAAACAGGCGCAATCCTGTTAGTAAATGAGGCCCTGAGTGTGGAAGGTAGGGCTAGAGGCAGTAGCTTGGGCACAGACAGACTACAGCTAGGCACACCCAGCACAGGGCTACAATCACAGTGTGGAAGATAAGGCTACAGGCAGTAGCTTAGGCACAGACATGCTACAGCTAGGCACACCCAGAACAGGGCTACTGTCACACTGTAGAAGATAAGGCTACGGGCAGTAGCTTAGACACAGACACAGACAGGCTACAGCTATGTACACCAAATGTTGGGCTACAGTCACAGTGTAGAAGATAAGGCAAGGGGCATTAACTCACGTTGATGTCAAGGCGAGAATACAAAGGAGGGAGACGTGGAAGTCCTGACAGGACAGTGTCTAGGAGGCCCAGTTACCAAACCTCTCCGGAGGTATTCCCTGGTTGGCCCGATGGGGTCGGCTGGGTTTGGGGCCTTGCCTCTCTTCTGCAGGACCTGCGGTTCTTGGGGCTCTTTGGGCCCAGGCCCACGCCATCAATGGTCTTGGAGGAACTGGTGCCTCTTCCCGTACCCGCGGTCCGGTCGTACTGGTGCTTGTTCCGTGCTGCTGTTGCCCCTAGGTGGTCAGAGACTCGGTTATACGCATATTCCAGCCTTGTGTGATGTTGACCTACCCACTCTGATGTGCTCTGGTCCCCTTCTGACCCCGCTGTGCCCACGACTAGGTCGATGGGAAGGCGCACATGACGTCCAAACATCAGGTAGGTGGGAGCATAGCCTGTAGAACTATGGACACTGTTATTGTATGCCTGGATCACTGAAGGGAGATGTTAAACCCACCTTTGCTGCTCTTCTGCTTCCAGGGTGCCCAAAAGGCTCAACAGGGTCTGATTGAATCTTCCCTGGGGCTGGTAAGGCGTGGCGTGGGTCTTCTTGCACCCATATAACTGGCACAGTTCTGTGATCACCGCAGACTCGAAATTTGGCCCTTGGTCAGAGTGGAAAACCTTGGGGCAACCAAAATACTGGAGCACATTGTTCCAGAGAGCCCATGTAGTGGTCAGAGCAGTCTGGTCGGCTGTGGGGACGCCAAGTCATACTTCTTGAATAAGTCTGTTATGACCAAGATGTTATGGTCTATTGGTCTGCCCAGGGTCAGGAAATCCATAGCCAGGATGTGAAGGGGGGCCTTCAGCACGAGCGGGACCAGAGGGGTCCTGCCGTCCGGTCTGGTTTTGCGAAGGGTGCAGCGGGGGCTGCACTGGATTAATGTGGCCACTGAGGCCTCCATCTGTGGCCAATAATGGCGTTGCAGCAGGGACAGAGTCCATTCTTGGCCCTGGATACCCATCTGTACGTGGTAAGCTTCCAAAAGGGACTGGACCTGGGTCTGCGGCACCACAATCTGAGTGACTACTGCGTTGGTCCGAGGGTCTTGCACAGCATGGCATAATACCCCATCCTTCTAGCTGAAGCGCTCCCACTGCCTAGCAGTTGCCTCACCATCTGGGTTTGGGCCTTCCTCTCTGGTGCTGCCGGCAGCGCTCCCCTCTCCAGGTATTGGCAGACTGCTACCAGATCCTGGTCTCCTCCTTGGTGCTCCTGCCAATGGCTCAGATTCCAGCCCCAGGTGGTGGGAACGGGGTCTTCTGTTGCTCCGGGTGCCGGTGGTGGTGGTGGTGTAGTATCACTGGAAGGACCTTCGCCTGTAGATGGAAGCCTGGAAAGTACATCTGCATTAGTGTGTGCCAGTACTGCCCCTAATCCACAGTTGCTTGCATTGGTATACACGTTGAAGGGCTTTGGGAAGTCCGCATAAGCCAGGATGGGTGCCTGAAGGAGCTCTTGTTTAAGTCTTTGGAATGCAGCGGTGCACTCGGGGCTCCACACTATTGGAGGTGACTGCCGACCCCTGGGAGGTCCAGTGCCTACTAATAGCTCATTGAGCAGTTTAGCAATGTTTGAAAAGCCCTTGATGAAACGCCTGTAGTAGCCCGCAAACCCCAAAAAAGAGCGCACTTGCCTTACTGTGGTTGGAGGCTGTGCTTCCTGCACAGCGGAGACCTTCTCAGGGTCAGGGAACACGCCTTTGCTGCTGACACAATGTCCAAGAAACTTGACTTCCTTCAGGAAGAGCTCGCATTTCTCAGGACGCAGCCCTAAGCCATACCGCTCCATGGCCCGAAATATCTCCTCCAAATGGTTCAGATGGGTGGTAAAATCTGCAGCAAAGGTAATCACATTGTCAAGGTATACAAGTGTAGACTCCGCCAGCTGTCCCCCTAGGCACCGCTGCATGAGCCTCTGGAATGCAGCCGGGGCATTACACAAACTGAAAGGCATCCTGTCCCACTCGAACAGCCCAAAGGGGGTTGTGAAAGCGGTCTTCTCGCAGTCGCTCTCCTCCACCTGGACTTGCCAGTAGCCGCTGGCAAGGTCCAAGGTGGAGTACCAAGCGGCCTGGGTCAGACTCGTGAGTGAGTCCTCGATCCTAGGGAGGGGAAAAGCATCCTTCCTAGTCACACTGTTTAGTTTCTTATAGTCTACACAGAACCTGTATTCACATTTTCCCTTGTTTTTACCATGTATTGTTTTTTTCCAAATAAAAGAATTGTAATAATTTTAGTTTCAGTCATTTTAGTTAAGGACAAAAGTTGTCAATGATTAATGCAGCGTGAAAAATTAGCTATTCATATCATTGTTTCTAACAGAAAGCCTGTTAAAGATGCAGTCTGTGATTCAGTTTCGCGAAAGGTTGTTGATATTTGTGCTCAACAGCCAATCAAATTACACCCCTTCCGTCTGTGCTCCTGAAGTACCATGTTAATCGGCTGGGATTGTTTATGGCTCGATAAAAAAAAAACTGTATGTGAGTATGTGTTCAGAATCACTGATCTCACCTCCAATAGGCCTACACATAAACATCAAGAACACAAATACATATTTCGACTATTTACTTCACCGCAGAATTCTCATTCATGATAAGCCCACTCAAGAGAATTGTGTCACCAGAGTGTGCCGCGCACAACCTGTGACAGCAACTCATTTTCAGTAAACATGTTTTCATCTAATCCCCATACAATAGACGTCATTAAGCTTCCTAAATTTAACCTCAGTCTAGGATATAAACATGATGACCAACTTCATTGCCTGCTAGTGGCAAGAACCTAGGACCTCCTATACTTCTAACAATTATCTTTCAACACAGCAATCTCTACCAGGACTTTTATGGAGTGATTTTACTCTCAGTGGAAGTTTTTTTTTACTTTTTACTAGGTCAATGGATCTCACTGTTGGGACTGAACTGAACTTTTGCTTAAATTACACATGTGAAGATGCTCATAGGACAACAGTCACTGTACTTCTCTATGCAGGTGTGACAGCAGTGATCATTCTGACTGTGTGTGGAAACTTGCTTGTGATCATCTCCATCTTGCACTTCAAGCAGCTCCACACACCGACAAACTTCTTAATTCTTTCTCTTGCTACAGCTGACATGATGGTTGGTGTCATTGTCATGCCATTGCAGTTTATAACAAAAACCTTATGCTGGCACATGAGCACTACACTTTGCTATTTTTCACTGCTGTGCTCATTCCACTTCACCTTTGTTTCTATTTACAATGTGACGTTAATTTCCCTGGATCGATTTTATGCTCTGAGCAACCCATTTCAGTACTCAAACAATATCACCCTCAAAGTCACCTCTGTTCTTATCTGCTTAAATTGGTTCCTTTCATTGTGCTATAATCTGTTTTTTATTTATTTAAATGTAACTGGAAATGGTGATGTGGTGTGTTTTGGGGAGTGCCCTGTAGTGGTGAATGAGACTTGGGCAGTCATAGACCTTTTTGTTATTTTTGTCATACCATGTTCTGTGATGATTATTTTGTACACAAAAATATTTGCTATTGCTAGAAAACATGCAAAAAACATCAACATCACCAGAAATTATGGCGAGTGCGTTCCTAAAGCTTCAGAAAGGAAAGCAGCCACCACACTTGGTATTCTGGTGATTGTATTTGTTGCATGTTTGTTGCCCTATTTCTTGTGTATTGAGTTGAGTCCTATTATTCCATATACATTATTTGATCAGGTCCTTGATGCAACTCTGACCATATTACAACTGAACTCTGCTATTAATCCAATAATTTATGCCCTCTTCTACCCCTGGTTCCAAAGATGCGCAAAACTCATTCTCATGCTAAACATTTTCAATCCTGGCTCCTCTCTAATCAATGTACTTTCAAAAAATTGATAGGTGTGAATATAAATAAATTCATCAGATGTTCATTAAAAAAACTAGGTATTCAAATATATTTCTATATGTCATCATTAATACTTAATTAATATTACAGACATTCATTTTCAGAAACACTATCCATGTTCCATTACACATTTACCTTTTAAATTGAATTTGTAATTATTATGCGTCTACTACCCTCAACCACAAATGATATCCCTATTTTTTCCCAAATGTGGGTTAAAGGGAAACTGCATGATTGTTCAACCAGGGGTCTATTCTTATATCTTTTTAAGTCCACTTTTTTACTCTGGTCTCTTAGGTAGGACCCCATTCAGTGCCTGTAGTTGATTATCGAAGAGAGGCGCTCTCCTTTGAGTTCCCATCGCAGCATCACAGGGTAGGCCAGTGTACTACACACACTGAATGGGGTGCTATGTCAGAGACTAGAAGAAGCAAAAGGCAAAACACTGAATGTACAAACAGCAATTTTCTACAATTTCTTCTTCTTCAGTTATTGAGGTAAATGCAAGTGTGTCACTGTAGGAAACCTTTTCATGTTGTCTGGCCCTTATGATACATTAACAAGCCTGTCACTGGATACAACTAGTGGTTTACTTTGATGTGCATGCTTGCTCTCTAGGATTCCATTGCAGAGCTGTTTTGAGTATTCTAACTCATTACTGGACCAATTATGATAGTTTTTGTCCAAAAATATCTAAAAATAGAACCCAGGTTAAAAAATCCCAAAGTGTCCCTTTAAATAGTAGTAGCTCTGAATTTAAAGACTCTATTTTGTACTCTGTGTAATATTTAAAGCTTGTTTAACCCTTTGGTGCCGCCCCGTGTTAATATCGTTCCTCTTGGAACGATGACGTTTTGGTGCCATGACAACGGAAAATAACATATTTTTGAATTTTTTACAAAAGCCTCAAGACCTATCCAATCAGATTGCATGCTTTTTAAATCCATTTTATTGATTGGTTAGTCCCAGAGAGCTTGTCAAATCAAGCTACGCGAGTAAGATCATGATAGAATGTGATAAATCCAGGAATATTAATTGTAGGGGGACATCAAAAGCGAGTTGGTTTGGTGAAGTAATGTTCAGAGTATTTCCAGTTAGGATTACCATATGTTCTACAAGCCCCTCGTAGAGGCCAAAAGAAACTATAGAAGATTTAGGTATTTTGCTTTTATACCGTAAACCTACATATACATCAATTAAAACATTCCAAATGAGAAAACTCTTGTTTGTATTGGTGGCTCTTATGAAACAATAACACTATCAATACTAAAAAAAATCAAGCTAGTGTTGAACCCATTTGACCTTTGCAGCAGGAAACATTGGAGGAAAAAAAACAGCAAAACAAAAGCCAGTCATCAAAATCCTTAAGGAAAGTGATATTGTTGGCAAACTCAGTTGACGTGTTAACAACAGAGACACATTACATCATGTAGAACATGAGTGTTTGTTTGCCAACACCTTTAATTGCCAGGATCCCTTGGGGATCTTCAAAGTACCGGTACAACTCATTCCCAATTACAGGCGTGATGTGTGAAAAGCGAATTAACTGCACAGATGGTCGATTTTCATCTGCTTGTTTTAACAGCTAAGTTAAATGACCGAGTCGATTTACACCATTGGAATATGATGATAAAGGTTTTTTTTTGTGATGACCATCACGAACTGTCTTGTTCCTTCCTCCGCATATCAAACAACACCTTCAGCCTCAAAGCACACCTTGTAATACACATTGCAGGCCATTTTTTCAAGTGCTTGGGTCATGCTTTTCAAAACATATTGCTATTAGCACTTGAGCCTCCTTAAAGATGACAATCATTTTTTTATTTGAAGGGGTTACATTTGGAGAGACAAATATATACATTTGAAATCTGCAAAGTGACTCAGTGATGTGTTGTTAATGGTGCAACTGTAGTAGATTTTGTCACATTTCAGAGGAGAGATGAATGTACATTTAACAGTCTGTAGGGTGAAAACAAGGAACAAACAAAAAGCAGACCCATCACTGATATAGTTTCTGACTGATCACACTGAGGCCATACACCTGACCCTACTGAAATAACAATGTCAGCATGTGTCTAAACCTGTCAAATTCGGTTCTTTTTCATTTAGACAACAAAACCGACCATCTTGCATGAAGACTTAGGGCTGAATCGGAAAGGGTTTCATTCCATCAATGTTCAAGTGATCTGTGACTCAAATTGTAAGGTTACACATGTGTTTGCTAACTATCCTGGCCCTACACATGACTCGTGACTCGAATGCAGGTGTTCCTGCAGCCTTCCAGGGCCTATGGAAGGGTGGCTGTTAGGAGGCAATGGCTCTCCACTTAAACGCCAGTCTGAGACCCTGTCACGCTGGATGATGCCGCTTCATTTGTTGAATACAGAGAACGTCATTTAATTGATATGTCAATTCATTTATTCTGAATTAAAGTGATTGATTTGGACTAGTGTGTGCGTTGCAATTATAATTTTTTTATATATATATTTTAGACAGTGGAGACCACTCACAGCATTGCCTAGAATACCAACTTGTATGTCACTGAAGCCTGCTAAGCTGTCCGCTGGTAGCGCTGCCAATGCCAGATCCTCATTTGAAGTCAGTGGCTGGCTGCTGGGACCCCCTCCTGCTACCCTGCTCTCTCATTAGAGGCAAGCTTTTGCCCCTCTAACATTTAATTGAATTGCCCCTCTATCATTGAACTGCCTTTTACACCATGCAGCAGTTATCAGAATACCAAAGCCACTTGCATTGACACATTCAGTGATTTGGTCCCAGGCTGTCTTTACCTCTATGAAAAGAGAAGGCCTGCTGGTGGTCCCAAACATTTTTTTTTTCAGGCATGGACCGCACACAAAGTACCTCCGTCTCCTCTAGTGTAAACATCTCTGTTCTGAGACCTGACATTGGTTCTTTGCTCCATTACAGAACAATTACTGAGCTCCGTATGAATGTTAATAAGGTATGGTCGAATCATTGTGATTGGCTGATAAAGAATGACTTGATTCTCACATCCACTAATTACTCAACCCTTGAGTAATGATTGATTGCTTGACTGAGCCATGTCCTATGTCAATAAAATGAGCAAATATAGGTATCCTTGACTATTCTCACTGTGCAGTTACTAGTGGGTGAAGCCTGTTCACGGTGCTCAATGAAATTAGGGCCCTTAGACTGCAACAGTTAGGCTAGTGGCGATGAGTATTGTGATCATTTGTTAGGCGTTTTATTGAACTGCATCAGGAATAATGCAGGAATTACCCTCAACAAATTAGGATGTGCTGTATACAGCATGTGGCTTATTTGCTCTTCCTCTTGTTCTTCTTCTCTTTCTGTGCACCTGTCTGCCTCAACCTTCAAGGCCACATAGAACCCTGTCATTTTGAGATGTATTTGCTGCATATACGTGAATTATAAGTTCTTTATTAAAAATGCCGTCGCCTGGTCGCTTTAAACTTTTAATAAGCATATATGAGTAATCTGCATGAGTCGGTTTGCTTTAAAGGGCTTTCTTTTCAGTCAGTCAGATATAAAACATGTCATTGAAACATCAAAAAATATTAATATAACCTTGGTCACCTTTTTCACAGGCCTCAGACCTGAGATCTGTCTTAGGCCTGTTTGCTCTACTCGCTCCGAACAACACACAACAGAGGGAGCCCTGAGCATGTCCACTGGGATCATAGACTGTTTTTCTGACACCCTTAATAGTGCTCATTTAGGAGAACCCAAAGGAGACTTGTCATCTCACTCACTCATACACACAAACAAATGCTCTGGACACGTTTGTATCCACAGATGATGCAAATTTAAGTCCAAAGCAATTAAAGCTGTGAAAGACGTGAAACAAACGACTCCGCTAATGAAGACCAGAGAGATATGAGCACCAAAACTGACAATCTAACTAAGGACTATATCTAAAGATGATGTAACACAATTTTTCCCTATCTGTAATATTGTAGATGTAGCCTATCTCCATACAAACACACTTGTTTTAATAGTTTAAATGAAATTCCTGTGATACAAAACATCAAGGTCACAACCGACTTCATATGATAGTGTGGAATTCTGGTAGCATTGTGGTACACTGCACCATGCATAGCCCACCTTGTCTACTTGCCATGCCAGTCCTTGGCTGAGCAGAGCCAGTTCAGGCCTACTGGGTCAAGTTGTAAACATAAACAGAGGCATGCGGCACCTCAAAAACATAAACACCAACAAATATTTTGAAGATATGCAGGCACACGAAAAGTGTCCAGGCACACTAAAAGGCTCGAATACTAAGCAGAATATGCAGAAGCAGTTTGTTTCGCAACCTCTGCAGATCAAAGAACGGATACGTCTGAAACATTTTACCCAGTTCATTGTCAGGAAACCCAAGTTGTGGAAGTCATGGACACGGAAAAAGCTCAGACTTTTCATGTCGGAAAATCTGTGTGTTAGGTGGACCAAGACACTGTCAATAATTTAAAAGTAGAGGTGGCGATACGAATCATCAGGGGGCATCTCACTCCCATCACCACTTTGGCCTAACCCTTGTCTAAAGCCCTCCCAGTCACAACAACGTCTTTTGGGCCTGTCGCCAGGAGATCCCACAATCTCAGTGACATTTAGGACTAGATGTATGAGGGACTCTGATTTCTCGTGTCTCTCAACTGCTCTAGCCAAATCAGATACATTTGCAAACTCTGTGGTAACCCACGAATTGCTATAATATGCAGCTAAAAACGTATTTAAAATAATATGATCACAAGTCAAGACTGGGGTGGCATTAGGGGTGGAAAGACATTGCTGTTATGCCACATCAGTAGATCTACCCCTGCAGTTAATGGACACTCGTTTTAAACATGCCCCAACCAAAAAACGCAAAAACCAGTCCGCCATATGAGAACATAGCCTAGGCCAAGTCACAGTACTGCTGCATCACGTTCGCTGCATTTATATTTAAAAACAGATTCAGAGCAAAATATGTTATTTGCAATTTCAACTAAATAAAGAAGAGAATGTCTATAGCCTGTAAACTAAAGGTAAACTAGCTTTTGTTGTTTGCATTAACATTTGCGTATTTGTGTTTATATTAATTATTTGAAGAGCTTTACATTATTATTAAGAAATGTTAATGTTTCGGGGGTCACCACAAACCAATTCCATTTAGGGCACCCAAATGGCCAGCAATGGCCCTGAGTAATAACATCAAAGGTGTTAGTGGAGGATGACGAGGGGAGGTGACATGTGAGGAAGAGGAAGGATGTACTTGGACAAATGCATAAATATCAGAGTACTTAGTCATGCAACAACCCTGCAGGGAAAGACGTCTTTCTGCTATTTCCAACAGAATAAGACTAAGAGAAACCTCCAGGATTCATAAGTCTTGATATGGTTAACCAAACAGGTGATTGCCTGCTGTCCTTCAACTCATCCTGTTCAAAGGCATACTCTTCCTCTTCAGTAGTATATGCACTGCTGTATGTGGCTGCTGCAGCTGTTGTATTTTTAACCGTGTGTGGGAATCTACTGGTAATCATTTCTGTTAGCCATTTCAAGCAACTCCACACCCCAACCAACATCCTCATTCTTTCTCTTTCTATTTCCGACTTTCTAGTTGGTTTATTTTTGATGCCATTACATCTGATCATGTTAATTGAATCTTGCTGGTTGTTTGGACCATTGTTTTGCTCCTTGTACAATTTGATTGGTTTCCAGTTGACATTTGTTTCTATACACAACGTTTCTATCATCGCTGTGGACCGTTATTTTGCTCTGAGTAACCCTTTTTGCTATGCTAAAAAAGTCTCACTGCAAGTCATTTTTACTGTTGCAGTACTTATCTGGGTTATGTCTCTGTTTTATAACTTTTCCCTTCTTTATGTCAATGGAAATTTCACTGATTTAAAATTGTGCCCAGGAGATTGTTTTGCTGCTATCGATGAAGTATGGTCTACCATAGACCTCCTAGTAGTGTTTGTTCTCCCATGCGCTACAATGATAATTCTATACCTCAAAATATTTGTAATTGCCAAAAGGCATGCAGTCGCAATGAGAGCTGTTATTAAGCACAGAAATGTATGCGACATACACAGCACAAGCAGTGATACGAAATACGAGAGAAAGGCTGCCAAAGTGCTTGGAATTCTTGTGTCTGTTTTCTTGGCCTGTTTGGTACCATATTATGTTCTCATTTTACTAATTGATGTCATAAATAGTCAATCATTTTACAGTGTACTGAGTAACATTCTGACCCTCTTTTACCTTAATTCCACCATCAACCCTATCATTTATGCTTTATTCTACCCATGGTTTCAGAGAAGTATGAGGCTTATTTTTACCTTGAGAATTTTCAGACAGGAATCTTCAATGATCAATGTGCATCTGAATGCAATGTGATTTTTATTATATTTATTTGTTTTGGTGCAACTGGTTCAAGATAGGAATTTCCCAACATAATTAATACTTTGTGCTTAAAGCTGTGTTGAATGATCAGTGCAACTATAATACTCATTGTGTAATCATTCTTAACTTGAAACTCTTCTTTAAGTGGTTTTGGCAAGTGACTAATTATCTAAATGGTGTTTCTTATAACATTGACCACTTAGTTCCTATGGCTCAACTGGTAGAGAAAGTTCCTATTGACAGTTTCAGGTAGCACACGTACTGATAGAAAATCTTTCCCATGCCATAGGCTTAGTTGCTTTGGATAAAAGCACTGAACCAACTAAATACATGTAACACAGTATCCTATTAAAGTATCCATCTATCTACTTCCAGTGGCACTTGCTCTTGACTGCTTTGCCTCATAGCTTGGCGACTTGGCCTTTTTGAGCAGAGCATCACTGAAGCCTTCCATGTGACAGACAGTCCCCTTTGCAGCCATGCTCACCTTTCTTGTCACCAAAGCGCTTATCATGTCAGTGCTCAGGGTTGCTCTGTATTGGGTCTTGTTTTTGGTAACGAGACTGAAAATCGTCATCCGACGTCATGATTGTTTTATACCTGCAAGACTGGTCGGTTGACTGGCTGCAATAGCAGGAATTATTTGCTACGTTAGCAGTCTGTAGTCAAACACCTTTGCAATGGTCACTTTGCCCCAACAGAGCGATTCAAAGTTAGAACAGTCTCCGTGGCGTTTGAGTTAACGTTACTGCAGCGAAATTAGCCTACTACTCCATCAGTTATTCACACCGTAGCCGTCTCGTAACCAGGCTAATTACATCGTATGCTAGCTACTAACTTTTTATACAAATGTATCTGAAGGATATACCCCTTGAAATGCATCATCTCGTTAAGTTACCGAACACATGTTTTAACGTTGTATATGCTAACATTACGGTCACATTTATGTGCTTGATTATTACTTCCCCACTTCCCATTGTACCTCAGCAATGCAATACGCCTCGGTGGATAATAAAGTAGCAGTGTAGTAGTGTCAGTGAATGTTGAGTGAGTGAGAGTACTATTTCGGGTCCGGGAGGGTCACAGAACCACAGGCACAAGGTCGTAGCATCTTGTCTAATCTGAGGGATGTAGTTTAAATAAATGTACGGTATAGGTTTGTATCGATCGATTTTTTTTGCGTAGTTTCAGCTGGCATTTCGTACCTGCATATTTTGACTAAGAATTGCATGGTTGGTACACAAAATGCGTGCAGGTTGGCAGGTCTGCAAATCCGGCCCGACAAGCGATTTTATCCGGCCCGCCGGCTCCTCAGAATTTTGCAGAAAGTTCCATTGATTTGAATGGGCCACCCCAATGTTTACCGCTGCCATTGGCAACGGGTTTTGTGCTTCTTATTCACGTCTTTCATATCATTCCACAAGTAGTCCAGTCATTTAACGTAATGGAAACTGAATTGAAGTCAGCGAGTAATGCGTTGCTACGCAACTCCTGGAACTTTAAAGTAGGGCTGCACGATTAATTGAATTTTAATCGCGATCACGATTTTGGCTGCCACAATTAAATGAGGATGATCGTCTGCGATTAAAATGCGTGCTCGAAAACCGTTATTCTGTCTCTTCCGGGTTTATAAGATACCTTGAAATCGACCGAGTGATGGTCATTTTTCAAGGTAGCATTGATGCAGCCTTGAAGCTGCCTATTATCCATACAACTGTGCGCCAGCTCCCTCCGGCAACTGCAAATTGTAAATAAAGATGGCGGACCAAACTCCGCTGACAGCTGTGTTTTGTATGTAAATAATTCCTTGTTTTCTCGCTTAGATTTGTTTTAAAGTTACAGAGAAATAGACACTGTACCATCCGATAACACCGTTTATGTAACCAGCAATAATGGTTGATGTGATTTTGCGAGGCGTCAGTCTGATTGGTCCAGATTTGACAGGAGAGTCTCATATTCAGGACGACCGTTTACATTTCATTTACATTTAGTCATTTAGCAGACGCTTTGGTCCAAAGCGACGTACAAGGGAGAGAATAGTCAAGCTACGAGCAATAGAACCTGGTGTAACAATAAATACTACTTTACATAAGAAATATAAGCTACCGTTTACCAAACTCCGTTACGTAGCTACATATGCCATGTGTTTGTATGGTGAAGACTGATATTTAATGACAAAGTAGGTAACATAGCTAGCTACTAGCTAGCTTTAGATTCCTGCGCTAGCAAGAAGCCTTTGCTTGCCAACTGTTGTAGCTAGCTCTTGCTGCTGAGTTTTCAAAGTTGACTTTTAATGTTTCAATGTAATTTATTCCATGATCAGGGTGTTTTTACTGCTTTCAACACTGCTAGCTACAACAGTAAGCAAGCAAAGGCTTCTTGCTAGCGCAGGAATCTTCTGAGGCAGTCAGCGGAGCTCTAGAATCTTAGCTAGATCAGCAAGCTAGCAGCTAAACAATACAATGTAATAACATGAGAGGACAAGCCACGTTTGCAATTACAAGGGCTAACTGTAAGAATGATGAACAAATTCAATAAAATGATCTTTGTGACTGATATTACTGTTGTTTACTGTGTAGTGCTCAACACTTCATACTAGCAGCAAGCTTAAAGCTAGCTAGGAGCCATGTTACCTACTGGCAGATCAACGTCAACTGTTGAACAGGGGGGCGTGGCCGGAGCGAGATCAGCGCAGACGTGACAGTGGTTTCAGTGGTTTTGTTTTTTAATTAATGTTTGTTCATCATTGCGATCGTTGTTGTGTTTTTTGAAAGAATGCAGGCCAAAATACAGGGGAATTTGGGCGATTTTTATGCACAAAATGATAGAATGAATAATCGTGATAAATAATCGTGATCTCAATTTTGATCAAAATGATCGCGATTATGATTTTGGCCATAATCGTGCAGCCTTACTTTAAAGATCTATCTGCATAAAGAACAATTTTTTCTTAGCGGAAGTCACGAAATGGCAACAAAATCATTCAAAATAGGTATTTTGGAGGAATGTCTTCTATCGTTTTGAAAAGGAACCGAATAATAATTGGGATTATGTATAGTCAAGGCAAAAGTTTCAGTGCGTATTCTGTGGCTCTCGACGAGAGTACTGACATAAATGATAATGCTTAGCTCGTGATTTTTTTCCGCGGTGTCAACAACCAGTTTGAAGTGACAGAGGAATTACTTTGTCTAAAAACAATGCAAGGCCGTACCACAGCCAAGGATGTATTTGAGCAACTGTTTGACGCAATGGAGCATGCTGGTCTGTCATTGAAGTCGCTCCGAGGAATAACAACATAGTTGTTTGTTTGACTTTTTTTTTGCTTAGATTTTTTTTAAGTTACCGAGAAATAGACACTGTGCAATGTAAAAACCCCGTTATTGTAACTGAAAAATACGTCTGAGGGTATTTGCGAGGTGTCTGAGCCAGCTATCTAATGGGATTATGTATAGTCCAGCGGTCATTATCTGAAAATAAATCTAGCTGCGTGTCAAACGCAAACATTTCAGTGTGTATTCTGTAGCTCTGGACGAGAGTACTGACAAATGATAATACTTAGCTCGCAATTTTTTCCGCAGTGTTAACAACCAGTTTGAAGTGACAGCGGAATTACTTTGTGTAAAAACAATGCAAGGCCGTACCACAGCTAAGGATGTATTTGAGCAACTACAGTATGTGACGCAATTGAGCATGCTGATCTGTCATGGAAGTCGCTCCAAGGAATAACAACAGACGGCACACCATCAACGATCAGCATATCAGACTATTCATTTTAGATCACTTTAGATGGAAAGATGCTGTATTTTGACAGACAAATGAAATTATACACTTGAAATATATCTATTATAAATACATTTATTTTATAAAAATAAAAGAATTCTGATTTGTGCTGAAACTTTATTCAGTTTTCTGCTTTGTTTTACTTGTCTACTTGTTACGCACTATACAAAAGTGGTGCAGAACAGCATTTGCTTTGAAATGTGCATGTATGAAGGAAAATATAGATGCAGTTGTCGATGAAGACATTATCCTACTATACCTGCTGTATATGTATAAGTCATGGGCTATCAATGAGACAAAGTGACCAAAAAATGCAACTATAACAAACACCTTTATCCAAAGAGCATCTTGCTTTGCCCAGGAATTAACCCAGGTCAGCTACTTGCTATTCAACAATACCAACCATTGTATCACTGATCACACTTGGTAAATTTGCCACACTCAAAAGTGGTATCTACAGTATTGTGAGAGGCAAGCCAACAGATCAACAAATCTGGCCCCCTACTGACCAGACTGGACGCTCATAGGCCCCCAGGTAATTTGAGTTTGAGACCCCTGGTCTAAACTGTTAGAGCTGTGAAAACATTAATGCTCCTAATGAAAACAAATACTTTAATTTAATTTTCCAATCTCCGTATACATTTAAAGAGGCTTGTAAATGAATTAATGAAAGCTCAGAGTATCAGTTAGGAAGCCCTACATAGTTTAAACTCATTATGAATATTTTCGATCACCAGTTGCAAGGATACAATGGTAGACTGAGGAAGTTTGACAATACCAATGGAATGAGGGGAGGTGGTATAAGGAGAATGTACTACTCCAGATCCCAGTGTGTTGCATTGGTGTTACAATCGGTTATAATAATCATGAGCACGGTAGCGAAGGGAGAGCGTGGTCACCCCACCCGGACTCGAACCCGGGTCTACAGGGTGCCAAACATGCGCTCTGACCGCCACACCAAAGAGCCCGGCTCAATGGCATGACAGCCAGAGCACATATACACCTGTAGGGCGATCACATTATTACAAGCACACAACACCCAAACAAATTAAATCACTATCAGATAGACACGTAATGAGTCCTGGCCTACTTAAAACATCATGCGTATGCCAGGAGACAGCAGCTTCCTGAATAACCTTTGCACTTATTTGCTATAAATTTGCTATAAAGTTAATGGGAAAATCAGTAAAAATGTGAAAACATTACATTTTTAGAATGTTTTGCATAGCCCACACATTTCAGACATTTTAACATAGATAGATTTTTTTAAATCACTTTCAGACACATGAGGATTACATCATGTGTTTGTGCCGGTTGGTGTTTGTTTTCATCTAATCCCCTAGTAATGAAGGTCATCAACCTCTGGAAATCTAAATTTACACTGTGTAGGATATAAATATGATCAGCAACTTCAGAGCTTCCTACTCTCCATCTCTAGGACTGCAGCCCTGAGACGTCCTCCATTCCTCACAATCAGGTTTCAACACGACAGTCTCGCTGCGGCTGCTCCATCAGGAACTCTATGGAGGGATTTTCTTTTTCATGATCAGCTACTGTTAAACATCTCACTAGACCAATGAATGTGAGCACTGTGGATGAACTGATATTTTGCTCCAATGTCACATGTCAAGATGTTCAGCGGACGCCTTTTGCTGTATTTCTTTATGTCTTCAGGACAGCAGGGATCATTCTGACTGTGTGTGGAAACTTCCTTGTGATCATCTCCATCTCACACTTCAAGCAGCTCCACACTCCAACAAACTTCTTAATTCTTTCTCTTGCTACAGCTGACATGATGGTTGGAGTGACTGTTTTACCGATACAATTAATACATAGTGATTTATGTATGCAGATTAACTATGTACTTTGCTATTTGTATCTAATGTGTTCTTCTCATTTTACCTTTCTATCTATTTATAATGTTTCTTTAATTTCTTTGGATCGCCTGTATGCTTTAAGCTACCCATTCCAGTACTCAAACAAGGTGACATTCAATCTTATATCCACAGTTGTCTGCTTGAATTGGTTAACCTCCTTTGGTTATAACCTGGCTGTTATATATTTTAATGGACCTGGCACTGTGTTGTGTTTTGGGGAATGCAACATAGTAGAAAGTGGACTTTGGGCAAGCATAGACCTTTTCTTTGTCTTTATCTTGCCATGTTCTGTCATACTTCTCTCCTACATGAAATTATTTGTTATTGTTAGAAAACATGCTAAAAGCATTAACCTTGCGAGAGGGAAACACACCTCAGGGAATGCACAGAATGGAGAGTGTGCTCGAAAAGCTTCAGAAAGGAAAGCAGCTACCACACTTGGGATTCTGGTGATTGTATTTGTTGCATGTTTGTTGCCCTATTTCTTATGTGTGGTATTTAGTGATAGTATTCCAGGTACATTACTAATGCAGCTGCTTGAAGGGGCTGTGCTTATATTACTTCTGAACTCTGCGATAAATCCAATGATTTATGCTCTCTTTTACCCCTGGTTCCGAAAATGTGCAAAACACATTCTCACACTTTACATTTTCAATCCTGACTCCTCCTTGGCTAATGTATTTACAAAAAGTGGATGACAAAGTTATTGATACTTATTGATCCAATCTGGCTGATGTAATGATTTTTCGTTCAGTGTAGAATTAGTCCACATTTTTTAAACTCAGCAAGCCTTGTAAATATTAACGTATGAATGCTAAACCAGAATATCACTAATGAAGTACGGCATTGCTTAAATAAACTATGAATATTTTCAATATTAACATGCTTGTAGTATCCTCTACCTGTCAATTATTTCTTTTTAATCTATTATGGAATTAACTGAATGGGTGTATTTTAGTGACCTAAGACTTCTTAAAGTGTATTGCTTAGTGATACACAACTGATAGTAATGCACTAACCATGAGTGTTATAACAGATGTGTTATGATGAATTCAGTTATGTGCACAATCACTCCTTACAGGCAATTCTCGCCACTCTGATGCCATTTTAATAAAGATACCTTCAGGCAGCTATTTCAGGCATACAAGATCAGGCTCCTATCTAAATGAAAGGGGAGAGACCTGTAACTCCACATAGGATGGTCAAACAGACCTTAAACGTGAATGTGCTTAATTTAAAAAGGGCAATGATCTCATAAGCCTTTGACGTATGACATAATGATAATGGGCAAATAGGGCGACTTCAAAGGGAGGCATGGGCGCGGGAAGGGGGATGCTGGAGCACCCCCTATTGACAAGGGGTGGAATACACACTATGTTGCCTATTTTACCATAACTAGTAAGCTATCTGAACATTTGTTTCAAAATTTGAGCATTATATGATAACATGTCTGTCTGGATGGATGGGCAGTGTATAGCATGCGGCACCATGACCATGTGAATGCATACAAATGTCACAAATTATGTCTGCGGAGTGCGTGCAGCATCGTGAAGGACAGCTCCCATCCCAGCCACAGACTGTTTGCCCTCCTCCCCTTGGGGAGGCGCTACAGGGCCCTCCGTTCCCGGACCAGCAGGGTCAGGAACAGCTTCTACCCTGCGGCTGTCACCCTGCTGAACTCTGCACCACGGTGATAGCCACCCTGGCTAACCCCTCACATACACACATACGCTGCACTCTTCTGCTTTTTGCACTTCTGGTTAGATGCTAACTGCATTTCGTTGTCTCAGTACTTGTACTCTGTGCAATGACAATACAGTTGAATCTAATCTAATCTAATCTAATCAAATGAAATGTGTCCACAGACATAGGCTATACAGTATGATCATTTATTTATTGACCCTTAAGAACACTAAAGTGAAGAAACAATACTGCCTCAATAGGCTATTGGCCTAAGCAATAGTGGCAAGTATAGGCCTACTTTGAACTGAACCTTTCCACTGAAACTTTAAATAGTAAGATTAAAACAAAGTGCAAATGTAAAAAAAAAAAAAAAAGAGTAATCTTTCTGGCATTTAGTCCAGTGCTTCTGTGGCTTTCAGTGGTTCTTTAATGTACTTTCAGAATATAACTCTCAGAATATAAGTGTTAATCCTTTCTTTTCAATGTTTGTCCATATATTAAAGCAATAATGATGAAAAAAACATTTTTTTCATATGATCAATTATAAAGTTGCCATTACACTAGACACTTTTCAGTCCTCCTGATGTGGTTGGGCATATTTTTCCAGCCTGGTCTCAATCAGCCGTCGTACATATGTATACGAACATTTTTAACATACAAATTCGTATCAATACTTACGAAATAAAGTGACATTTTGAACATACAAATTCGTAGTGATACATACAAAATAAATACGGACTGGCCGTTCCATGCAGGATATCTTTATAGGATCGATTTTATAGAAGAAGTTGGAAAGAATTAGATATCCTAATTGTTTGAACTACAAAGTAGACGTAGCCTAGGAAACTATTAATGATTACATCCAATAGCACCCTAGATAGCACGTTGAAGCGTGTATATCTGTAGTGATTACAGACTACAAAATAGGATAGGCTAATAACCCCGCATCTTACATTTTTTTTATTATTATTATTATAACAATATAAGAGAAAGACAAACTTACCTTAATTGACCTATCGCTAAGCCCCGCCCCCCTTAGTTACTGTTGCCAACTCGGAAAAACTATAGGAGCTGACTGGAATTCACAATGGCAGCTATCAGTGTCAAAATGATATCCCAAGAGGCTCTAGGCAACTTTTAAAGACAGAAGGACCTGATTTCGTCTAGAAGCCTTCAAAAGGGACTTCATTAAGCAATGGAGGGATATGTACAAAATGTAAAACTAGATATGATGGATGACAAGCTTAAATTGGAGGCGAGAATTTACAGATCACAATGCAAGAGGGAGAAGCCTCATCTCACGGTCATCACGATTGCAGATAACAACATCCCATACCAGCATTGTTCATGCACCGCAGGGAAAGATTAAATTAATTTACCTTCAGTTAATTTAACTCATCTGGAGAGTCACTGAGATGTAGACCTACGTTTATTAGTTTATTAACTAGCATTACCCTGTCCCTGACAGAGCAGTGTCCTAGCGTAGCTATGTCAGTTATCGGACAGTGTCAAACATCGGTCATTCTGTCAAACAATCGATATACTCAGTTTAATAATGGATTAACATGACAACGTGAATGTTTGCCGATAACAAACGCAGTCCGATAATTAACACCGTTACGATAACTGTCTAGCTAGCTAGCGCAGCTAGTAAATAGCTAACGTTAGCTAGTTTTAACCAGAGATAACTTGCCTAAGCCTAGCATAACATCAGTGGTGAAAGTAAGCCGATACTGTCAATGACAATAATGTGAATAATGAGTATGCCTATGATCGTGTAGGCTTAGTTGATTACTTTAGCAGAGGAAAATTTCAACATAACAAGTTCCATTTGGGAGACCCAGAGGTGAACTGTCCCCCGCGCCCCCTCCCCTTCCCCCTTCTCACACATGATCTGTGCACTACACCTTCTTAGCGAGCAGCGGTGCCTGCAGCTGCAGGGGGCGCCAATTTGTCAATTCCCCACATAGTGATATTATAGATAATAGAAAACCGCTTCACGGCCCAGATGATTTTTACATTTTTTTGTAAGTGCTTGTGCCGCCCCCCACGTGTCATGAAAAAGTGCCGCCCCGGGTGGCTGCCCTGTTCGCCCGTTCCCAAAACCGCCCCTGTCTCCACGTTAAGTTGGCCGCCCCTGTTTCTGTTAACTGTGGCTTTTTCATTTTACAAATGCACACATCTAACGTTGCATTTTTTTATCTGCAAGGTATGCAAATATAAATATATAAATACAAATACGGAAAGGAATAGGGTATTCGTTGAATTTACATAAAAGAGTCAGAGGGTGGCGTTGTCTGCGCAAGAAGACGTGCCATATCCTATGAAGAGGTTGGAAATAATTATATATCCTAATTGTTTGAACCAGTTTTGTTACTCCATCCAACAGCACCCCAGATAGCATGTTGAAACGTGTAAATCCATAATGATTACAAACTACAAAATAGGATAAGCTAATTGTAATGTTTAGTACTGATAGAATCAGGACTTGCATTATGAAATATCTGGCAACCGGAAACCAGTATAATGTACCATGCACGGCATGAAGAATAAAGCACTCAAGATCTCCCAGACATTGTGTATCCCGGATGATAATTTATAGGACAAGTACAAGTCAGAACACTAATAACCTTAGAATAGTTTTTCTTTTTTATATGGCAATGACAGTATGAGTGTTCTGATGGGCTAATGCGTAGTGATGCCACCCGCGTATTGCCCTCCTCACCGATCCATCCTGGCCTCCGACAATAATTTCAAAATGAGCAAAAGCGATTCAACTAATTATGCGTATTTCTTGTTCAATGACAATGTGATACAACATTTACCTACTAGATTACACACGATCTGAGCAAAGCTTTGTCTGGCAAATTATCGTCTGCACTCAGTTTGTAACCCTAACGGAAATACCAAATCTAAGTTTTAGTGAACTGCAAATTCCAGCGCCATTTCTTTAAACACCTTCCGAATAAACACTATACATCATGGGAAATGAAGTCAATGAAAACTCAATGTGAAATTAAGTCGATGGAAACAGCTCTGACGTACTTAAGTATGAAGTTGTAGTGCAGGTATTATGTTTCATTAAATGCTAATTATCCACTGTTGAAACAAATACATTCTTTAAGTTTTAAAGCTGCTTTTTCATTATTTTTTTTTTTTTATAATTATTTTTATTTAGTAAAAAGGTAACTGAAATTATGAAAGGGTACCAGGAATTACAATGACATTAAAGCTGCTATTTCAATGAGAGGCAGACGACTCAGTGCGATGAGCTGAAGTTAATTTCAATCTTGCAGAAATGCAATCTTTCTGCCAAAAATCAGTGCACCTACTTCTTTTTACTACAACTCTCCTATTCAGAGACCCCTTCATGAATACTTTGCCGTCTGCGGCAGGGCGTGGCATGGCCCTGACTGCTTGCCTGACTACACAGCACACTCAGGGTCACAGGCTTGACCCCACTAGGCCCTGACTGCTTGCCTTGACTACACAGCACACTCAAGGTCACAGGCATGACCCCACTAGGCCCAGACTGCCTGCCTGACTACCCAGCACCCTCTGGGCCTCAGCAGTGACCTCCCTTAGGCCCTGACTGCCTGCCAGGCTACCCAGCTCACTCAGGGTCACAGGCATGACCCCACTAGGCTCAGTAAGGCCTTTCTACCTGGCCTTACTTGACAGGACTCTCTGCCTGACCTTTCGTGACACTTGTTTTGCAAGGCTGCTCCATGTTCCAGTCCCCGTTGCGAATTTCCCTCTTTGTAATTATAATTGAGTTATTTGTTGAAAAATAAATAATTAATAAACAAACAATCTTTAAAGAACAAAACAATTGAGAAATGGTCCTCTAAATAACCTTACCAACATGCCAAACAAAAGAATACCAGGACTACAAAAATGTAGCAAAAAACTCTGCTAGTGTCTGCACCGTGTCCGCTGGATATCTGCTGGAAAGTTGCGGTGATTGACTGAATTCGCAGGGAATCGTTGAATTTGCGTTAATAGTTGCGATCGCAACATCGCGAAATCCTGGATGTCTGATGTTCACCACATCACTGCATTACAACCAGGGCTCGAAATTAACTTAATGGCTGGTAGATGAAGAAAATGACCAGCCAATCATATTTTTTTTATAATTAAACCTGGCATTTCAGACCTACTCTGACATTGTTTGACATAAACAACCTTTCTTTCTTTCTCATCCAAACTATAAACATTATTTAATTAACGTTTGCATGACCACAATTTATCAAAGCACATACAAGAGTTGGCTATTCAAAATATACTTCAGATTAATTCATTTAACCTCATAAGAAGCGTTTCATTAGGCCTACAAAATCTAAATTAAGCTTTAAAATGACACCTATATGATAGATAAATATTGTCCAACTAACAATATATCAACCTATTCTGAACAAATTGTCACAGAATGTTAGTTTAGTAGGCTACAATCCCATGGCTGGCCTGCACTGCGATGTAGCAGTAGGCCTAGGCTACACACTTGACCAGCCTTGAAAAGTCTATCTGAAGTAGGCCTAATCAACTCAACAGAGCTAGAAAAGTAGCCAGTAGCAGTACCCTGACAACTACCATGACACCGACGAACCACAGACGTGTCAGGGGGGTCAGGGGAGGCAGAGCCTCATATAAAATAAATATTAATATTTCTCTACTGATCTGTAAATGTAAATGTAATTTCTGCATGATTCCAATCATCTCCAGCGAGAGCCCACCGGTCGGGGTTATGCTTGTTCTGTCGTTGCTCTTCTTCTACACTTATATTTAGTACTGTCACCGTCAATGTATTTCAGCCACTGCCGTGGCTCCCCATTATCCGCAACGAGCTCCCTACTGCAACATTTCCGTGGTGTAGCTGTAGCTGCTGTTTTGACTGTTGTTTCTTCCTGCCTAGATGTTCTCTGCACCTTTGCTGAAGGTGATGCACCGGCAATGAATCGCCACATTATTTCAAGAAGTTTAGCTTTTGTTTATCTACGTTAACTTGCGTGTGGTCAACTAAGTCTGTTTCAACTTTTGATTCGCGCTCAAAATATTAGAACTTCCTAAACTTTGTATTCGCGGGCAAAATATCAGAACTTTGTATTCGTGCACAAATTGTTCCCTATCGCAGTTGGACTGCGATATAACACATGGGACATGACGTAGTCATGGGACCAATCGAAGACCTCTTTACTCACACCGGAAGGCTGAGATGCGTCCAATCACTCTCCTGAGCCCGCCCCCTCAGGAGCGCTTAAATAGTGATGAGGGAGACGCATCTGTCCTGTTCCAAAACTTCGCTTCGAAGTGTACCGCTCCAAGCGACTTCAACTTCTACGCTCTAAACTAGTTTACTATTTGTTCATGCGTGCTTTTACTCTGTCGAGTTGGTGAGTTTGGGTTCTCTTTTCCCCTCACTAGCTCTGAGTGCAGCGAGTTCGGCCTATACTCTAAAAGAAAGTCGAGTTGCTAGCTAGCTGGTTAGCTTTCTAGTTCTCTGACTAGCCTGCTAGCTTCCTGCTACCCAACGTGTTCCGTTGTGATAGTTCGTGCTAACTTTTCTTCTCATTTCAGAAAATGTCGAGGCAGGCGTACCCTGACTGCAGTCACGCCAAGGACAAGGGTGACCGACACCGCCGGTGCGTTGTCTGCCTGGGCAGGGAAGCGGCACTCAGCGGCGACCCCCCCGCCTGCGACATCTGTGCTAGCATGACGCTAGCCAGAGCCACGCCAGCGCCAACTGGGAAGATTCCCCCTGTTGGGCTGCGTGCCCCTTTGGCCTCGGGCAGCGTGGTGTCAGGCAGCCGCTCTGAATAAAGCCGTATACTGAACAAAGCGCTCATGACAATGAAGTTCAGAATGCTGACTCCCCGCCTGCTAGTTCAGTTCATAAAGCCAGGAGACTGGTTTATAACGATAGATCTAAAGGACGCTTATTTCCATGTTCCGATCCACCCCAGACATCAGGGATATCTGCGGTTTGCTTTCGGAGGAATGGCGTACCAGTTCTGCTATGGCGTCATTTTAGTGACAAAACGCGAGGAAACGTCTATTCGAGGGACTTTTAGGTTTTCGCAAGCGTGAATTTTGTCTGCGCACTAAATTTTAGCAGCTGCGAGAGGAAATTCAACAACTGTGAGCGCAGAGAGTGACATACGCTCTCGCGAAAACTTGATCTGCTCGCTCGAATTCATACTTTTGGCACTGTGTGGGCGGGAACAAAAGCAGGACGGGCTCTTCTCTGATTGGTCCTAATTTGACATAATAGACTCTACCTCAATGAAGGTCAGTCTCTCAAGAAAGAATAAAGGCCATCAGGTTGTGCGTAAATTAGGGCTGTCAGCGTTAACGCGTTAATCTATGCGATTAATGCGGCCGCGATTAACGCGATAAAATATTTTAACGCAGTTAACGCAACTTTAAAAAAAAAAGAAAAAATAACATATATATATTTTTTTTACTTTAGTTTAGTTAGGGCTGTGTAGGCTACGGTTAACTCGCCTTGCTCCTATATTGATGTCAGGTGAAAACTTATGAGTGAAACAATAATACACAAGAAACGAAACACAGCAAGTTACTATTAGATTCATTACACCAAGAATCAGAGCAACAACAGATAACAACACAGCTGGCTAATAAGTTCTAACGTCTGCCACCAACTGGGTAATGAATGAATGGTGTGCTAACGGTCACATATTAGAATGTAACGTATCTAAATAAATAATAATTACATTTTACGTTACAACGAACTAACACAGTTCATAGAATTTAAACATAGGTCACTTAAACATATTTATCACAGTGTGAGACAGCTAAGTCACTAGTCATTGTTTTGAGCGTGCAAGGAAAGCATAATTTAATAGAGGCTTACTAGACATGGCCGTTACTAACTCGTCACAGTTGTCAAAGTTACGGTCTGTCAACAGAAATAAATACAATAGTGTGTGCGTGCAGGGATGGATTACCGAACGGGCCTGAACGGGCCCAGGCCCAAGGGCCCCTGGAGCTCAGGGGGCCCTAAACCAGAGCCTCTGCGTGAAGTTGCTGTTATTAACTTTGCTTGCTGTCAATTGTTTTTAGACTTTGTATTTGTTAATATCAGAAGTGGCTTAAATGTATCTCTTATTTGTGGTTGGAAGCGGTGTATTTTGTTACACATCCTGACCAATGGTTTCATAATCCGTCCATGTGTGCGTGTCCATAGCAACAATAGACTACAACATGAAACATTAAATCACTCCAAGCAATATACATTTGCTGACCTAAATAAGTTTGTAAATTAGTTTTTACTTGAGGTTATTTCAATAATTGACAATTTTAAGCTTGGCCTACCATGTTATGGGAGCGATGAGGGACAGGTTGGGCTTGAAAAGGCGACGACCCCCCACTGGGCGTGGACACGTTAGGCCACCAGTGGCCAAACATGCATCTGTGCTCTTTTCCCCCAGTCCCTCTCCTCCAGCATGTGCTGAGCAAAATAATGGACGAGGGCAGAGAGTTACTGTTAGTGGCCTCCCACTGGCCCAATCGGCCATGGTTTGCGGATCTGAACAGAATGTCGGTGCAACCGTCTTGGGAGCTGCCTCTTCGGAGAGACTTCCTATCACAGGCGCATGGCACGATCTGGCATCCCCGGCCGGAGCTGTGGCAGCTCAGAGCTTGGCACCTGAAAGGAGCAGGCTCCTAGCTTCAGGTCTGTCAGACTCGGTGGTGGCTACGATACAGAGTGCTCGGGCGGTGTCGACCCGATCTCTTTATACGCTGAAGTGGCGCAGTTTCGAACAGTGGTGTGTCGCGCGTCACTGCGACCCCGTCTACTGCGCACTGGGCGTCATATTAGAATTCCGACAGCAGTTGTTTGATGAGGGGAAGGCTGCTCCCACCCTCAAAGTATACCTGGCGGCCAGCTCAGCCTGCCATGCAGGCATCAACGGTAAATCCCCAGGCAGCCATCCTCTAGCGTCACGCTTTATGGCTGGGGTGAGGCCTCTCCGAGTGCCTGACAGGCACCTTATACCCTCATGGGATCTGCTGGTAGTGTTACGTGCTCAAACAGGGCCTCTGTTCGAGCCCCTGGAGACAGTGGACATAAAATGTGTTTCATTGAAAACCGCGCTGTTACTGGCACTGGTGTCAGCAAAACGCGTTGGTGACATGCAAGCCCTGTCCGTCAGCCCGTCCGAGAGCCTTCAGTTCTCGATAGCTGGGGACAAAGTGGTTATGCGACCTAATGCTGCTTACACACCTAAAGTGGTGGCAACCCCATTCCGCAACCAGGTGATTGAGTTGGCAGTATTTTCACCTCCCCCATTCGCGTCAGCGGAGGAGGAGCGTTTGAACAAGCTTTGCTCCAGTGTTATGTAGAGCGCACTGGGGCTTTGGCGCACGAGCAAGGGGCAGACCTCTGTCGAAACCGAGCCCCTCCCGTTGGATAGTAGAGGCTATCGTGTTGTCGTATACGAGTTTGTCCTTAGAACCCCCAGAGAGGCTGCGAGCATCGGACACAATTTAGTCGCCAGCCCAAAAATCTACACGCCATTGGCGCTTGGCGGGTGCCAATTTCGAGCCCTGATTACAACCATTGTATTTTTCTACATCCACCTTTCCTGAAACAGCTGAAACAATGAGTCAGATATTATTCTATTCTTGCATCACATCTCTGTTACAATGTCGTTATGCTGTGGCTGTTACATCACGTTGTATGTTACAGAATCAGAGGATACAAAATAACAGTAGAATAGTTATATTTGGTTCTATCAGTCCCCCATATGAGCATTATATGCTCACACACGAATTACCATGTGGAGGGTCTTTCTGCCATGTATGTTAATGTTCTGAGTGGGCAGTCTCTACCATGTCAAGAAGTGCTGAATCAAGAACAGTTTCAAGAGTGATCTTCCAAGGATGTGGCTGGCTTTGTATCCCTTTTGGCCATTTGATTATCAATAGTTCTTCACTTTAGTGTGAGTATGTGTATCTCTTGACAGGCGAGATGTGGTCCCCTTCTCCCCAGATAGCCTCCTTCCTGCTATCACCCTTTGTCCTCTGTTCTCGCTCCCTCCCCACACAACAGCTAAAAGGACTTCCAGGGACCAGGTTGGAGTCCAGCTACCATGCATCTGAGCCCAGGCGCATGTGGAGTGGGAGGGGTTGCAGTGAGACCCAGTCCTCTGTCCTACTACCTGACGAGCTGAACGCCTTCTACGCTCGCTTTGTAAAGGACAGTGACCCCCCTGCAGTGGAGTTACCTGATAGCCTAGCCAGTGATGTGCCTCTAGCCGAGCATTGCCGGCATTGCTTCAAAAAGACCAACCCTCATAAGGCACCTGGCCCAGATGACATCTTCAACCTCCTCCTCAGCCTGTCTGTACTTCCCACCTGCTTCAAAAGGACCACCATCGTCCCTGTGCCTAAGAACAGTGTTTCCCCTACCGTTATATTAACCCCGCCCCCCCCCAACGGCACCCCCCGCCCCCCCTGGAAGGTCAAGTTAATTTTGTTCAATTTTATTTTCTATAAAGCGCCAGATCACAACGGAAGTCATTTAAGGTTACCTTTCCTATAGAACAGGTCTATAGCTTGTTATTTTATTAAACAAAATAAATAGCCTTATGTTATTTATCTTATTTACACGACGGCATGTAATTTCTGTCTCTACATGGTCACGCGTTTACAATTCTCCTCTGCTCTCTGTATTGTGCATGGCGGAGTTCCGCCGCGATGCGCACACACACACACACACACACACAGACACGTGCGCGCACACACAGGTGAGCACGCTCCCACCAGTGGGCAAAATTGGGCTTAAGAATCAGTGCACAGCTACGGACACTTTTAGGCTTTAAAAAACACTTTTCCAGGCGTTCATGAATCCGGCGGAGATCTTTTCCTAGGTAGGGTTGAGAATGAGGCCCAATGAGAATAGCTACAACAGACGTGGAAACAGAACGTACGGCCATATCCGAACCGAAAATTCAGAAATAGATCTGGCTTCCATTTTTTTTATCATTTTCCGCGAGTTGTGCGTGCCCAAACACACAGCCTCTCGTGTAATAAATCTATGAAATGTAATGAAAGTTATTTATTTAGCTGTGAATAATGAAGGAAGCAATAAATCCGATTATTTTCCAAACCCTCAAGAGCTGTTGCCATGGAGATTTAACGTTACTTTCTGTTTGAAGATAAGGTAGCAGCTAGTGTTGAAGAATGGATGACTTGAAATTGGACGACCTGAAATTAATATATGAAATTGAACATCAACACCTATATGGATAAAATAATTAAACAAGGATAGCAAAACAGATTGATAAGCATAGAATGAGAACGGCAGAAACACAGGCAGGACGTCAGATGACGAGACAGATCATAGTGACACAGGCTGTTTTTTTTTCGTCATATGAAGGCTGAGACATTTATAACATTTTATTCAGTCTTACTGATGGTCCTTTTGTAATGCCAACAGGTGCACTTCGTTGTGGATAAGTAAAGCCTATTTTGCTACATTTTTGTAGTCCTGGTAATCTTTTGTTTGGCATATTGGTGAGGTTATTAAGAGGACCATTTCTCAATCGTTTTGTTCTTGATGAATTAATGTTTGTTTATTAATCAGTTATTTTTCAACAAATAACTCAATTATAATTACAAAGAGGAAAATTTGCAACTTTTTATCGCAACTTTCACTTGTTTCGCCAATTTCATTGCAACAAACACCTAAAAATAACAACTTTCATCGCAACTTTTTGGAAAAGCTCCCGCAAAATCAGGCATTTTAGGCCGCAAATATCTCAAACATTTTTCTTCCAGAAGCCCAGAAAGATACACTGCAGTGACAAAAGCTGCACACTTTGTGGATAATTGTCATAAAGACATGTTCCGATGTTTAGTTCAATGTACAGTTAAAATAATTGATCAGTTGTTATATTGACTGCTGTCATTAAAAGAAATACATGAACACCATGATTCCTTTAAGCGTTTGTGTCGGTGGCCGCACCGCGCCGCGCAGACCTAGGGGAAACACTGAAGAACACTAAGGTCACCTGCATGAGTGACTATCGCCCGGTAAAACTGACCTCTGTCATCATGGAGTGCTTCGAGCGACTAGTCAAATCATTAATTTGCTCCTCACTGCCCCCCACCCTGGACCCTCTGCAGTTTGCAAACCGGTCCAACAGGTCTACAGACGATGCCATCGCCCTGACCGTGCACACCGCGCTCTCCCACCTGGACAAAGGGAATATGTATGTGAGGATGCTGTTTATTGACTACAGTTCAGCATTCAACACCATCATCCCCTCCAGACTCGTCTCGAAGCTCGTGGACCTGGGACTAAACACCTCCCTATGCAAGTGGATCTTCGACTTCCTGACGGGGAGGCCACAGGTGGTGAGAATCGGTGACCGCACCTCAGCCACAGTGATCACCAACACAGGCACCTCCCAGGGCTGTGTGCTCAGCCCCCTCCTGTTCTCCTTGTTCACACATGACGTTCACACAACAGTTCGCACAGTTCCAATCTCATCGTTAAGTTTGCTGAGGACACAACTATTGTGGGCCTCATCACTGAGAGTGACGAGTCAGCCTACAGAGGGGAGGTTGATACCCTGACAACATGGTGTCAGGATAATAACCTCACTCTCAACATCAGCAAGACTAAGGAGATGATTGTGGACTTTAGGAGGCGGCAGGAGGTGGAGCATGCACCCCTACAAATCAACAGATCAGAATTGGAAAAGGTCAGCTGCTTCAGGTTCCTGGGGGTGAACATCAGCAATGATCTCACCTGGTCTGCCCATTTTTCTGCCATGTTCCTGATGTTTAAATTCCAGTAATAATCAAACAAAGAGACAGTCAAAGTCTACCGTCATCTACTTGACTCGATTAACTTCACTTTGCTACAAAGGGGTTTCCAAACACTTCAATGGATCTCGCACTGGTAATGTATTGTGCAAGAGTGCAATGAAATACTGAGTGGAATTTGTGCAACCATAGACCTTTTCTTTGCCTTTATCTTGCCATGTTCTGTCATACGTCTTTCTAACATGAAAATCTTTGCTATTGCTAGAAAACATGCTAAAAGAATATGTGCGCCAGAAGACAGCAATTCTCAAAACGCAGACAGCTTAAAGCTTCAGAAAGGAAAGCAGCCACCACCCTTGGGATTCTAGTCAGGGGCAGAGCTTGCCTTTCCAGCCGATGGGTGCAATGTCATGAATCAATGGTCAAGTGGGTGTTCTTTTTATGCACACAACTTTCTGCCCCTGACTTAGGCTACCAAGGAAAATATGTATGTATACTGACGTTGGCTCTTTCTAGGCTGCAGCTGTCCTGAATAAGTTGTAGTGTAGACTAGACTATTTGTTTGCCCTGATAGCAAAAGACCAGTGGACCACTGGGAGCCCACAGGGCTGCCTGCTAGCCTTTTGGATAATCGTTTTTCAGGCGGTCCACTGGTGAGTTACAGACAAACAGCCCAGCGTATTGCAACTCGCTTTGAAATCATTTCTTTCTTTACTCATTTATACTTCTACAAGGACCGCAAGGCCCTACGTAGTGTGGTCAGGTCTGCAGAGTTCATCATCGGCAGGGAGCTCCCAGCCCTGCAGGACACCTACCACACACGATGCCTCAGGAAAGCTGGCAGGATCCTAAAAGACTGCTATCATCCAGCCTTCAGACTTTTTACCCCGCTGCCTTCTGGAAGGCGGTACCGTAGCATCCGGTCTCGCACACGCAGACTGGAGAAGAGTTTCTTCCCGAGGGCCATCAGGCTGCTAAATGGACATTGACACACTATCGACATTTTTGCACTCGTCACTTTACATACACTGTCACTTTCAAATTACTGCTTGTACTACACTTACATACTGTCACTTCCACTTACTGTTTGCACTAGCAGTAATATTTATCAGAATTATTGCACTACCTGCTACTCCCTCACTGGATTTGTCTTTAGGGTAGTATAGGTTTAATAGGTTAGCATAGTTTATTATATGTGTATTATATGTTATATGTATATATGTTAGTATTATATGTATAGGCTGTTACATGTTTTAGCATATTGTATTGTATATTTATCTTGTATATTTAGTAAGGTTATTATATGTTTATTACATGTAAATTATGTTCAGAGTACTTGTACAGAGTGTATGTCATGTTATGTTATGTTATGTTATGCTATGGTAGGTTGTTGTGCGGTGCCTTGACCTAAGAATTTCAGTGCCCAGTCTGACCCTGTGTCATTCTGTGCATCTGACAATAAAAGACTTGTGACTTGTGACTTCTTCAGACATTATTACCAACCCTTAACATTTTTATAGATGTTACCAGTCTTTAATTGACCAATTCACCTCTTACCTTCAGAGCCTTCTAGTTTCATGAAATACTTCTGTTTAACGGCTGATATTTTAAATAGACTATGCCAAGGATATGATTGAGAAATTCCAAGAATTGCTAACATTTTATGTTATTTTTTTTATATCCACGCCAAGTTACACTAAAGATGATGGTGGTCCAAGAGCAGACCAGAACAGAAGTGGCACGCCACCAGTGGGGTGCCAACCAAAATTCATCAACATGGACCGATATACTGTATGCTCGCTATCTGTGTACATATATTGTTCTTCCTCTTTATCTTTAATACTAATTTCTTATACGTGTAGTCAGCAGCCAATCAGCAGGTTGGAATACAGGTGAAACTAAACAGGAAGTAGTCAGAGACCGGTGAACGTTGAGACGTGAGTGCAGCTGCCTGACTAATGTGAATGTACAATATAGTTTAAGTTAGCGACGCAAAATGATTCTGGCCTTTGGAGTGTGTTGGAGTGTTGTTAGTTGATCTGTCACTTTGCTATTTGCCTGGACAAAGACATTTTTTGGCTAGTGTAGGTACACCTGGAATACGTCCATTGTGTTTGACTTTAATCAGTAACGTACGTATGGTTGAACCTGAAACCTACGTAAAGCCATCCCTATCGTAAAAGGTAACCTGATGCAATTTTAACCACGCCCCCCTGAGTTTGGACAATAGCCACGTCTTCCCAGATGTGACCTCTCTCTCTCCACTATTGTTGCCAGGCATTCACCTCTCTCGTTTGTCCACCTCCAATGGTGTAGACCTATTCTCTTTGTTCTCTCACAACGGAAGGGAACAGACAAGCTCTCACTTTTTGTCACTAATTGCCTAAGATCTCTCGTTAGCCAAACATGGGCCGCTAACGTAGACAAAGTTTAACGCAAGCAGCTAACAATAGACCTGCTAGCTAACCCTGCAACGGGAAAAAGCACGACAACAGAAATCGCTGAGACCTGCAACATTCCGAGCGATGAAAATCCTCCGAGCTAAACTGCAGTGAAACAAAGACATCACAGCAAGGACAACTTTCTCCATCTACGGACATCTTTATCCATCTACGGACAGCATCTTCTCTTCTCTGCCTCATCAACATCGGATTCGCCAACATGACTCTTTTTTCCAAAGGACTGGTAAATTCGATATTAACTGGGAATTTAGCTATCCTAGCTATTCACAACCTGGCTAAGCATAGGACTGTTTACATATGCCATTGTTCATGTATTTCATCTGTTTTGTTTACCGAACATAACTGTTCTGTATATTTTCATGGTTAGTTGGCTTCGCCACACCATCTAAGATCTATCGTTAGGATTGCTTTTCACATAGGGTCTTGCATGCATCACTAACCCTTTCCCTCTTTTAACATGGCACCGTAACCACACACGATAACATATACATTGGCCTTCACATAGCCACACACGCGAAGGCCTGGAATAGTCAAACTTCGCGCTGCACATAGGCTCGTCCTTGTCCACATCACATGTATGTTCACGAACGTGCACACACATGCACGCCGAACTGTGGTGATTGGACAAAGGAACACACACACATTCCTTCTGGCGCGCTCCTAAAAGCGCAACCCCGAGCCCACAAGCTCACACACACACACTCTCCCTCTCTCTTACACATTCCCAAACTCCTTCAATTCATTAGTTAGTTACATTTAGATAGATTACATATTGTGTGTTATTTTCTTATCATTGTGTAAATAAATACTTTGATTATATACGCTGGTCTATTTAATGTTACACAAGAATGGACGTTGCCAACCTCTTCCATTCAGAATTCTAATGACCTTCAACCTTGCTATTAATAACTTTTGTTGTAGTTATTAATTTAATTATTAATCAGTATTCCAAATTGATAGTTTAATATATTTTATGAGACTGATATATTTAATGAGACTGATTTGTGGATCATCATTATTTTGACCACTGTGGAGGACACTACACTTTGTGTGGCACCTCCTAGGTGTTCAACTTAATTTATCTGCCTTTGTGTTGAATGGTTGATGCCTGTCCAATCGTGTGAGACTACCAACATATTGTTGCTGTTGCAAGGACAGCACCAGTGTGTCTTGGTGGCCCTCGCGAAGACGGTATCACAATTTACAGACAATTGCACCCACATTTACCCGGCGCCTGCTCACAGGGTAAGTTACCTACATAGTCTGGTACTCCCATGTGAGGCTGGTACCAATTTCACCTACACTAGCCTATTTGCTTTGATACTTTGGCGTTTTTCCTGTGGACTGAGTCTGAACAAGATTTGAGTATTTTGCTCTGGACGGAATCGTAAAACTTTTAAAGGACACTTCCACTTGGAACTGAGTTTTCTTCTTATTGTTTGGACTGAAACCATTTCGGTTTAAAATAACTATTAGGTGGGAGGACACGGTGACATTTAACAGTGACATTTAATGTCTATTGTCTTTGGTCACTGCTGTTAATTTGCTGTCAAGTTATATTGTTTAGAGTCTGAATTTAAATGTCATTCAAGTCAATGTTATGTTATCATAGCTTAGGCTAATGCATTGATCCCTTATAAGTTCTTTTCCATATTTTGAAACGGTGATTGAAAGGTGTTTAATTCCCTTTTCCCTAGATAAGTATGTTATTTCCTATCTGAGCGCTCAGGTTTAATAAGTTGGCCAACAATAGTGGTGAAAGGTGAACCCATGGGTGATTTTGATTAACCAAAATATTTCTATGTACTTTGTATTTGTTTTATTGTCCCAATTGATTTAGTATAATAAATAACCACTCATTTTCAACTGTTAAACTATTGCTTATACTGTGAAGTTTCTGATCTTCTCTGAAGTAGGGGTGTCTCATCCTCTGCCAGTAGAGTATGGTAGTTAGGGGAAATACAGGGTAAGTTGCACACACAGACACTTATGCTTGTATTCTGTCCTTTAGGTCATCACCGTGACATGTCCAAATCCTAAAGCCTAAACTATTATATTCGTTTCTTGAAGGCAGATTAGGCTTGAGACTAGTAGGCCTGGGGCGCAAGCAGTAGCCCCAACCACATATTGGCTTGACGCCCATGGGGGACACAGGTTTGAATCCGGCCAGTTGTCGTTTCTCCTGTCCACTCCCCACCTTTTCTCCCTCTCATTTCCTGTCCCACTCTTCACTGCACTATCGATTAAAGGCAAAAAAAAAAAAAAAAAAGCAAAAATGCTACACCTTCTCTTTGCACGTACGAGCACACACATATAGGCTACCTAATTCACACTAACCGTGCATTTATTTCGTGTTATGGTGTTGTGTTGGAATGGACGCTCAATGTTTTATGGGTCGAATTGTTAATAGATCCCCTGGCAACCACTGAATTAACGTGTTTGAGAGAGGAGAGTTGGGAACTTCACCCCATTCATTCACAACATTAGTATCAGAGTAAGCCCTTGCTCTTACCGATTCTCTCAGGATTGTTTAATGTCTATGTGAAGCCATTTAACATCATCCACAAGTGGTTGTTATTACTTTGAACCAAAGACTGCCTTTTATTGATGAGCTGATTTTGAGAAATTAAACTTTGCTTCAGGTAATTGTTGTATTCTCTGCCACTAGGTGTCAGGCTATTCTGATTCTGTAGTACGGTATGCAGATTAAGTGAAGAAGTGAAGTTGGATATACATGTGCTGCTGTACGGGTTAAGTATGAGTTCAAGTAAAGTACTATTGAAATAGTATTACAAGCCTCTTCATTACTACAATACATAACAAATTGGCGACGAGGTTGCTGCTTGCTGTACGAAGATGGCTTTTGCTTCTACTCCGTTTCCTCAGCCTTTTCTACCTTGCCCGGGTGAGCCACCTATTCTGCTCGTTACATGGGAAAAGATGTTCCAGAACTATCTACTGGTCGTTGGTGCGACAAGGGGAAGAATGGACGGAGGTGAAAAAAGACACTCTTGCTGCATAGTCTTGGAACAGAGGGCTGTTTTATACGCTTCCAACCCAAGGTACAACGATGGATGAAGCCCTTACAGCTCTGAAAGCTCACTTTAATCCTAAAAGAAATGCTGTTGCTGAAAGACATGCCTTCAGAAAGAGAGCTCAGACTCCAAACAAAACTATCCTGCAGTATGTTGCCGTCCTACGAGATTTAGTTTTTACATGCGAGTTTGCTGACAAGCAGGATGAAATGATAAGGGACCAGTTGGTCGAACATGTTTCTAGTCAACGCATACGAGAACGCCTGCTTCTAGAGTCTAAATTGACATTGGAGAAAGCAATCACAATTGCCACTCAAATTGAAGCTGCTATAGTGCAGGCCAAATCGATCTCTGCCATTGCTGCGTCTCCTGTCACCGCTGTACATATGAAACCTACAGAGGGCCGAAACCGTAACCGTAACTCTCGCCCTAGGAAACCTACTACTGCTCACAATTCAGGACCTGCTACTGTCTCTACGTCTTCACGTGCATGCTATCGATGTGGTTCTGACAAACATATGGCAAACCACAAGAACTGCCCCGCTGCCACAGTCAAGTGCAAAAATTGTCAAAAGACTGGTCACTTCCCGCGCGTCTGCCGCTCCGCGCAGACACAGCATGTGGATTCAGTAGAGTTGCCCGAAATTCAGATCTTGTACTTACATAATAACAAGCCTGACAGAATTCGTTGTAGAGCTAATGTGAAAACACAATCTGCTACTGCCACTGTAGAGTTCATTGTGGACTCAGGTTCAACAGTTTCCATAATACCGAAATCACTTTATGAGGCTAGCTTCAGCCATGCTACATTGCAGGCGCCTACTGTCAATCTAGTCACCTACTCCCGCTCTCCGATCCCTGTGCTTGGATGCCTACCTGTCTTGGTGTCACGTCATGATGCCTCTTGCTCTACAAAGCTGTTTGTTGTCGAATCAGGGACTGCGCTACTTGGGATGGATCTCAAAAAGGGACTTAAACTATGCTTTAATGGCACTACACTACAGGAAACACAAAGGCCTACTACATCTGCGCCTGTGATGGATCTGTCCACTACACCGCCACTGCCATCAGCTTTTGGCTGCGCAAAACAGTTTGTCCACAAAGTCAAGATCTCCAGTAACGTTACCCCAGTGAGACAGAAACTGCGTTGCTTGCTGCTGTCAGTGCGGGATGCGGTAAGTAAGGAAACCGACAGACTTCTCAAGGAAGGGATAATTGAGAAGATCGATGCTTCAACGTGGGTTTCTCCCATTGTGGTGGTTCAGAAAAAGTCAGGAGACATTAGAATGTACGTGGATTTGCGAACACCGAACAAGGTTGTCGTTATAGACAGTTATCCACTGCCACACATTGACGAGTTGTTGTCACTTCTCAAAGGCGCTACTGTATTTTCTACTACCGACTTGGAGGCAGCATACTTCCAATTGCCTTTACATGAAGAGAGTCGTGATCTGACAGCTTTCGTTACGCACGATGGGCTGTTCAGATTTTGCCGAGTCCCATATGGGTTAGCCTCAGCCCCTTCTGCATTTCAAAAGATGTTGGCTGCAGTGCTGAAAGGCTTGCCCAATGTAGCCAATTATTTAGACGTAATTATCTGGGGAAAAACTTGACCTGCACACGATGCCACCCTTGCCTCTGTTCTACAGCACTTACAGGAGGCAGGCCTACAGCCTAACAGAGACAAATGTCAGTTTGATAAAACCACCTTGCGCTTTCTTGGGCTCACAGTTACACCGCAAGGGATCCAGCCAACTGACGACCATCTCTCAGCTATCCTGAATGCACCACCTCCTCCTGATGCACAAACACTGCGCTCCTTCTTAGGACTGTTATCTTGGTATAACAAATTAATTCCAAATTTCGCCACAGTTGTCGAGCCCCTGCGCGCTTGCATCCGCCAAGATGCAGATTTCAAGTGGACATAGGAGGCTCAGTGCAGTTTCGAGGCTGCAAAGACTCTGCTGGTAGACAGTCCAGCCCTGGCTTTATTTGATCCTGACATGCCTACAATAGTCTCAACTGATGCGTTCAACTATGGATTAGGTGCTGTCCTGACCCAAATGCATGGCAATACAGAACGCATTGTTGCCTTTGCCTCAAGGACATTGTCGTCTGCTGAACGCAAGTACTCCACTATTGAGAACGAGGCTCTCGGATGCGTTTGGGCCGTGGAAAAATGGAGAACATATCTGTGGGGACGTAAATTCACACTCATCACGGACCATCAGGCATTGACTACACTGCTCACGCCTAAAGGGACAGATCGCGCAGGCATGCGAATCGTGCGCTGGGCTGCGCGTCTACTGTGCTTTACCTACAATGTCATATACAGGCCTGGTTTGTCTCGCTTACCGCTCCCCGCTGTTGCTGACGGTTGCGTGGACACTGAACCAGAGTTCGTTGCAATGCTGTCTACTACCATGACCGCAGTATCACCCACTGAGTTTGGATCTGCATCCGCTTCTTGCCCAGACCTGACTGCTCTGCGATCACAGATTGCTAAAGGCTGGCCTCACTCTGGCTCTATACTCCCTGACAATGTACGCTCTTATTTTCGCTTGCGAGCTGAGTTGAGTGTGCAAAATGACTATTGTTCAGAGGCACTCGCCTTGTTGCTCCACTCTCCCTGCATAACACACTGGTCAAATTAGCACACAAGGGTCATCAAGGAATAGTCAGGACGAAACAGAGACTCCGTGACCTATACTGGTGGCCAGGCATGGACAGGCAAGTCAATCAACAAGTCAAGGGATGCCAGTTATGCCAGTCATGCGAAAAAACAGCTACACCTGCCGCTGCTCCACTACAGCCGGTGCGATTCCCATCTCAGACGTGGGAAAAGTTAGCTATGGATATAGTCGGGCCAATGGAAGTCGCCCCATGGGACTGCAAATACGCAATCACTTTGACTGACTATCACAGTAAATGGCCAGAGGTGGCTTTCACTGCCACTGTTACGTCTGACAATGTCATAACATTCCTCACATCAGTTTTCAGCAGATTTGGAAACCCCAGTAGCATAGTGACAGATAACGGCAGCCAATTCACGTCTGCTGAGTTCGCTGCTTTTGTTAAATCCAGAGACATACAGCACATACGAACTTCTATCTATCATCCTGCTGCAAATGGCGCTATTGAGCATTTCCACCGTGTGCTTAAAAGCTGCATTCAATCTGCCATCCTAGAGAGGAAACCATGGAAAAGACTGTCAATGAATTCCTTCAGGTGTATCGCTCTACTTCCCACTCCACTACTGGGATTTCTCCTTGTGAATTACTGGTCGGGAGAAAGATGCGCACTCGCCTAAATATTCTGCCACTACTGCCTTTCTCTAAGGATGATGCCGCCCTGTCACAAAGAGTCACAGCTCAACAGAATAAGATGAGAACCTACACTGACTTCAGTCGAGGTGCGCACACTCCTACATTCAGAGAGGGAGATAGCGTGCGCGTTCGGAAACCAACGCATGTGCCAAAAGGACACCCAAGGTTCACAGAACCAATGCGGATCCAACAGAAAGTCGGTCTTGCGACTT
This sequence comes from Clupea harengus, assembly GCF_900700415.2. Classification (NCBI taxonomy): domain Eukaryota; kingdom Metazoa; phylum Chordata; class Actinopteri; order Clupeiformes; family Clupeidae; genus Clupea; species Clupea harengus. The sequence goes on from NC_045166.1 coordinate 19,027,022, forward strand.
ATCTGTTACTAGGTGTCAGGCTATTCTGATTCTGTAGTTAGGTATGCAGATTAAGTGAAGAAGTGAAGTTGGATATACACGTGCTGCTCTATGGGTTAAGTACGAGTTCAAGTAAAGTACTATTGAAATAGTATTACAAGCCTCTTCATTACTACAATACATAACAGTATTGCAGCAGACAGTGTTACTTGGTTGCTTAGTTGCTATGCTAGCTAACTAGCTAGCTAAAGGAAACTTTTAAATATCCTTCAACAGTTTCAATGGTAGAGTTCCGTTTGCATGACATGACAGCTAGCTATCTAGCTGATGTTAGTCTCCTCAAAATTATAATAGGGAAAGGTAGAAACCCTCAGGGTGCCTGCACAGCTTTTAACACAATTTCATATTAACATGAGTTGATGTTGACTCACACTAGCAGCTGCAAACTGTGAAAATGGTTCCTTTACTCTGATCCAGTTAACAATTTTGACTGTTTATTTTTCAGGGTCAAGTTGTTTGTGTCAGAGCTTTTTGTATGATCTCACACAAACTGTCACAGACACAAACACAGACTTGACCACACAACAACACTTTGAAATTCACTTAGCCTAAGAAATGTCCCCCTTCATGTAAGTTCTGTAGCTGATTTACTTCTGTAGCTTTATCTTATTGCTAAACCAACCCACATGCTATGGCTATGGTGACTTGTATTTCACATTCAAATCCATTGCAACTTTAGTGCACTAATAGTGGTGTTGGTATGAATGGCAGTGTTACAGCAGGTGTACCACTGGAAGTGCTGGTGGTTGTCAAGATAACGTTAGTTCCCCGTAACTCACCCATGTGGTCCTTCCTCAGACAGATCAGCAACACTATCAGAGCACAGGGGATGGACGCCATCTTCCTCTCCTGTCGACTCCTGTCCTCTTCATATCTGTCTTCTGTGTGTGTGTGTGTGTACAGAGCTGGAAACTGAATGTGACTCTAGGCTTAGTGTCAGTCTTCCTTCTGTGTGTGTTTCCTTTAAATGCATCTATGTGATGTGTGTGTGTGATGGAGTTTAACCCCTCCTGTTCCTCCTGTGGTGTGTATGGTTCTGAGAACTAATAGCAGAATAGACACACCAGCAAAACAGCAACACCAAAACCACACATGCTACTGGTGGTAGTTCTGAAAGCACATCATCACTCTGTAGGATATGTGCACTAGTGTGTGGGTGTGTGTGTGTGTGTGTGTTCCTTTATGTGAGGAGTAACTGGGCCCAAATCCTGAATATGACTAATGCTGTGGTGTACATCTCCTGATGTCCTTTTGAGCACCAAACTGAAAGGTGGGGGGTGAAGCCATTTTCTGAAAAAAGTAAGAAAAAAGTGATAGAGTATAACATTTATTTTAAAAAGTATAGAATTTAAATACAATACAGAATGCATTTAAAAATGAGTGAGAATGATTGAACTGATAAGCTTATACTTAAATTCGAGATGATGTCATGTCTGATTTGTAGGTTTGTGATAGAGAAAACACTCCTCTTTTCTGATCTGAATAAAACTGTTAGTTCTTGGTTCTTTGGTTCTTCAAACACTTCAGGAATCAGGCGTGTGGAGCAAAAAAGGTTTATTTTGCCAGTGCAATACCAACAGCATAAACCTGAGTAAGTCGCGAGACTATACTGGCATTACAGAGACCCTTTTGTCACTATAAATTACTCATGGCCCTCCCCATTGGATATATGTGGCTTTGTAATTGGAGTATTGAGGGCCTGGAAAAGCTTGGTGTCATCACTGCCTCCCCTCCCCAGAACCTTAGCCACCTGCATCAAACACACTCTAAGGCACCCCTGGTTTGGAACTGTGCCCAGTTCAGTATAAGAAAAGGGGGCGGGGGGTTACCAGGCCTTCAGGCCGGCATATAGAGGGTTCCCACAGCCTTCTGTGTAGTTACCCCCCACACACGGTGCCTAGACTTGACACATATTTAAACATAGAATGCACATAATGTAATTTATATCAATAGTGTAACTCATTTTGCAGTAGTATAGTAGTTTTAATAGTTTGTTATGAATATGCTAGTGGTTATACTGATTGTTAATGTTCTACCCACACTGGTTATTATACTGATGGTTAGTAATCTACACAGTGGTTAATACACATTGGTTATTGAGTTTTTCATTCACATATTTTCCACCACAATGACTGTTAATACACATTAACTGTTTGCATTCTCTGTAGAGTTGTGATGATAGCCAAGTGCATTACACATTAGTCTGATGATAGTTTACACGCGTCACCCAGATTGTGTCTTTCGTCATGGCAATGAATGAAAGTGTGCCACGTCTTAGTGTTGCGATATTAATGAATGAACAGTCAGCTTACCCTACCTAGTTTGCTAATTTGCATGAATGACAGCAAAATCGTATTTCTAATGCATTTCTAAGGCAAGGCAGCCAATCGCAGCCAAGAGATGCAAATAAGACAGACCAATGATACATTGCGGGGTTTGTGCTTTCACGTGAGACAGGCAAATCACAGTCGTAATCACAGTTGGAAGGCGGGACTTGCAGAAAGGACACAGATGAGACAAGGCAATGATCCAGAAACCTAGGGAGCGCTGCAGGGGAATGAAAAATATACTTACTGTAATCTACACATGTTCAAACTTCATACATATATTGATACACATATCAACGCTAAGATACATAGTCTCTAGCCACCAGCAACACCTAACACCATAATGCAAATTAGAAATGAAAGGCCATTCAGTATTTTTTGACACTATGGTCATACACATGCATGCTCAGGAAAAGTACTATGCATTGCAAACATGATGCATGGTACATATATTTTTCCTCTTATACAACAGAAAGTGTATTATAAAAGATTGCAGCACAAAAATTTGGAGTTTCATGGTTTTCATTACTTTGATGACGTACCACAAAAGTCTACCATGTTTTTACCATGGTCAAGTGTGCCCTCTGGCGGCTTGTCAATGTACTACAACCACGAGGAATGTGTTTTCAAAGGGAGATTAAATCAAAATATGGAAACGCTTCACAAATTTGTGTGTCATCCTTGCGCTTCCGGCTTCTGGTCCTTGTCTCTGTGTATCTTCTCTGGCATGTAAAAGTAGTGTTACCTTTAACCAAACCTGCGAGATGATTTAAATGCAGCTGTTGCTGATATTCACTCGATAACTACATCGGTCTATAGATTAAGAAAATGTATAACGTGTTTTTTATGGTTTTCCGAATATAATGCTTGGCCAACATTTATATGTCTGTATGTCCTCTGTATGTCAAAACACTTGGTTTACTTACAAAACGTATGCTACGAATAATTTCGTTTAATTCATAGTATAATTTCACTAAATTCAAGTTTCAGAAGTCTTTGTTTAAAACACCTGTCATGAAAATAAGATGGAAGAAATGGCTGGATATATAATGAACAAGGATTTATAGCTAAAAGTAGTGCAGTCTAATTCTAATTCTGGCCCACAAACGTTTTTGATGGTTCTTGTGTTTTTCTGTACCTGGTTGGTTTACAGCTTCTTACTTGGACATTTGCCAACTATTTTGGCAGACTAACGCCTGGCCATCGGGTCAACCAAAGATTTCCGGAATGGTAAGCGTAACCTTGGGTAATTATTAAACTTGGGCATTTAATATGTTGATAAGTACAATTTATGTTTCTTCCCTTTACGATTTCAGCTCTAGCCTCTCCCTTCAGTTAGTATGTAAACTACACACTAACAGCCTTATATGTTTACATTACGTCAAACCATTCGCTCTGTATAAGACACAGGTTCAAAGTTGAAATGAAACGAGGAAACTTCTGAGGCTATTTCGTAGAAGCCTCTACACAGTGACTGCAGATTAAGAAATCTGCTAAATTGTAACTGTTACTGTATCATGTGATCTGCCAAAAGATGACATAGCACGCTTTAACATGGGTTATCCCTCAGATAGGCAACCAGTTGTATATCCATATGAATGTTTGTGGCATGGCATGGTCCTGAACTACACAGAGCACAATAGAAATAATTCATACAAGAACAATCTGGGAATATACAGTGGGGAAAATAAGTATTTGAACCCCTGCCGATTTCGCAAGTTTGGCCACTTGCAAAGAAATGTGTGATCTATAATTGTAATAGTAGGTGTATTTTAACAATGAGAAACAGAATATCAACAAAAAAATTCAGAAAACTGCATTTTATAACATTTATGACTTAATTTGCATTTGATGCAGAAAACAAGTATTTGAACCCCTAGCAAAACATGACTTAGTACTTGGTGGAATAACCCTTGTTGGCAAGCACAGACGTCAGAATTTTCTTGTAGTTGGTCACCAGGTTTACACACATCTCAGGAGGGATTTTGGTCCACTCCTCTTTGCAGATCCTCTCCAAATCCTTAAGGTTGCGTTTTCAATGGGAGGGAATGAGGGAATGAGGTTCAAGCCCAATATTCCACGTTACATGGCCCCATCCATAGTCCCTTTGATGCAGTGGAGTCGTCCTGTACCCTTGGCAGAGAAACAGCCCCAAAGCATAACGTTTCCACCTCCATGCTTGACGGTGGGGATGGTGTCATATTCAGCATTCTTCCCCCTCCAAACGCGGCAAGTCGAGTTGATGCCAAAGAGCTTGATTTTGGTCTCATCTGACCACATCCTGTCTCCCAATCCTCCTTAGAATCATTCAAGTGTTCATTGGCAAACTTCAGACGGCCCTGTACATGTGCTTCCTTGAGCAGGGGGACCTTGCGAGTGCTGCAGTACTTCAAATCATTACGGCGTAGTGTGTTGCCAATGATTTTCTTGGTGACTGTGGTCCCAGCTGCCTTGAGATCATTCACAAGCTCCCATTGTGTAGTTCTGGGGTTATTCTGCACCTTTCGGATGATCACCGATACCGCACGAGGGGATATCTTGCATGGAGCCCCAGACCTAGAGCGATTGACAGTTGTTTGGTGTTGCTTCCATTTACGAATAATCGCACCAATAGTTGTCTGCTTCTCACCAAGCTGCTTGCCAATGGTTTTGTAACCCATTCCAGCCTTGTGCAGGTCTACGATCTTATCTCTGACGTCCTTGGTCAACTCTTTGGTCTTGCCCATGGTGGTGAGGTTGAAGGTGTGAAGTATGATTCTTTGGACAGGTTTCTTTTATACACGTCACCAGTTGAGATCAGGTGCATAGGCGGAGATCCCGGGGGGACGGGGGGGGACGTGTCCCCCCCAACAATCACTGGAAACAAAAACATTTTTTTTTTTTTAATTTAGTAATATGAAATAAAAATACGACGACACAAGCGGTGCTAATTATAGACGTAAAACAATGTGGTTTTTTAAGTGTTGAAAAATCATGTTCCCCCTATTCCTCAAAGTGGGTTGGTTCACATGCTGTTTCCAACGGGCAGGGCTACCGGTAGCTCCGTCTTTCAGTTAATCAGCCCAGTAGCCTACACGGTCAGATTGTCAGACTGTTTCCTCCTCTGTCCCCTGTCTAAACTTCATTTATGAAGTTCCAATCGATATGCACAAGTATACATACGTTTATTAATGGATTGGCATGACAACGTGAACGTTTGCCGATAACACAGGCATGTAATTAACACCGTTAAGATAGCTAGCTAGACAGTCTAGGACACTGTCCTGTCAGGGGCAGGTTCATGCTAGTTAATAAACGTAGGTCTACATCTCAGTGCCTCTCCAGATTTGTTAAATTATCTGAAGGTAAATTAACGTCATCTTTTCCTGCGGTCCATTAACTATGCTGGTATTGCAACATAGGGTGGCAGTGGTACAGGGGGTAGAGAAGTCGTATTATAATCAGGAGGTTACTAGTTCGATTCCCTGTCAAAGTGTCCGCGGGCTGTTTTATAACTTATTTTGAGCATCAAGTTCTCTTGAACTTTAGACATTATTTGTCTGTAAATAAATATTTCGTGTTAGTACATTTAATGCTGTTTAGAGAATTCTAAAATGACTTTGAATTTCTGTTTGTAAATGTGATAAAAGAATTCGGTATTTAGCAGTTTATGCCCCCCCGGAATTACTCTCTGAAATTTGACCATGTATTGTCCCCCCCTACAATGAAATGGGATCTCCGCCCCTGATCAGGTGTACCTTGTTAGGCCTAATGAGGACTAATCTGTGTGCTTCTTGGGCACATAACTGGTCATTGGGAGCCAGAATTCTTGCTGTTTGCTTGGGGGTTCAAATACTTATTTTCTGCATCAAATACTAATAAAGTCATAAATGTTATAAAATGCAGTTTTCTGGATTTGTTTGTTGATATTCTATTTCTCACTGTTAAAATACACCTACCATTACAATTATAGATCACATTATACAGTTACATTATCACTATTACAGTTACATTATCACTATTTAATGTCGATTTTCATTATGTTCATACTGTCGATGTATCATTTGCAAATTGTCACTTTAGACCCAGTGGTACTTAGCGATTTTATCTAAAAATCCAGCTTTAAACCATTTCACTCTTTACTAGTTCGTGTTAAGTGTCTCCAAGCTTTCTATGGATTAATAAATGATCTTTGATGTAGACTGCTTTTCCAGGCTCACTTGTGTTGTTATGCAACTGATACAAGGGTGAATGTCTGTCTGCATTGCGTACTCGCTCAGACTTGGCAACTTAGAAAAACGTCAACAGAAAATGGCACTTATTCAGATGATTACAGGACGGGCTGGATATCTAGTATAATATTGATTGCGGTGGTATTAATAGCGTTTATTTGCTACTTACTTTACATAAAACATATCCATCGAAAGTTCGGTCATATTCCAGGACCGCCAAGAGATAAATACGTTAATTTGCGGAAAAAATGAACAGTATTTTATCTGAATGTTACAAAGTTGTAAGTGTTACTGTAATACAGTGCCTTGCATAAGTATTCACCCCCTTGGATGTTTTACCCTTTTATTGCTTTTATAAATCAATCATGGTCAATATAAGTTGGCTTTTTTTACAAAAAAAGCCCTCTTTAAAAAAAACTCTGAAAAAAACTCATATAAATTATCGACTAGAGTTCGCCAAAAGGCATTTGGGAGACTCCATGGTCAAGTGGAAGAAGGTTCTGTGGTCTGATAAGTCTCTCCCATATCAGCTGCTGAAGCTTGAAACTCCTTCAGAGTAGTCATAGGTGTCTTGGTGGCCTCTCTTACTAGTATCCGTCTTGCAGCGTCACTCAGTTTGTGAGGACGGCCTGCTCTAGGCAGATTTACACATGTGCCATATTCCTTCCATTTCATGATGATGGATTTAACAGAATTCCAGGGGATGTTTAGTGCCTTGGACATTTTTTTGTATCATTCCCCTGACCTATACTTTTCAATAACCTTTTCTCTGAGTTGCTTGGAGTGATCTTTGGTCTTCATGGTGTAACAGTAGCCAGTAATACTGATTACTGAATACTGACCAGTGAATGGACCTTCCAGACACAGGTGTCGTTATACTACAATCATTTGAGACACATTCACTGCACACTGATCCCCATTTCACTAATTGTGAGACTTCTAGCACCAATTGGCTGGACCTCTGTTGAATTAGGTCAGTCTCTTTAAAGGGGGTGAATACTTATGCAATCACTTATTTTCATTACATATTTTTATTCAATTGACATAACTGTGTAGAAATTGGTTTTCACTTTGACATTAAAGAGGGCTTTTTTGTGATTTTTTTTTGTAAAAAAAGCCAACTTATATTGACCATGATGGATTTATAAAAGCAATAAAAGGGTAAAACATCCAAGGGGATGAATACTTATGCAAGGCACTGTATGTGGTCTGCAAAAAGATTACATAGCCTGCTTTAACGGTTAAGCCTTATATAGGAAAGCAGTTGTAGTACACCCATATGGGGGTTTGTTGGACAAAACAGTTGAACTAAACTAAAGTGTCATGGTCTTGAATTACTTTTATATTACCAGAGCACAATGTGGATAGTTCAGGCATGAACAATCTGTGAATGGAGCATAAACCTGATCACATTTTTAAATATCTTAATGTTGTAGGGCTGATAAGTATCAGACATCCCAACCTGCAAAAAGTCATTTCAGGGAGGTATCCCTACCCCTCCCCCGAAACAAATAAAAAATATTTTCATGCACGCCTACATGTAGCCTTCATGTAGGCCTAGGCCTATTTCCCTGCGCTCCCTAACAAGTTGTGGTCCCTAAAAGATATAAAAGCATAATATCATTCTATAGGCTATAGCCCTATGCAATTATTTGTTAATTATATATGTAGATTACTTTTACTATTTATATGCTGCTTATACTATTTATGTTAACTGCTTTTATTTGTATTCCATTGCAACTTTAAACAGGTCTAAGGAGTTTGTTGTTTTCATGTAGCCCTGGCAACTAGCCGGCCTGAATAATATGCACATGAAATGAAACTTGTTGAACTCACCTCAACATGTCTTTTACATTCATTTAACCCGCCATGGGCAATGCTGAAATCACTGTTACAGATTGTACAGCGAGCAAGACTGTCATTGTGATTTACTTTTCTAAGACAGGGGTACACCTTTGTATAGTCTGTTGTAAAATGTGTCTTATATTTTCGTTTTTTAGGGTACTCTCCCTCTGCCATGGTGCTCCTGTTCCTAGATACACTGAATTGATTAATTCGGTTCGGGAGAAGAGATAAAAGCCCGCCCACACTGAAAATTGATTGGTTGACTTACCGAAACAGGCCAATCAGGATGCTTCATGAGGCACACACTCACACTGCCACACACACGCAGTCTCTAGGTCCCTCTCCCTCTCTGTCGTGCGCGCGCTACACAGATGCTTACGCGGTTTGGAGCACGTCTGTCTCGCGTGCGCGGTCTTGCTCGCTCCCTCTAGATTCCGGGAGATTTAACCCTCCTATTATGTTCAAATTTGACTCACATCTATTATGCTTGGGGTCAATTTGACCCCAGCAATTTAAACCTCCAAAAAAATAGTATAATTTTTTTTTTTACCCAAGTTTATGTGTCAGGTACTTTAGGTTTGTTTGTTGACTACCTAAATAGCCCTTAAAAATAAAACAATACCCCCACCCACCCCCCTTATACATCCAGAATATATGTTACACCACTATGGAGAAATATGCAGATCATCATCAAATCTCACTGATTGACTTGAAATTGGAAAGAGATATCCTTCTGGTGTTTTATGGCTTTATATTATTTCTAAGTACATATTGTTGTTATCTATAACATATGGAATAAAAAACTATTTCTGTTATCAAGAATAATAACAATGTGATGAAAATGTTTTATATTTCTTATATATTTTATACAATTAAAACAGCCTGGGGTCAAATTGACCCCAAACAACACCTATGCGTAAAGCATGTGTACAGGACATTGAAAACATATCATCATGTTCATTTTGTGTTTACCCAGTTGTCCCCATTAGATTAGGAAAAGTCATTAAATATGAAGCAAAAAAAACGATGTCAATCATATATTTAGAGACGTTAAACATTGAAAAGGGTCAAATTGACCCCAAACATAATAGGAGGGTTAAGTCATTTGCGGGCATCAGGGAGTCGCTATCAATATGCGGGAGACTCCCGGAACTTCCGGGAGACTTGGGATGTCTGCTAAGTATGGTCTTGTTTGTAGAGTGAACATGCTGCATTCTGTATTTCTCATTGTTACTTGTCATGAGGCAACCAAGGTAATACATCTTGCTTCCTAAAATATAAAAACGAAATTCTTCCTCATAGAAACTATCTATCCAGTAAACACCATCTTTTATACTCTGAACACAGGAGTTCTAAATGTCACCAAAGTATGCCAAAAACCCTCTTATGTACAAGATGATGTTCAACTTATTTGGTACCAGGTAATATCTTGAAAAGTCTCCTCACTGTGCTAATTAACATGCAACCTGAAAGCTAATCATCCACGTAAAGCCACAATGATTATAATCCATTACACTTTTCATCAAATTCAGAAAAAGACTCACATTCCTCTAGCTGGCCATGTGTATACTCAGGTATTGGTACAGAGTCCTGGTTCTGTATGGGAAACAGACAAAGTGTCTTGGACTGGGACATACACTATTCCAGCCAATCAACACCTTGCTTCAGGATCATGGAAGTGAGGGGTGTAACAGAACAGACACAAGGACTGCACCTTTAGCATATGACTTATTGACAGACAATAGAAAGCCCAAATCCAACCATGCTTCAGTTACGAGTTAACTGCTCTTTTTCGTTGTTGGCAGTACATGCTCATTGAGAGAATATTGCTTGTTTGTCAAGATATTGTTTCACTGATGTATTTTACAAATATGTGAATGTGGCCTACTTTTGTTCTTCAGGATACTGTTTCGCTGGTTTCTTTTACAAATGACAAAAGGTCCATATGAATAGTAGTTATATTGCCCATCTAATGAAATTGATTGTTTATATGACAAATAACCAACAAATGGGGGCATCATAAGCTCCTTATGTCGGATGAGATGTTTGAAAAATGAAAAAAAAAATGTGCATCATATCCAGTGTTTACAGGAATCTTTTACCATGACTTTATTAAATGTAGTTGGATATGAATACATGCCACTTGACAATCCACAATTGGAATATATTTTTAGTGGTGTCGCATTTTATGTGGCCCCCGAAAACCCAGTGATTTTCCCATTTGGCCCTCTTGGTACTGAAGTTGAATAGCCCTGATGTAAAGGATCCCTACAGAGATACACCTGCATCTGTTTACCTGAACAACTAAAGAAACTGTAGAAAATGATTGTTTTTACAGTCAGTGTTTTAGCTTTCTCTTATTCCAGTCTCTGATGTAGCACCCCATTCACTGCATGTAGTTGATTGGCCTACTGTGTGGTGCTGGAGGGGGCACTCAAAGGAGAGCACCTCCCTTCGATAATCGACTACAGGCACCGAGTGGGGTGCTACATCAGAGGCCCGAAACAGACATATGCTCTGATCACATCACGTATTGACTACTACAATGCATTCCAACACACTCATTCACCGACTCCAACTCATCCAGAACTCTGTGGCACGGATTATTGCCCATTCTACTGATCAAGTAACACCCCTGTTTTATCAACTGCAGTGGCTCCCTGTATCACAAACGGATTAACTTTTAAACCTAATATTTCCTCTGCCTACCTCACAGACCTTAAGACCTACAATCCCTCCCGTTGGCTACGGTCTTCATCTGCAGGTGTATTGGCACTACCAGCCATCAACCTCAGCACAATGGGTGCCAGGGCCTTTGCATATGCTGCACCCAAACCTATCTTTTTTAACTAGCACACTCACTCTAAGGCAGCATTCAGACGTATGCGTTGAAATGCGTTGCGCCAACGGATGGCGGAGGAGGTGTCTGGCGCGTGGGGTTCTGTTGATACCAGAGACGTTATAGTGAGATTGACAGGTCAACAAACCAATCACGTCACTAGCAAGCTGCTTACCTTGTAAGCAGTAGCATGCTAACATTAGGTAGGGTGCTCACACACCTCGCAAATCCTATCAGACGTATTTTTCAGTTACAATAAAGGGGTTTTTACATTGTACAGTGTCTATTTCTCGGTAACTTTTAAAAAATCTAAGCAAAAAAAAGTCAAACAAACAACTTTTAGGTACAAATACGACCATCTACGGAGTTTGGTCGCCATCTTTTTTTTTTGAGCTTGCCGCATTTTAGACGTGAGCATATACGGGATCTGATTGGCTAGCGCCTGTGCTGTCAGTTATGCATGAAAGGCAATTTGATTGGCCGACGCATGCATTACCTCTCGAGATGTGGAAACATTATTCAACTCTTCCCGCAAGCAAAGCATGAAACGCAACGCACGGGAACCCAACGGAGCCACAATTCAGTTCGGCAAAGGATGACGTCACCCCATTCAAAGTGAATGGGGATCCGTCAACCCTGACGGATAGACGCATTCCAACGCGTCCGTGTGAATGCTGTCTCACTGCATCAACTACATTTTATTGTACAACACTAACTGTGCTAACTAGGCCTCACCTCCTAGAGAAAACACAGGCTACAATGGTGTGTGTGTGTGGGGTGGGGGCTTTTTCTCCAGGAAAAAACCTGGAGCAGAACTCAACTCAAAAGGTGGGATCCATCCTCATCAGGCAGAAAAGGATAGGCACTTACCCCTGAACACCAACCGGGAGGACGTCATCAGTCTCAAGGCCAAACATGTCCAGGTCAGTGTCTAGTTTCAAGAACTCCACTTGCAGTCAGCTCCATGCACTGAACTAAAGTCAGCTCCATGCACTGAACTAAAGTCAGCTCCATGCGCTGAACTAGAGTCAGCACCATGTACAAAACTGAAGCATGACTCGCACAATGCACACCTTTCCACCAGCCTGCCTCCTGTCTAAAGAACACCCAGCCTGGATTTGACTGATTGGTGTCAGCTCTGTTCCTGGTTCATGACCTCCTACAGCCACATACACACACACTACAGAATCCATTTTCTGTGAAGGAACTGATGGTCATTAGTTCATCAAAAATTACAAGACAGACAAATGATTCTCAGATTGAAACATTATATATGTCAAGGAATAGCAAAAATATGTTCATCCATGCATTCACACATGCCTGCCTGTACCACTCCGCTCAGGTACAATTTCAATTCCCCCCTACAACAGCTTCCCAGCATGGACGGTTTCCCTTTGGCCTATATGACGATATAACGACGGGTCCCCAAAACTCAATTTACACTTTATACTGGAATTACCGCAGCGGACACATGTCCTGTTCCTAAAATGTGACACACGTGTGCAGCAAACGTTGACCAGCTCATATTAATTCGATTTGTTCGCTCAAAGTCCAACTTTGGTCACATTAGTTTCTAAAAATCTAAGCAACACTATAACAACTCACCAGTCACAAAGCACTCCGTTGCGTTTGAAAGACGGCAGGTCGTGCAGAAGACGCCAGTGCAGGGATGTCGTGAGTTTGGATTCCTCACAACCTCTCAACCTACACAAAGGTGTAGCCTATGGTCAATAAAGCCAAAATATGATTTCATGTTATCGAACCCCCAAACAACCTCCAGCAATTGAATTAGATACTTCACGTCACCACATTGTGCCATCATGGCCCACGCACCTTTTTCCTTTTGTGCGTCTACATTCCCTATTGGCGCCTTATTTATGTTCATGCATGCGCGTGTGCCTGCCTGCGCCATGCACATGACTCTCAACAACAACCTCATGAGCCAATGACACAGAGGTGATAATACACTCTGCATTCGCGGCTTGGACGGTTTCTCACACATGCCCCTGACAAGCTAAATCCCCAAACTCGACATATAGCCTAAATTAAAATCTCATTAATACATAATGATAGTTTAGTTCAGCATGTGCAGCAAATGTGTCGACCAGCTCATACTAATTTGCTTTCAACAGCCACTGACACCGAAGTGTTTCGTTCCTCCTATATACGGATAATATACGGATAATAATATCAATATATATAGTCAATAAAGGTAAAATATAATTTTGACTCATCGAACCCCCAAGCACTCCCAGTAACTTAATTAGGCTACTTCACCTCACCACACTCAGTTCTCATAGTGCAAGCAGCTAAACCTCTCCTAGCGTGTAAACTAGGCCAAATACCTGCATGGCACAGTGACTCATCCCTCCTCAAGTGTAGCCTATCCTCATTTCCTCTCGATACCATTTGAAATCGTAGTGTATTGTAGTCTAGCTATTGTAGACACTTTTCAACGGACCATCACATCACACCGTAAATAGGCCTACCTCATTATTTACTGTTATTTGCTGTGTTTTGCCATTTCTAAAAACACGCGGAAATGGGTTAAAAAAAGGTTTCATTCACAGCCTGCTAATATGATAACCGAAGGCAGAAGGGAGTTCTGGGTCCGAGGTTTCTTGAATCCAGGAGCCAAGTTATTGATCGCAGCCCGCAGTCAGCTCCCTCTGTCCAACAAGCGCAGTCGAAACGAGGCCAAAGCGTCTCTGCGAAGTGGGTGTGTTGAGCAGATTAGTTGCACTGGGCAAGAGCAAAACAAAACAGAATTTGTACAGTGGACAACAAGAAGAAACAAATTGTATGTCAGACTGTAAATATTCCTAAATTGCAATGGCCTGGACTTAAAATAGGAACTTTCTTGGTGATTCTGATCGACCTTGTTTTAAAAAAAAAAATCAGAATAGGCTACTCAATGATGTGTGCTGAAAGTAGGTAATTCAGTAGGTAATAGTAATTCGCAACCCACAGTCTTAGATAATCCGTGTATATCCTTACTGTCGGCCCATTTTGGTCACAAATTGTGTCCACGTTTCTCTGTACTATTGCCTGACGCACAGTGACCTGTGCTGACACTGGAGTAACTTAATATCGATTTTTATTGGCTTTGATGATACATGCAATAGAACCTTGCAGCATTCCTTAGGCTATTGAAAGTTATTTGGGTGACTGTTGTGCGTCCTTGTGTAAGCCAATGTGGTTGTATATTTGGGACTGTGTGTGTATCCAACAAGTGATCCTCGCATACAACAAAGTCAGAAAAACAATATGTTGGTTAGAGAAGTTATGTAGGCTTATTTCTCCATCCAGAGCATGGATCAGCAGTTGGAGAGAGATCAACAGGAGCAGGAGGGGCAGAGGGAGAGGCCATCTTCAGAGTCCTGCTGGTAGCCATCAACTCATGCGCACACACACACACACACACAGACTGTTACTTACCATTGCTTGGGCTGTTATCCACCTCACTAAAATTGCATTGATTTTCATTAACATAACCCCTGATTATTTATCCGTATAACTGAAATCATAGCCTACAGCTTTACCATTTTACTCATGTTGTGATTAGACTCTGTCTGTGCGGTCTTAACCCACCTTTAGGCTCATGTGGCTTGAGACCCCCTCCTGACGACCTGCTCCTTGCCCATCCCCTACCCTTCTCTCCAGTCAGTGTTTTAGTTGTTGTCATAACCACCAGCATCCAGCAGGTGGAATCTCTTGCATGGCTCCAGCTACCACACCCGGCAGCAACCTATACCTGACTACTGCTACCTCTCCCACTGATCTCTCTGCTCTGCAGCTTGTTCTCAATACCAATCTAGTGCACTTCAAACAGCGACCCTGCCGTACCCAGCAGGAAGAGTCCCTCACCTGGCCACCACTACCAGCATCTTTCCTGCTCTTAGCAGAAACCCATACCTGACTCCTGCTACATCTTCCACTGCGACTGCTGCAAGTGGTCCTGCTCAGTTTGCAACACTGCGAGCAGAGACCCTGTGACACTCATCAGGCAGAGGTGCTCCTATAGCCAAAGCTCCTCCTGCAGTTACACCCACAGGTACAACAACAATAACAATGATAATAACAATAATAGAATTTTTTTGCTTTCCAGAGCTAACTCTGTGTGGTGAGCCGAGGGACAAACGGCATGGCCACAGCAGATATAAAAGGGCTCACTTTTGTGCCAAATGGGCAGGTCGGCGGGTGGAAGACTGAATCAAGGAAAGGAGGAGCGAGACATAGATTCATGTAAATATATCTTAATACACGTAAATGTCTTGGGCTTGCTGGGTGATTTTTTGGGGTGTTCTGGGTTCATGTGTGTTGAAATAGTGTTTTGTCATATGACGGGTTGGACCTGAATATGTGTACTGTAAAAAAACAAAATTCAGATTTATATTTTTCTGTCACATTTAAGTTAAAGTTGAAATTGATATTGAAACTGACATTTCTAAGCATGTATATATTATGTCTTTATGTCTCAATAAAAGTTATTTTATATTATATTTAAATATAGTTATATAAATGCCCCATGTTTTTAATATTTGTAATAATTGAGAGTGTGAAGTTTACGTTTATTTTTGAATTATTGTTATAAAAAAGCTAATTCTATTAATTGTCATGTTACATTTTTTCAGCTGTTGGACAACAGCAGTGGATGGATGAGCAGAGATGGAAAGAAAAGAAAAACCTCTTTAGAAACTCAACTTTAGAAATTGATTGGTCCCAAAAGACTTTCACAGTGGAGCAGTAATACGTTCAGAATAGAAATCTTGGACCCATAACTTATGCATATGTATAGCGCAAATACCAAGTCTGAACTAGAGGTAAGTGTAAAATATACTTAATAAAGTATATTTCCACAACAAGAACCCATACATCAAGTCATTCATGTTTACATTACATTAGTTTCAGTAATAGCACTCACAAGCTTAATTTTATTTATAATTTTGCATTACTTTGCATAAAACAAGACGGTTGAACTGCATCTGAATAATGCAACAAAAAAAAAACTCTCTTCAAACATACTTCAAAATCAGTATGAATTTTTCTAAGTTCCTTGGCACTCATTTAGTAATTATTTAGTGATACATTTTCTATGACATAATGTCAATTTGTTCTGTCACAAACAACAATAGTGACTTGTCCTACCATGATGACTTTCCTCACAGGGTAAACAGAAGGAAGCCAGTGAAGGTGGTGTGATTATCCAAGTCATCATAGATCCTGTAGCCAGCAGGCAGACGCATGTTCACCACATCTCCCACCTCCAGCTGCAGAGAGGCACCACTCGAGAGGTAGTGGCGTCGGCCATCAGTGTCATACTCCTCCACAAACATGACCTTCACCCCATTATTACAGAGGCGTATCCCCATGTGGCGAGAGTCAAGGCTGTCCCTAGCGGTGAATCTGAAGTAATAGACTCCCCTCACTGGCGCTGTGAAAAAACCTGAATTGAGGAGTAATCAAGAAACAGATATGTCAAGTGCTTTAATAGTAGTATCTCTGTAGATCTATAAATGAATTGATGGTATCCATGATTAAAAATGCAGTCTAGGATATAGTTTTGTGAAAGGTTGTTGATATTTGAGCTCAACAGCCAATCAAATTACACCCCTCCCTCCCAGGCTTCTGAGGCAGCGTATTAATTGGATTGTTAATGTCTCAGTCCAAACCACTATATTTGTTTCCGATTTACAGAGCCACGGCTGTGTACGAATACCAGAGTGTTTTTGAGCGCAAACACTAAACAGACAGCTAGAGAAGCGTGAGGAGCAATTCACTGAATTTGACAAAAAATGCCTAGGAATAGAATCGTGGACTTTAAGGGGATGTTTAAATCATTATTACTGCCATAGTGTTACGCAATCATGCACAACTACATGTGTTGACTAGCCTGGGTGCCAGAACGAACTTAGCCCCGCCCACAACATTTGAGGTCGGGAAGTTCGGTCTGGCATTGCTCCGTTGGGGCGAAACTATGCCCGAACAGAAGCTGTTCGGACCAATCAAATTGTCAGGGCGGGCTTTATACGATGATGGACAGATGATCAACAGTAACGTAATCAACCACGTCACCAAAGAGCGCTTGGGTTGAATTCATTTTCAACAAACATGGCTGCCGCTGGAGAGCTGAGATGTGTAGATTCAAGTCTGTTTTAGAAGACATCGACAGCGCATTCATTTTGAAAGAGGAACAGAGAAACGCGATCAAGGCATTTGTCGATCGAAAAGATGTTTTTGCCGTCCTTCCTACGGGATCCGGTAAAAGTTTAATTTATCAGCTGGCCCCGATGGTCTACGTTATGGTCATACTACGTTGCTCTGATTGGTTGTAGGTATATCCAATTGAGCGAAGAGGCATTTTTTTTCCTGGTTCGGTTGAAACACGCCCCATAATCACAGCCCAATGGAGCAGTATCAGACTCATATTCTGACTAGAATTATAAGTATGACAACGTCAGGCTAGCTATGTGTTGACAGCATGTATAATGAAAAATTGAAATGGTCTTGCTGTCCTCTGGCTCTAAGCTAAGAGTAAAATGACAGACTCCCACATATGTTCACATAGATCACACAGTTCACGTGTGAACTACGATGAAGTTAAATGAAATTCATAGACCACATTGCATAATTCAGTCTGTGTAGAATCCATTCAGTCACCACAATGTGCATAAAATACCTGTGATATGATTGTAGGCCTGTCCCACATTCGTGATGACTTTGGTATAAACCAAGTTGGTGTCAATAGAAACTGGCCCCATGTATCCAGAGTCTGTCAAAGCTACTGAAAACGCAACCTTGGGTTGTTCTGTAGAAGACCAACATCACTAGTTTACTGACAGGTGCATAACTGAATGTCAAAAGTAGTCATGTAAGCATGGTAAATACCTACATGCATTCCTCTTATGAATAACTACCTGCATTATTCTTTAGACAAACGATTTCCTTCTCACTGTTTGTCAGTCTGTCGTTCACACTCATCAAGTCTGACTTGAGTGCTGTAAAAACAAAAAATGGCAAAAAAATTTTAAAATATCTCAGCAATTCTTGAATCTCACTTTGATGGTTTACAGTGTGTAAAATTACAACAGTACCTGAATTATCTGTCTTTAGATTCTCCACCTTCAGCTGAACAATTACATTTGACACTTCTGACCAGAATTGAAAAAGGCAGTGCAGTACCTTATTCACCTAAGGCATGTTTTTGTCTAGCTAAACAACAATACAATGACAAAAAATTCACTCCTAGGAGGAAGCCACAGATTATTTGTCTCTCAGTAAAAATAAGCCACTGTCCTACCTGTATTTTCAGCCTCCATCTTGTCCAGCTGGGTTTTGCTGCACTCTAACCCAGCCTGAGTGGCAGTCTGCTCCACCCTCAGCTCCATCACCATGTCCTTCAGTCGAGAGAGCTCAGCAGAGACGTCCAGCTGGACCGTCATCACAGACGCAGACTGACGGCTCGAGCGATCACTCTGAACTTCATTTGGGGAGCTGTGGGATTCGCTCCCCGAGACGGCGAACAGGAGCACTAGCAGTGTTATAGCAACCTTCATCTTCAACAAGGCACTCACCACACGAGTGTCCTCCATCTTTATAAACCCAGTTAGGTTTACACGCAGTATAATATTAAGGTCAAGGTTGTTTTCTTTGGGGGAAAAAAACACAGATAAATCAACAGAGCACCTGACGGGTGGGAAAATACAAACCTGTTAGTAATGACCTTGCTCTTTATTCGGCATTGCTGATACAGAGCATTTTCGTATCAGCAATGCACTTTTCTCTATATCCATTTAGCATATGGTTTGATCTGGAAGTCAGCTCCAAGAAAAATGAAGCGTCCCCTTAACCGTTGATGTCTGTCCTACAGCCTTGATGTTGCATGTTATAATATTAGTGTTATATTTGGATGGTAGGTGCAGTGCCTTAAGACCTGAATGCTCTTGCCTATAAAATCATCTGGGATCTCTCAACACGAAGAGAAGAGTTACTTAATAGTGGGTAATAAACATGCCAAACCCCCGACATAGAAGAGACAGAAAGAATAAAGTGTCATATTAAGGCATGAAGTTTAAATGTAATTTGAAAGTAAATTACAGGCAGTATTTTCATTGTTCATTGTCTATTCTACCCAGTGTAGCAGGCTTTATACACATTTCATTTTGTCTATGGTTAATCGCACATTTAGGGCTATAAGGATTTGGAAATTAGGAAGGAGTTCAACAGTATTCGTGTAGCAGTGCCGCCACACTTAAAACATCTTGCTTGTACAAACCCATAGACTAGAAATATGGCTTGTAGTTACCTGTAAGGAAAAACGTTTCCAGACAAAACATTTCAAAATGTATGCAAATCCAGCTTTATTGCCCATCCATTTACTGGACATAAAACAATGTGGGCTTATGTTTCAGTCAAGCATTACACCAAGTGTAGCACTAAGCTCATTTTTACATGGATAATTTCCCCTGTGTATTTAACCACAGTGCACATGCAATTATTGTCCAAGAAAACAGCTTTCATGTGTACAAGAACATCCAAGAAAACGTACAGCACAAACACACTGTTCCTGAAGATATCTAAATTCAAGTGGTTTTTACACAGTAAAATGCACTTACATGTGTGTGTGCATACAAGGCAGTCAAGAAAACTTCAACAGTTACAGCAAGGAAACAGTTTAAAGGACAGAAAATAGTACAAACAGACATACTGAACAAAACACGAACATGGAAAACAAAGAGCTATGTAGAAGTACAAAGTGAGGAGCAACCACTTTTGTAAATTAGTCAGTGGATGCACCAGCACCCACAAACATTCTAAATGTCTGAGAAGCACTCTGCAAACTAACATTAACTTGAACACTGACCCTACACATGGTTTGGCATTTTCCAGTGTACATCAGGCTACTAACAGTTCATGAGGATGCGTGGCCAATTTGATGATTAATAACTAATAAACCCTGGTAAAGATCTGATGAATCCCTGTAGAAGATACTGCAGATACTGTAATGTTGTAGGATAACTTATTATACCAGTGTTGAATGAGGCACTAGCTTGGCTAAGCCATCTCCATAATGACCCAGGATCTTGGCCGGAGATGTAGCAGGTGTTGGCCCAGATGAAGAACATGAATCTGTTGAAGTGTTGAATAAAGCACTGACTTGGCTGCCATCGCCAACGCCATCCCCTTCTCACATTGAGTGTAAGAGCAGTGTGCAGGTTGATGTTGAACCTGAAGCGCTGTGAGTAGCTCAGAGGTGGCTCTGTCACCCACATGTTAATATGCGCTGTGACCCTTCACCGTGACTCTTTACCAGTAGAACGATCGGGTGAGGAAAGTGGCGGCGCTGTTGAGCCAGCTCCCGCCTCCGTCCTCTTTGGCCCCGGCCCGCGACACGGCTTTGCCCAGGTCTTTCTCTGGGCTCTCGTCCTCGGGTAGGTAGTCGGGCAGCTTGGAGTTCTCTTGGATGGCTGTGGTGGAAGTGCTGAGAGGGATCAAGACCTTAAACAAAAGGTGAAAGGTTCAGATAAGCCACTGCATTCATACAGGATTCATCCTTAATAATGGACAGAGGCAGACACACAGTGCTTCCGCAATGCAAAGCCTGCACTACCTCTGACCGCTTTTACTTTGAACAGATTAAGAAATAAATTAAATTATGTAGTAACGTGATAGAGTTGTGATTACCGTTCCATGTCTAGAGAAGGCAATTTGATTTAAACGGAAACAGTAACAAAGGAGAGGGCCTATGTTATAGGGGTCATCCACAGATTCAACTAGAGTTATGCCTGATATTTGGATGAGGGGTGGTGAGAGAAAAACATTAAAAGACAATGACAAGTTACTCAAAAATCAGATCATCAGTACTCAAAGTTTTACTTGTGTTAGGACTTATGTTATGCATCTACAGACAATGTAAAAAGCTACACACCTCCTCCCCAGTTTCATTCTTCACCACCTGCTGTGCCTGCAGGATTTGAGTCGCTGCAATAGCAGTGGCCAGACTCTGGGCAGGGAGACAGAAAGTTAGCCTGCGGACACTACAGAGGGTTGAGTCTGCAGTCACTTATGTGCTTCATCCTGAGGAAAACCTAATTTTGACACTACAACAACATACAGAATAACACTTATAACACCTGTACCACCCACTATGCTTGGGCGAGATCAATGCCAGATGGTATATCTGAAAAATACAGACTTTTCCTCTTTCCGTAACGGAGCCAACTTAGCGAACAGAAGAATTATTTAGAAAAGAAATAATTGGCTTGTGATGACCAGTCGCACACAAGACTAATATAAAATATAATTCAAAGTGATATGGCCAATGTTCTGTGTTTACATTCACGCTACTGTTAATAGATTGGTTCATTATATTTCCCATACACTCTAGGAGGTGATTACAGAGTGGTGAAACAAACAAAGGCCGACCTTTCAAACTAAGCTAATAGGGCTAATAATAGACTATAATATACCTCAGTGGAAAGGTCAGAGCGGATGCGTACGGTGCACCTCTTCAGTGTCATTTGGAATGTGAAGCTGATGACCCCTTTGACCTTCAGTAAGGCCTCCTCACACATCCCACGCCGGTCCTACCAAACACAAACGAACAGTAGTTAGAGCAATGTGCCCATATATATCAAGTATGAATTCTTTATACACTGTAGATTTGCATGTTACACAAATTTGCACGCACTGCTATGAAGTACAGGTTGATCAACATACCACTCATAAGGAAATAAAGGATACGGATTAAACTATTCAACTAACAACAGTTTAGATTCACAGAAACTGTTCCACATCCTCATACACCTTAACTAATCAGCTTATCTATAGTCATCACGTAATCTAACATAAAACACTAATTCATCATGTTGATACCATTAGATTCTCTCTCTCTGTGATATTTACGGCCACATGAAAGATATTTCATTGGAGTACCGGTAATTAAATTAAAAGATTACCACACACAAGAAAAGAGTTAAAGATGCAGTCTGCGATTCTGGCAAAAGGTTTTTTTTTTTCGAGATCAACAGCCAATCAAATTACACCCCTCCGATACTTTCTCCTGAAGAAATGTGTTAGTTGGCTGGAATTGTTTATGGTTCCGCCTGAGCCACTATGTTTGTTACCCATTTACTGAGCCAGATCCGTGTACAAACACAAGACTTTTTGAGCGCCCGCACACGCACACAAACAAGCACACACACACACACACACACACACACACACACAAGGACAGAAGAGCAATTCGCTCAAATTTGATTAAAAAAAAAAGTGTATTGGATTAGAAATGCGTTTTTCTACTTTAAACCACACTGACAGGCCCAGACAGAGGAAAACAAACTCCACTGAAAATAGTCTCCAAGCACACACCATTCCCTCAAGCCCCTCAATGTGTAGGGTGACTGTTTTGGCCTTCTTGTTGGAGCTGTTGATGAAGAACTGAGATTTGTTTTTCCTCTGCTGCTGTGCTGGAGTTTTGAATGTTTCGGTGTTGACTGGAGAGCTCAGAACATCGTACACATCTTTGGCCAGGACAGTTATGTCATCCGTTAACCCCCCTCTAAAAAATAAAGAAAGAGAGACATGGTGAATGGGAAAGACACTACCACTGTATCACACCTACCTAACTAACTAACTAAAAAAAAAAAAAAAAAAAAAAAACGAGGCAGAAAGAGAAATAGCAATACCCTTACTTCGTTCATTTTCTACAGGGGAATGTTATAATGCAATAACAAAACTGTAAATTGAGTAACAGCATTAAGCAAAACTGTACATTGTGAAGTAATGGAATAAAATGTAAGCACACTAAGGAGGTGCATGACCTTATTGAGTGGTGACTTACTTCTCCATCAGGGTTTCCAGGCTCACCATCATGCCCAGCTCATTCTTCATGGTGCTGACATTTGATGGCCATTCTGCTAGATAGCGTAGAGTCTAAGAATTGAGATAAACATTTATTACAAAACTGGCATGACAGTTAAACATGAGCTACAGTATTCAAACACTAACAGTAGATTTGCGTGATTGGCTTTCACAGTTTCCTATGAACTCCACTTACCTGAAGAGTGGCGAGGACGACATTGGAATCTTTATGGTCTAAAAACAGGACGAGACCGGGAAGACAACCCTGGTCCTGCACTATAGCCTCTCGGTTCTGGGGCTCGGAAGCGAGATCCCGCAATTGGGTTACCACTGCCAACGCATCCATCATTCTGCCGTCCTTACAAGATAAAAACCTATAAGACCGTTATACCAACGTTATATTAGTTAATCCATAATAATTCAGGGTCTGCAAAGAATGTAACTGTTCAACACGGCATGGTATTATTATAGTTATTGCTATAAATTAACGTTAGGTTACGCATTTAGGATACAATTGTTTCAAAATATTATTTCCAGAATGAGAGCTTTAGCGAAAGACCTGCGAACTCTGGACCTACTCAGTCTGCACAATATTGTTGCCAGACATTGTTATAAGGCAACATTTACACTCGTCATGCGAGTTAACATCAACACGGACACATAACACTGGAATGTTCTGCAGCTAACCTGAACAAAGCGTAAACTTGTTGACCAACTTGCACCGCAATTCAGCCAGCCAACTCATTTACCTAACCGACATGCTAAAAATGTTGCTTAATTCATGTTGCCTGTTAACACTATATAGCAAGCTAGTTATGTAGTGCTCTCTGACTGGATCTGCGCGTTATTAAACTAGCCAGGCAAAGTTAGCGACGCGAGGGATAACGTATTACTTCTGAAACTCTGTAGAGTAACGTTTAGGTTTAGTCTTTAGCAGATAAGTGTGTCATTGGCTAGCACCTCACCTTGTACGTTTAGGAAAGAAAACTAGTGGTGTGCGCAACACAACCTAATGGATAAATGTTGTTATTTCCTTGGACAACTATCGATAACTATTTTTTGAAACCAACGTACCCTTGCTAGCTAGAGTTAACTGGCTAGCAAGTTAGCATACCCGAACCAACGTCACCTAGCTACCAAGCTAGCTTCCGATTACTTGGGTTTTTGGGACACGTCAGAGAACGAAAGGCCACAAAACTAAATTTAGCTGAATAAAGCAACTTTTTGGTCTTAAGAATTTTAAATGGGCTGACAGAATACTTAATGTGTCCAGATTAAGGCATAATTGAATCGAACTTACCACTGGCCGAACGGACTGAAGTCACACAAAAATACAAATTTCGTGTTAAAAAGCTTCTAGCCCTATAATTGGTCGGAAGGCCAATTTCGGGTGACACCATTCCAAGGCACAATTGGCTCTCTGCATTCGTGCTGCTGTACTATCCAATCACAAGCACGTTTGCTACCACCGCTTTATTTGAGTTCACCTGCCTTGGAAGCGTGACTCGAGTGCAGCATCGTGTGATGTGTATCGAGTATTTTAACTTAAAACAATTGACCACGACATTTTGGTTTTGGTTAATGTAGCACAAAGGTAAGTATCTTGCAGTCCCCTCACGAGTACTTCTATGTCGAGCTTTTAGCGTTATTTTAAGTTAACTGCAAGAAATAGACGATCTAACCGTTGCTTCGTTCTGTAACGTTAGATAGCTATGGTGATTTGATGATGTTGCTTTATACACGAGACTGCAGTGGGCATGTGAAAACATCAAAAATAACATGGATATACCATATACTGTAGAGCACCAGAGCATTGATGTTACAATGATAAAAATTGCGATCAAGAAACTAGTTCATGTTCAATTAAATGTTTCGTTTTGTTGTCGCGTTATCAAATAATGCAGCTAATTTGATTAGACCCATCACGTTGTTGTTGGCACGTAGGCACTAGTCCGAAGGCAGTTGGAGCTATTTAGACCCGGTAAGTCATAAAAACAGCTTTCCACTGAGATCTGTTGTTTCCCCCTCTCAGACCTACCAAGACGAGAGATGTCGCTCATAGAAGACATCGTTGATGTAATGCAATGTGTCCTTGAGTATTTTGGAGTTCCTGCTGATATGGTGAGTGAAAGGAATACTAGACCCTTCGTGCAATAAAACATTTGATTACTATTTACAAAGGATCTTGGATACAGCGTTATAACTTCTGTTTACAGTTTTAAATGCAAATGTGTTAATAACAATATTACGTTTTCAGCTTGTCCCGGTGTGGGACAACCAACTCTGCGGACAATATCGAAGCATCGTCCGGATGATAGGCACTAATTTGCCCCTGAATCCTTACCCCCGAATCCACTTCCAAGTAAGTGGTGGAACTCTTGGTACTGTAAACGTACACCGTACGCGGAAGCTTAACTTCCCTTTTAGGGGATGCTAACATGTATGGTTGTTTTTGCGACTAGATTCCTTTGCAAGCCTATAAGAGACATGGGTTTCTTGACATCAGTGTGGACAGTCCAGCGATTCCTTCTTTTGCCGATGTCCGCTGGATAGCTGAGGATGTGGAAGACCACTTCGCCAAATTCAGGTTGGCTCTTTCCTCCAATTTCAGAATTTTATGCAGAGCATGTATTGCACCTTACCAGTGTTAACTACCATTTGGTATCAGAAGCTGATATCCACCACCTAGTTTTGCATATCTGATATTCCTGGTGGTGTGGATTTAGTTGAAAGGGGTGTGCATTTTTGTATTTGTTTTCTAGAAATGCTGCTTCGTTGAAAAGATGTCAGGTGCCTCAAGTGTTTGTTACACCCCCAGTGGAGATGGTAGCAGGCCCAGTGTTTTTGACATCTTCAACCCAGCTAGGTGGCAGGATGGTGGGGCAAAGGACAAACCCTGAGGCCCTAAAGAAGATCTCAGCCCTGGAGGAAGAGCTGCTGAAACTGCGTGCACAGATTGCCATGATAGTCACTGCTCCCTCAGGTACAAAGCTCAGTCTGATGACTCACATTGTGTGAATATAATATATGTATTGTTGTACATAATATAAGTATGTTGTGTTTTTAAGTTTCACCTATTGACAGACATATTGAAATCAGGCTTTGTATATTGCAGATTGAAGGTTACTTTTGGGGTAAAAAGATTCTTAAACTAGAATTGGTTTGATGTACCAGATTCCTTTGCTGGCTCAGGGAAGAAGAGTTTGAATCAATAATTGATTAGATATATGTGGGTCTGTTGTTCACCCTCCCCTTTCTTTTTCCTCAGGTCCCTCCTCACATAAGAACGCCCCAGTCTCCCCATGTCGATCCCTGCTCCCACCTCCTGTTCAGACCTCCACCCCTCGAGCTGCTCCTCCTCCTCCGCCCCCTCCTCCACCTCCACCTCCTCTTCCTGTCTCTGATTCTCCAGCACCCTCCGCCCTGGAGACCATAAAACTGAGGAGGGCGGCGAGCAGAGGCCAGCCCAGGAAAAGTGAGCTGTCGATGGGCTCAGCCTCCACCAGTCTCCCTTCCATGCTGGATGTCCTGAAGGACCTGACCCAGGTCAAACTCCGCACGGTGGAGAGGTGTGCACTTATACTGTGGTGATGCTTGTTTAGAAAAGCACTGGGTAGTGGAGAGATTACAAATGTCATGCTTATCTTTAATCTTTTAGAGAAAGATGTCTTGAATTCCTACCCTGTGAATTTAGTTGGACTGGCCATACAAGGGCTAACCTATTTAATTTGAATGAGTCTGCTTTGACATTAGTTTTTTTGTACAATAATAATAATAATAATAATAATAATAATGGGCTAACGGGTTATTCATATTTACCATCTTCCTCATGCTTAATATTGCACAGTAAACCCATCCCACCCATAACGAGTAGCATGTATGGAGTTGATATGAATATAAATCTTGCTTGACTGATTCCCTTCTGGTCAGGTCGCCAGGGGGGACCCCAGTGAGGAAGAGGAGGAGCAAGGGCGCCCCGTGTCCGTCGGACCCCGCAGCTTTAATTGCAGAAGCGCTAAGGAAGAAGTTTGCCCATCGTCAGCGAGATGACTCTTTCGATAAGGAGAACCGATCGGCTGAGCTGTCGCCCTTCGGAAGTCCTGAGGCTCCATGTGTGAGTGGCGTAACACTCTGCTCTCACAATTCTCATTGGCTTTTGATCAGGGGCAAATGCTGCTTCAGTAGACTAATTAAATATGCATAAGGAGCAGTGAAAAGAGGGTGTTTCTCAGTATTCCTTTGTAGAGTCCGGAGTAATACTTCAGTAATGTCTTGGGGAAATAATTGCTTTAGGTTTTGAAGGATTTTTGAATACTTTTGTGACTTGTGTGGGTAAAACCTAAATGTTTTTCATTTTGAAATCGTACAAAAAGCAGGTGTCAAGGGGCAGTAGCAGTGGCAAAAACATGCTTTAGATCATTCTTTTTGATTCAATTCAATTCAAATTTATTTCTATAGCTCCAAAACAATAAAATAATCTCGAGGCGCTTTACAGAGCCCAGGGCCACCAAATGTTGGCTGAATGACAAAGTGTTTTCCGTAATCAATGTGGAATTAATAGTTAGATACCTAGTCTTTGAAACACACAGTGGATGTTTGGCAGCACAAAGGAGGTGTGGGGCAGCCTCATCTTGAATAATTGATGTGTAGTTGACACAGATAGTAGTATCTTGAATGTAGAAGTTTTGATATGAACAAACCGCTTTATGTCTACCACCACATATATGCAACACTGCTAAGAGAGGCTTTCCCTCTCTCACTCAATGGCTGTTTGTGAGTCACTCATTTGTGAGGATTTTTGTGTGCTATAGAGTGGTTATGTAATATGAGGATCCTCACGTACACAGTGATGTCATACTCCCAGCTGGGAGGTCTGTTCTCTCTGTTCCATAGGCTTAAAAGAGGAGTTCTGTCCTACTTAAAATCCCTGTACTCTGATTGGGACTTGTATGTATTTATTTATTTATTTATTTTGTTTGTTTGTTTCCTCCAGTTTAGGGGAATAGTCAGGTCAAAAAAGGATTTTAGTGACATTTTGCTGATTTTAGGCGGTAGGTATACAGATGTATACCAGTACTACTCTTTTACCGATCTCAGTGGATGAAACGCATGATTGACAGGATAGTGACTCCTCCCACCCCCTGCAGGATATTATGTAAATTAAATGCATCCTGGGTAGGGCCATCAGCCAACATATGTTGTAACTGGTTCTATATTTATGTTGTCACACATGTCATGGTTGTGTGTTGACTTGTTTATTTCTTTATCCAGATCCCTAAGCACATAAGACGCAGCCAAGGACGAATTCACCTCTAACCTCTTGACCCCACGGTCACCAACAACCAATCATGTGTTTCATCTGACTACTGCATACTTCAGGTGCTGCTTTTGGAGTGCTTTTTTATGTTTGAATGGTGTTAAAGGGGCCGCCTAGTTGTTGTTGTTGTTGGTTTTTCGACCATACTCCATGTGCTCCCGTGCTTCATAGGTCCTGTTTTTTTTTGTTGATTTGGTATTTGTTTACTCTAAGGGGGCGTAAAGTTCAATAATGCAGTCATTTAAGTGATTTCAACCTATGCTGTTTTCTTTTTTCCTTTTTACTGTAAAGAGCATTTTTGTAAAGCTTTGCAATAACGGATTCTATGATTGCTCTAAGATGCAGTGACCGTACTGGTCTGCTTGGTTGAAAGCTTTGTAAATATGTCAAAATGTAAGTTATAAATTGTATATGACTTCATGTTATAGGCTGTGGATGGAATGATGCATAAAATATTACCACTTGGGAAACAAGTAGCACATAGGAGAAACACCATGTACTCCCTTCAAGAGAGGGGATTCATGGGGATTTATGTAGAGGGCAACATATTAACACTGAGTACCTTTCAAGACTTTGTTCAAAGAAGCCTCGTAAGTCATCTGGTGTGAACTCTGTATGAAGTTGTTTTCAATGTCTTTGTTCAATTCAGGCAATATTCTCTACCAGTGGGCATCTTTTTCTGCAGATCTGCAGTACGTTTCAAAACTGTAGCCCTAATCTATGCAAAGACTTTGTCTCGGGCGTATGTTGTTTCTTTTCTTTCTTTGCTTTTCTTGGCCACTCCTGTGCTCTCCTTGGAAGTGCGCGCCTGGGACAGTCATGCATGTTGGCCAAAAGCCTGCAGCATCTGCTGCGCACTCCCAATGTCGCAGATAACGGCAGCTAAACTGATCTCAGTCCAGCAAGGGCACCTTCTGTTTACTTTTTCCTCCAAGGCAACCACACTGAAAAACAATGTTGCAAACGGTGCTAAAGCATAGGATTTTGTTGCGTTCAGTCTTATTCTGGAGAGATGCAGCTATATTGGTGGATGACCATCTCCTACTTCTCATGCTGTCAGAAGTTTCAGAATTTGAGCTACCAGCTGTGGAATGAAGGAGTGGAATGACTGGATGTAAACTGTAGTGGTTGTGTCTGACCTGCCTCCTGAACTTGACTCCTGATTAAACTCTCATCTTGGGTTCTGTGAGAAGAGGAGAATCCTGTTTGAGATTGTGAGCCTGCCTGACTTGTGAGAAACTTGCGAGACTGTGAGTCTGGGGTAAGAGATTGTGTGTGTGTGTGTCTGTGTGTCTGTGTGTCTGTGTGTCTGTCTTTCTGTCTGTCTGTCTGTCTGTCTGTCTGTGTGAGCGAGAGAGAGAGACTCTAGCTAGCAGATGCTTTGTTGACACAGTGCTTGGCATGCTTTGAGGATTCCCACGCCCTGCTGGGTTGTGAAAGTGTGTGTATGGATGCTGGCAGACCCTTTCTCTCCCCCTTTTTTTGCACATTCTGCTGTAACAGACAGGCTCCTGTCTGCCACTGTATCCAGCTAGACCTGTTCTTGCCTATTTAAAAGTTTATATCCTGTCCTTAATGTCTTTCTCTGACAGTCTTGTAAGAGAATACGGAATGTTTGAGTACTTTAGTATTATGTTTTGAATGTTAATTTAGATTCTAACTCAAAGGTGTGAGGCCTGTGTATCTCTCCAGCTGTCCAGTGTCTGTCTGTCTGTCTTTCTATCAAAATAAAAAATATTGTTGCTGCATTTTTCAGTATCTAGGAAGGGAAATGGGGGGAAACAAGGTGTGTGCTCTGAAGAATTCAATTAATTGCTGCTGGTAAAATTTAATAACATTTTTTTTTTATTCATCACAGTGTATGAAGGTCAGTTAGATAGTAGTCATGGGTGTACTGTAACTTGAAAAGAAAAAAAGTTAACATCACTGACATTTGGATACAAAGGGCCAGATGAACTGAAGTTTACGGCCTGTGCACAATTTAAGCACAACCCAAGTGTATGTTTAAAAATCTTAAAGGTATAAGAATAACCCTCTTAACTTGTAGGGTCATATAAGCGTTTTTGAAAGTATTATAGACTTTAGCATAAGGAACCACACTCATTGATGTTTTTCACCATGTCCTTCAAAGTTTATCCAGTCTGATGATCATCTCTACCTCAGTACCGCACAGACACAAATTTGTCTGAAAGACAGCACTCTGTTGGGTCAAGGTCACCATGACAACAGTCACCATTGAATCCTTTAAGACATCTGAGAAAGGAGGTTAAGCAGGGGGTACAGAGCTCAAACAGAAACATCCAGAGAAACCTAAACAAGTATTTGGCTGTGGGAGAAAAACATCCTGACTGATTAATTACCTTGTGAGATTATAAACCGTTTGACACTTAAATGACACTGGATCGGTCCTCACCGTGCTGAGTTTCACTCTTGTGTTTACAAAGATTAACACCTGGATAAGCTTAGGGTTACGGTATTGGCTTGCTTAAAAAATGTTGGCAATAAAAAATAGTGTATATAGGTGTTGAAGATATAGATTACATATAGAGCCGGTATAGAGCAGTTAGGGAAAGTAAATGACATTAACTTTGTGTGGTGGCAGTAGAAAGTAGTTTGGAGGCAGTGACTGTTAACAAAATCAGAAAGAACAATGGAATAATTTACACCACTTGGTAAAAAAGATATTTGCTGATGTTAAGGCTTGTAGTTTGGAAGTGTAATCATGTGTCAAAGAAACAATGCTGAGAGAATTGTATTAAACATGGAGATGTCCTTATGCCTGGTTCTCTCTTATGACTTAAACCAATGGAAGCAATACATAGTGACATAAGAACCAGGGGAACAATATACAGTGGCTTGCAAAAGTACTCAACCCCCCTGAAAGCCAACAGCATTTTCTGATTCACACAAGATACTTACACATATTTTCCCAATCCGTATTTTCATTGTGAACACTTATGCTGCAGTATATTTAAGTCTAAATAGGTTATGTGTCTACTAAAATAAAATTTTAAATGTCAACCTCTACCTCTAATACAGTCAATACTCCATCTGATGCCATAAAAGCATCAGATGGAGTATTTAAATGTCAACCTCTACCTCTAATACAGTCAATACTCCATCTGATGCCATAAAAGCCTTAAGTCTTTTGATGTGAGACAGTACCAGCTTTGTATATTGTTCTGCAGTGTTCTTCTTGGTAGAATTTCTATAAAACATCTAGGTTGATAGGACAGCGGTCCTGGAATGTAGTACCACAGATTCTCATTCGGATTTTGATCAGGGCTTTGACTGAGCCATTCTAGAATATTCACTTTACTGTTTATGAGCCACTTCAGTGTCACCTTGTACCTAGGTCATTGTCCTACTGATTATTTCCATTCATTCTAAAAAGTTTCCCAGTTCCTACAGATGAGAAATATCCCCACCGCATGATGTTACCACTGCGATATTTTTGTCGATTGGGCTGGGGTTTCTTCAGGCATTGGCAGTGTTACATTTTCTTACTTATATTTAACTTTTATTGCGCCTTTGTATACTACACTATACTACAGCATAAATGTTCACAATAAAAATACTGATTGGGGAAATGTGTGTTAGTTGCTTTTGTAATTGGGAAAATGGTGATGACACTCAGGGGGTTACTTACTTTTGCAAGCCACTGTATACTCACAATATACAGTAACACAACAGTGATCCTTGAACATGTATGTTTCATTTCATAGATTCCTCCTCTCTTTCACCCTCTCTCTCTCATGTCTTCTCCTAGGCTTGTCTTAAAAAGGCTGTACAGTGGAAAGAATTTGAAAATTAAAATCGATTATCATTTACTGTCAGTGCAAGCTGTACAAAAAAAGGTAAAATATGAAGGAATGTCTTTATTTTGTTTTAAAGATCCTCTAGAAAGGGCATATTCATCTGTACACTTTGTATGTCTTCAGATACTTCCTGTTTCGGGTTAGCTTCAATCTTGTGCAGTCCAGCTGACTATTTTTACTTCTGGTTCCCTTTAAAAATGTCCTTTAGTTGCATCCAGTGCTGCAGTGTTGCATCATGGGTAAACACACATTTGAATGGCTCTTCATATTCCCCCCAGAAAGAATCCATTAAAAACTATGGAAGTGTTTTTTTTTTCTTTCTTAAGAAATAAAAAAAGGAAAATCCCAAAAAGATACATTAGTCAGAGTTGAAGTTGAGGTTTTTGGTTTATTTGGCTTCATCTCTCTGCTTCTTACTCCATCTATGATCAGACTTGGTCCTCCATCCGCAAGGGTGCACTATACCCTGCCTGTATTACTCCTCAAAAAAAACCTCAACGCCTTCAGCTGACAGGAAGCTACAGGGAAGAAGCAGTGAGGAGCAAGAGATGGAGGTTTTGAAAAAAGTGCCTCCTCTGAAAAAGGCCCTCTGGAGAGGAGGTTCACGGCGTCCCAGAATCCTCTGCTCCCTCGACTTCCTCCTGGAGTGGAGAGCCGGGCTGCGGCTCCTGTCTGAGCTGCCTCCAGCGCGCCTTGTTCTTCCGCAGGTGTCCCATCATGCTCTCTGTCAGCTCGCTGCCGTCGGTGAAGCGCATCCACTCCTCGAACAGCGGCTCCACGATGTAGGAGATGAACCCTGAGGAGGAGAAGGGAGAGGGCAGAAGGCATGATGTGAATTACATTTGCGGAGGGGTTTGAGGGGTCTAAAAGGAAGGTAAAACCAACAGTGGGTGGGGTTGACACATTTACACATTGTACTTTTTGAACTGTGTTGTGCTGTCTAGGTTCTGTCTCCCTGACAAAAATGTTACCCCCCCCCCCCAATTCGCACTCTGGGTGAGAGACATCAGGGACCACAGTCTACTGACCTGGGCACAGTTTCTAGAATACATGAGAGAATACATGTCTACCAACAGCACAAGGGGCTAACAACTCTTTTGATTGATTGATTGATTGATTCACTGATTGACAGCCATGCAAGAGATAAAATTGAAAAGACAAAGACTGGGATAAAACAAACAGGTCTTTTGATTGATTGATCGAGTGATAGATTGATTGACTGATTGGTCGATTTGAAAGTAAATCAAGATTAATTTAATTTATTCAATTTATTAATTGATTTGAAAGTAAAGACTTATTTCCATTGTTCTCTCTGTTGTGTGGGCAGGTTTAAGGTCATGGTCAACACATATACTGATGAAAATGTATATCTGAATGGAAATCAAATGTCCTGTGTCTGATGACGGATAGTGTTGTAAATGTTGTTTAGACGGCAAGAAAAGGAGATTTCACTAGTTCGTTAGATACCAGGGAAAGCATATGTCTATCTTGTCTCTTGGTGTTTACATTGTGAGATATCAGGAAAAGCCATTCACTACTGTGCCTGCTAACCTACAGTGATTAAATGTTGCTGATATACTAGAGAGATGTGATGTCTGTAATGTCTGTTGATCTAGGAAGAGTTAAAATGTGGAGATATCACGACAAGAACACAGGTCTACTCTATCTGCTAACCTGAGTATGGTGCTTATATGCATATCAACATGGCATCCCTAATTATCTGAGTCTTTTGACCTTAACATATGACGCACAAGAGGGAGAGTACAGATATGCTGTGGCCACTTTTTTTGCAATGCACACCATTTCAAATATCAAAGGACAGTTTGCAGACCCGAGGGACTCACCAATCTGAATGGCAGAAACTGAGTCGGACTGTTGATTACAGAGAGGACTGATCTCAAGGTCAAACTTGCGCTCAAGGTCGCCTGTGAAGAGTGAAAAAAGGGAAGCAGACACATTAGAGATGTCTAATGAGAGACCACATAATGCTTGAGGGATAGGATATTTGAGTTTGACCTAGTACACTTTGATCTTTAAACAGGGTCTACTTAATATCTTTCCCTTGAAATCAGGTAATGGACAGAGCGGATCCTGGTTGTCGTAACCCACCATCCTGAGTCTCTTTTTCTCTCACGGGATGTGCAATACCAAGTCCTGACAGTGGGGGGAGAGGCAGGACAACGGACAGGCTTCAGAAGCGTTACTGTTTGCGGCCATGCTCAACGTTTCCTTGTAAGTGAGTAATAGAGAAGCTAAAAAGCCACTTTTATGTAAGAGGTTCAGTCAAATGTAGTCTACTACTCTGGGGTAAAATAACATCACAAAATGAACCCCTCCAGACTGATACATGAGCCCTGCTTTTGCAGTCCTGATGTTATCCTTCACTTGGCAAAAGTTGCAAAAACAAAACATTCTAAAATTATTTTTGGACTATTTTTTTGTGATTTCAAGTGACAGTGAAATGAAGCGAAAATGTCTACATTTATGAAAGCATTATAAAATATATACCATACAGTAAACAGGCGGGAGGAATGTGTGTGTGTGTGTGTGTGTCCGGTATTGTCCTCCCAGGGGTCATGCAGGCCTACTCTTATGCCATAAAGGGCTCACAGCTCACTGTTTTGGGGTTAAACCCTGTGTGCTGATTGGCTAACGGAGGGAGGGTGAGGGTTAATATTTGACCGATGTTCTGTCCAGTTTTGTCATTGTGTTGAGGCAGCCTGCTCGTCTCCACGGCTTCCTGACACAAAGAGGGACATGGCACACTCTCTCACACACACACACACACACACACAGGCACATGTACACACACATGCAAGCACGCGCACACACATATAGATGTTCACACACACACAACTGGGCACAATGAAGATCTTTCTAATCTGTACCCACTCAATTTTCTACTGACTCAGAGTCTCATACAAACACAGACTTTGTGTTCGTGTGTTTGTGTGTGTGTGTGTGTGTGTGTGTGTGTGTGTGTGTGTTTCTTCATCCCAATTTCTACCAACCAGCAAGGAATCCAAAAGGTTTAGGCCCCAGTTAACAAAGTCCAGTCTATATCTATGTATGGGCCTTCTGGGTACTTTTACACACGTGAATAAGATATTAAATTCTCTGCCACACTTTTGCCTTTCAAAAGTCCACTCTAGTTTCTCTGATTGTGTGTGTTGCCATGTTACATACAGGTAGTCAGAAAACCAGTGCATGTGTGTGTAAGTGAATGCGCATATATCTAATGATTGTTGATCAGGTAAAGCGTATATGCCTTCTGTGTGTGTTTGTGTGTGTGTGTGTGTGTGTGTGTGTGTGTGTGTGTGTGTGTGTGTGTGTATGTGTTTGTATGTGTGTCTGATGGGCCGTGGTATGTGAGTGGGCCAGGCGTCAGCAGGAAATGCTCCCTTCCTGTTTGTCGGCTCATTTCCTGTGTCAGCACCTCAAGCGCCATCAGAGCAGAGAGGAAATTACGACTGGAGGTGGCATCCTACACACACACACACACGCACACACACACACACTCACACTCACACTCACACACACACACGGACACACACACACACACACGGACACACACACGGACACACACACACACAAACACACGGACACTCACACTCACACATACACATGGGCAGACAAGATACACGCACACACACACACACATGGACACACACACACACACACGGACACTCACACACACACACACAGGGGCAGACAAGATACACATGCACACACACACATATGGATGGATTCACATGCAGGCACATGCACACACACACACACACACACACACACACATACACATAGACACACACATACACACACACACACACACACACACACACACACACGGGCAGACAAGATACACATGCACACACACACACACACATATGGATGGATTCACATGCAAGCACATGCACTCACTCTCGCACACAAGGAGGACACTCACACACACATGGAAACTCACACACACATGCATAGGGATGGACATAGACACACGCATATGCACACACACACACACACACACACACACATATACACTCCTTCTCACTCTCACTCTTGCAGACACTGTAATACAGTGAAATGACTGGCTGAACTCTCACCTTGCCTATAAAACTCCTCACAGACTCTCTCACTCCACTGCCTGCTCAGCTCCCACACACGACACGGGTTACAGATGTCAGCACACTTCAGGGCAATCTGAGAGAGAGACAGAGAGAGAAAGAGGGAGAGGGAGGGAGATGGGGAATGGGAGAGAAAGAGTAGGGAAAGGGAGAGGTAGAGAGAGGGAGAGCGAGATGGGGGGTGGAGGAGTGAGTGAGGAAAGGGAGGGTGTAGGAGAGAGATGGAGAGGGAGAGAGAGAAGGAGTGAAAAAAGGAGAGGGGGAGAAAGAGATAGAGAGTGAGACAAAGAGGAAAAACAGAGAAAGATGGAAGACAATGTCAGACAACCAGGAAAAGAAAAAGAGAGAATGGTGCAACAGAAAGGGAGAAAGAGAGGCCAGAAAAAATGGGGGATGTTTATATACTATATGTATATGTTTTATATCTCTTGGTGTTCTGTTGGTATTTATGAAGTGTGTCTGTATGTGTGTGTGTGTGTGTGTGTGTGTGTGTGTGTGTGTGTGTGTGTGTGTGTGTGTGTGTGTGTGTGTGTGTGTGTGTGTGTGTGTGTGTGTGTGTGTGTGTGTGTGTGTGTGTGTGCTAACCTGCAGTATGAAGTGTCTGTGCTGCGTGTCCTCCAGGTTGAGATCCTGCTGGTCCAGGTGTGCTCTGAAGCGGGAGAGGAACTCGTTCTGGCGGCTGATGTCTGTCGCCAGGATCAGGGAGCCCAGCTGGTGTTCGATGTCCTGCCTGCATCACACCCACACACACACACACGCCAACATGAAGGCCAAATGTATGTAGTTGTGAGTAGATCTGCCTCTGATCTGTTGTTCACTGTCTGTGAAACTGTCACTAAGATAAAGGCTACAATTTGATATGTGATATGTGCATTTATTATACGGCTACTCATAATGTTGAAAAAAGTTCCATTGATTTGATATGGCCACCACAATGTTCGGAGGCCTGATATTTCTTTATATTGACTGGTGTAAAAAATGAATGGCGGTTGTCATCTTCAACGGCTTCTGCACACACACACACACACACACACACACACACACACACCCGCTGCGAGTCCTGTTCGTCCTGTCGGGATTTGTTTTCCTATACTGACCGGCGGACTATACATTATCCCTTACATATTATCATTATTATTGTTTATTATTTACCACCATGCATGTGTATGTGTGTTGGTGTGTATCCTTGTTGGCCTACGTGTACGTGAGTCTGGGTGTCGTTGTGTGTATATGTGTGTGTGTGTGTGTGTTTCTGTGTGTGTGTCTTACGTCTCTTCCGGTGGTAGGTGAGACAGCAGGCCAGATTCCCTCAGCATCCCCACTGTGGAGCGCCAGTGATGACTCTCCAGCACAGAGGTATTCTACACACACACACACACACACACAGATGTAAATAAACACACACACACACACACAGCTTTTACCCTCTATCCATACATAACTGTGTTTTTCTCTCTGTGGTATACACTTCCCATAATCCTTTGCTCTTCAGTCAATCTCATACAGCTC